>NC_069506.1:50407190-50717474 GCF_027579735.1 Bombina bombina
ATAGATAAATCATTATACTGCACAGCATACTCATCAGTTTATAGATACATCATTATACTGTACAGCATACTCATCAGTGTATAGATACATCATTATACTGTAAAGCATACTCATTAGTGTATAGATACATCATTATACTGCACAGGATACTCATCAGTGTATAGATACTCACATCATTATACTGTACAGCATACTCATCAGTGTATAGATACTCACATCATTATACAGTGCAGCATACTCATTAGTGTATAGATACTCACATCATTATACTGTACTGCATACTCACCAGTGTATAGATACTCACATCACTATACTGTACTGCATACTCACCAGTGTATAGATACTCACATCATTATACTGTACAGCATACTCATCAGTGTATAGATACTCACAACATTATACTGTGCAGCATACTCATCAGTGTATAGATACATCATTATACTGCACAGCATACTCATCAGTGTATAGATCACATCATTATACTGTACAGCATACTCATCAGTGTATAGATACATCATTATACTGCACAGCATATTCATCAGTGAATAGATACATCATTATACTGTCCAGCATACTCATCACTGTATATATACATCATTATACTGTACAACATACTCATCAGTGTATATATACATCATTATACTGTACAGCATACTCATCACTGTATAGATACATCATTATACTGTACAGCATACTCATCACAGTATATATACATCATTATACTGTACAACATACTCATCAGTGTATATATACATCATTATACTGTACAACATACTCATCACTGTATATATACATCATTATACTGTACAACATACTCATCAGTGTATATATACATCATTATACTGTACAGCATACTCATCACTGTATAGATACATCATTATACTGTACAGCATACTCATCAGTGTATAGATACATCATTATATAGTACAGCATACCCATCAGTGTATAGATACATCATTATACTGTACAGCATACTCATCAGTGTATAGATACATCATTATACTGTACAGCATACTCATCAGTTTATAGATACATCATTATACTGTACAGCATACTCATCACTGTATAGATACATCATTATACTGTACAGCATACTCATCAGTGTATAGATACATCATTATACTGTACAGCATACTCATCAGTGTATAGATACATCATTATACTGTACAGCATACTCATCAGTGTATAGATACATCATTATACTATACAGCATACTCATCAGTGTATAGATACATCATTATACTGTCCAGCATACTCATCACTGTATAGATACATCATTATACTGTACAGCATACTCATTAGTTTATAGATACATCATTATACTGTACAGCATACTCATCAGTGTATAGATACATAATTATACTGTACAGCATACTCATCACTGTATAGATACATCATTATACTGTACAGCATACTCATCAGTGTATAGATACATCATTATACTGTACAGCATACTCATCACTGTATAGATACATCATTATACTGTACAGCATACTCATCACTGTATAGATACATCATTATACTGTACAGCATACTCATTAGTTTATAGATACATCATTATACTGTACAGCATACTCATCAGTGTATAGATACATCATTATACTGTCCAGCATACTCATCACTGTATAGATACATCATTATACTGTCCAGCATACTCATTAGTTTATAGATACATCATTATACTGTACAGCATACTCATCAGTGTATAGATACATCATTATACTGTACAGCATACTCATCACTGTATAGATACATCATTATACTGTACAGCATACTCATCAGTGTATAGATACATCATTATACTGTACAGCATACTCATCAGTGTATAGATACATCATTATACTGTACAGCATACTCATCAGTGTATAGATACATCATTATACTGTACAGCATACTCATCAGTGTATAGATACATCATTATACTGTACAGCATACTCATCAGTGTATAGATACATCATTATACTGTCCAGCATACTCATCACTGTATAGATACATCATTATACTGTACAGCATACTCATCAGTGTATAGATACATAATTATACTGTACAGCATACTCATCACTGTATAGATACATCATTATACTGTACAGCATACTCATCACTGTATAGATACATCATTATACTGTACAGCATACTCATCACTGTATAGATACATCATTATACTGTACAGCATACTCATTAGTTTATAGATACATCATTATACTGTACAGCATACTCATCAGTGTATAGATACATCATTATACTGTCCAGCATACTCATCACTGTATAGATACATCATTATACTGTCCAGCATACTCATTAGTTTATAGATACATCATTATACTGTACAGCATACTCATCAGTGTATAGATACATCATTATACTGTACAGCATACTCATCACTGTATAGATACATAATTATACTGTACAGCATACTCATCACTGTATAGATACATCATTATACTGTACAGCATACTCATCAGTGTATAGATACATCATTATACTGTACAGCATACTCATCAGTGTATAGATACATCATTATACTGTACAGCATACTCATCAGTGTATAGATACATCATTATACTGTCCAGCATACTCATCACTGTATAGATACATCATTATACTGTACAGCATACTCATCACTGTATAGGTACATCATTATACTGTACAGCATACTCATCACTGTATAGATACATCATTATACTGTACAGCATACTCATCAGTGTATAGATACATCATTATACTGTACAGCATACTCATCACTGTATAGATACATCATTATACTGTACAGCATACTCATAAGTTTATAGATGCATCATTATGCTGTACAGCATATTCATCAGTTTATAGATAAATCATTATACTATACAACATACTCATCAGTTTATAGATACATCATTATACTGTACAGCATACTCATCAGTGTACAGATACATCATTATACTGCACAGCATACTCATCAGTGTATAGATACTCACATCATTATACTGCACAGCCTACTCATCAGTGTATAGATAAATCATTATACTGCACAGCATACTCATCAGTGTATAGATACTCACATCATTATACAGTGCAGCATACTCATTAGTGTATAGATACATCATTTTACTGTACAGGATACTCATCAGTGTATAGAAAACATAATTTATGCTTACCTGATAAATTCCTTTCTTCTGTAGTGTGATCAGTCCACGGGTCATCATTACTTCTGGGATATTACTCCTCCCCAACAGGAAGTGCAAGAGGATTCACCCAGCAGAGCTGCATATAGCTCCTCCCCTCTACGTCACTCCCAGTCATTCGACCAAGGACCAACGAGAAAGGAAAAGCCAAGGGTGAAGTGGTGACTGGAGTATAAATTAAAAAATATTTACCTGCCTTAAAAACAGGGCGGGCCGTGGACTGATCACACTACAGAAGAAAGGAATTTATCAGGTAAGCATAAATTATGTTTTCTTCTGTTAAGTGTGATCAGTCCACGGGTCATCATTACTTCTGGGATACCAATACCAAAGCAAAAGTACACGGATGACGGGAGGGATAGGCAGGCTCTTTATACAGAAGGAACCACTGCCTGAAGAACCTTTCTCCCAAAAATAGCCTCCGATGAAGCAAAAGTGTCAAATTTGTAAAATTTGGAAAAAGTATGAAGCGAAGACCAAGTTGCAGCCTTGCAAATCTGTTCAACAGAGGCCTCATTCTTGAAGGCCCAAGTGGAAGCCACAGCTCTAGTAGAATGAGCTGTAATTCTTTCAGGAAGCTGCTGTCCAGCAGTCTCATAAGCTAAACGAATTATGCTACGAAGCCAAAAAGAAAGAGAGGTAGCGGAAGCTTTTTGACCTCTCCTCTGCCCAGAGTAAATGACAAACAGAGAAGACGTTTGTCGAAATTCCTTAGTTGCCTGTAAGTAAAATTTTAGAGCACGGACTACATCCAGGTTGTGCAGTAGACGTTCCTTCTTTGAAGAAGGATTTGGGCATAAAGAAGGAACAACAATCTCTTGATTGATATTCCTGTTAGTAACTACCTTAGGTAAGAACCCAGGTTTAGTACGCAGGACTACCTTATCCGAATGAAAAATCAAATAAGGAGAATCACAATGTAAGGCTGATAATTCAGAGACTCTTCGAGCCGAGGAAATAGCCATTAAAAATAGAACTTTCCAAGATAACAACTTTATATCAATGGAATGAAGGGGTTCAAACGGAACGCCCTGTAAAACATTAAGAACAAGGTTTAAACTCCATGGTGGAGCAACAGTTTTAAACACAGGCTTAATTCTGGCCAAAGCCTGACAAAAAGCCTGGACGTCAGGAACTTCTGACAGACGTTTGTGTAACAGAATGGACAGAGCTGAGATCTGTCCCTTTAATGAACTAGCAGATAAACCCTTTTCTAAACCTTCTTGTAGAAAAGACAATATCCTAGGAATCCTAACCTTACTCCAAGAGTAACCTTTGGATTCACACCAATATAGGTATTTACGCCATATCTTATGGTAAATCTTTCTGGTAACAGGTTTCCTAGCCTGTATTAAGGTATCAATAGCTGACTCAGAAAATCCACGTCTTGATAAAATCAAGCGTTCAATTTCCAAGCAGTCAGCTTCAGAGAAGTTAGATTTTGATGTTTGAAGGGACCCTGTATCAGAAGGTCCTGTTTCAGAGGTAGAGACCAAGGTGGACAGGATGACATGTCCACCAGGTCTGCATACCAAGTCCTGCGTGGCCACGCAGGTGCTATTAGAATCACTGATGCTCTCTCTTGTTTGATTCTGGCAATCAATCGAGGAAGCAACGGGAAGGGTGGAAACACGTAAGCCATCCTGAAGTCCCAAGGTGCTGTCAGAGCATCTATCAGGACTGCTCCTGGATCCCTGGATCTTGACCCGTAACGAGGAAGCTTGGCGTTCTGTCGAGACGCCATGAGATCTATCTCTGGTTTGCCCCAACGTCTAAGTATTTGGGCAAAGACCTCCGGATGAAGTTCCCACTCCCCCGGATGAAAAGTCTGACGACTTAAGAAATCTGCCTCCCAGTTCTCCACTCCCGGGATGTGGATTGCTGACAGGTGGCAAGAGTGAGACTCTGCCCAGCAAATTATCTTTGATACTTCCATCATAGCTAGGGAGCTTCTTGTCCCTCCCTGATGGTTGATGTAAGCTACAGTCGTGATGTTGTCCGACTGAAACCTGATGAACCCCCGAGTTGTCAACTGGGGCCAAGCCAGGAGGGCATTGAGAACTGCTCTCAATTCCAGAATGTTTATTGGCAGGAGACTCTCCTCCTGACTCCATTGTCCCTGAGCCTTCAGAGAATTCCAGACGGCACCCCAACCTAGAAGGCTGGCGTCTGTTGTTACAATTGTCCAGTCTGGTCTGCTGAATGGCATCCCCCTGGACAGATGTGGCCGAGAAAGCCACCATAGAAGAGAATTTCTGGTCTCTTGATCCAGATTCAGAGAAGGGGATAAGTCTGAGTAATCCCCATTCCACTGACTTAGCATGCACAGTTGCAGTGGTCTGAGGTGTAAGCGTGCAAAGGGTACTATGTCCATTGCCGCTACCATTAAGCCGATTACCTCCATGCATTGAGCCACTGACGGGTGTTGAATGGAATGAAGGGTGCGGCAAGCACTTTGAAGTCTTGTTAGCCTGTCCTCTGTCAGGTAAATCTTCATTTCTACAGAATCTATAAGAGTCCCCAGGAAGGGAACTCTTGTGAGTGGAACGAGTGAACTTTTCTTTTCGTTCACCTTCCATCCATGTGACCTTAGAAATGCCAGCACTAACTCTGTATGAGACTTGGCAGTTTGAAAGCTTGAAGCTTGTATCAGAATGTCGTCTAGGTATGGAGCTACCGAGATTCCCCGCGGTCTTAGTACCGCCAGAAGAGCACCCAGAACCTTTGTGAAGATTCTTGGAGCTGTAGCCAATCCGAATGGAAGAGCCACAAACTGGTAATGCCTGTCTAGGAAGGCAAACCTTAGGTACCGATAATGATCTTTGTGAATCGGTATGTGAAGGTAAGCATCTTTTAAATCTACAGTGGTCATGTATTGACCCTCTTGGATCATAGGTAAAATTGTCCGAATAGTCTCCATCTTGAACGATGGAACTCTTAGGAATTTGTTTAGGATCTTTAAGTCCAGGATTGGTCTGAAAGTTCCCTCTTTTTTGGGAACCACAAACAGATTTGAGTAAAACCCCTGTCCCTGTTCCGATCGTGGAACTGGATGGATTACTCCCATTAACAAGAGCTCTTGTACGCAGCGTAGAAATGCCTCTTTCTTTGTCTGGATTGTTGACAATCTTGACAGATGAAATCTCTCTCTTGGAGGAGAGTATTTGAAGTCCAGAAGGTATCCCTGAGATATTATCTCTAGCGCCCAGGGATCCTGAACATCTCTTGCCCAAGCCTGGGCGAAGAGAGAAAGTCTGCCCCCCACTAGATCCGATCCCGGATCGGGGGCCCTCAATTCATGCTGTTTTAGGGGCAGCAGCAGGTTTCCTAGTCTGCTTGCCCTTGTTCCAGGACTGGTTAGGTTTCCAGCCTTGTCTGTAGCGAGCAACAGCTCCTTCCTGTTTTGGTGCAGAGGAAGTTGATGCTGCTCCTGCTTTGAAATTACGAAAGGAACGAAAATTAGACTGTCTAGTCTTGGCTTTGGCTTTGTCCTGAGGCAGGGCATGGCCTTTACCTCCTGTAATGTCAGCGATAATCTCTTTCAACCCGGGCCCAAATAAGGTCTGCCCTTTGAAAGGTATATTAAGCAATTTAGACTTAGAAGTAACATCAGCTGACCAGGATTTTAGCCACAGCGCCCTGCGTGCCTGAATGGCGAATCCTGAATTCTTCGCCGTAAGTTTAGTAAGATGTACTACGGCCTCCGAAATGAATGAATTAGCTAGTTTAAGGACTCTAAGCCTGTCCGTAATGTCGTCCAGAGTAGCTGAACCAATGTTCTCTTCCAGAGACTCAATCCAGAATGCCGCTGCAGCTGTGATCGGCGCAATGCATGCAAGGGGTTGCAATATAAAACCTTGTTGAACAAACATTTTCTTAAGGTAACCCTCTAACTTTTTATCCATTGGATCTGAAAAAGCACAGCTATCCTCCACCGGGATAGTGGTACGCTTAGCTAAGGTAGAAACTGCTCCCTCCACCTTAGGGACCGTTTGCCATAAGTCCCTTGTGGTGGCGTCTATTGGAAACATTTTTCTAAATATCGGAGGGGGTGAGAACGGCACACCGGGTCTATCCCACTCCTTAGTAACAATTTCAGTAAGTCTCTTAGGTATAGGAAAAACCTCAGTACTCGTCGGGTACCGCAAAATATTTATCCAACCTACACATTTTCTCTGGTATTGCAACTGTGTTACAATCATTCAGAGCCGCTAACACCTCCCCTAGTAATACACGGAGGTTTTCCAGTTTAAATTTAAAATTTGAAATATCTGAATCCAGTCTGTTTGGATCAGAACCGTCACCCACAGAATGAAGTTCTCCGTCCTCATGTTCTGCCACCTGTGACGCAGTGTCTGACATGGCCCTAATATTATCAGCGCACTCTGTTCTCACCCCAGAGTGATCACGCTTACCTCTTAGTTCTGGTAATTTAGCCAAAACCTCAGTCATAACAGTAGCCATATCCTGTAATGTGATTTGTAATGGCCGCCCAGATGTACTCGGCGCTACAATATCACGCACCTCCCTCTGAGCGGGAGATGTAGGTACTGACACGTGAGGCGAGTTAGTCGGCATAACTCTCCCCTCGTTGTTTGGTGAAATTTGTTCAATTTGTACAGATTGACTTTTATTTAAAGTAGCATCAATACAGTTAGTACATAAATTTCTATTGGGCTCCACTTTGGCATTGCAACAAATGACACAGGTATCATCCTCTGAATCAGACATGTTTAACACACTAGCAAATAAACTTGCAACTTAGAAATACAATTCAATTAGAATAATATTAAAATGTACTGTGCCTTTAAGAAGCACAGAAGATCTATGACAGTTGAAAATTAATAAATTGAAACAGTTATAGCCTCAATCCTTGTAAACAACACAACTTTAGCAAAGGTTTAATCCCATTAGCAAAGATAACAAATTCTGAAAGCAGGAAACAAATTACAGAATAAACGTTTTTTTATCTCAGTCAAACTATAATTCTCACAGCTCTGCTGAGAGAAATTACCTCCCTCAAAATAAGTTTTGAAGACCCCTGAGCTCTGTAGAGATGAACCGGATCATGCAGGGAATACAATGAGTTGCTGACTGAAATATTTGATGCATAGAAAAAGCGCCAAAAAACGGCCCCTCCCCCTCACACACAGCAGTGAGGGAGAACAGAAACTGTCAGAAAAACAGATTAAGCAACTGCCAAGTGGAAAAATAGTGCCCAAACATTTATTCACACAGTACCTCAGCAAATGAAAACGATTTTACATTCCAGCAAAAACGTTAAACATAATTTCTAGTTATTAAACAGCTTTATATATTTCTTACAGTGTAATTCTAGTGAAGTACCATTCCCCAGAATACTGAAGTGTAAAGTATACATACATGACATTATATCGGTATGGCAGGATTTTCTCATCAATTCCATTGTCAGAAAATAAAAACTGCTACATACCTCTATGCAGATTCATCTGCCCGCT
Organism: Bombina bombina; assembly: GCF_027579735.1. Taxonomy (NCBI): domain Eukaryota; kingdom Metazoa; phylum Chordata; class Amphibia; order Anura; family Bombinatoridae; genus Bombina; species Bombina bombina. The sequence continues at coordinate 50,415,832 of NC_069506.1, forward strand.
GTCCCCTGATCTGAAGTTTACCTCACTCCTCAGATGGCCGAGAACAGCAATATGATCTTAACTACTCCGGCTAAAATCATAGCAAAACTCTGGTAGATTCTTCTTCAAACTCTGCCAGAGAGGTAATAACACACTCCGGTGCTATTTTAAAATAACAAACTTTTGATTGAAGATATAAAACTAAGTATAATCACCATAGTCCTCTCACACATCCTATCTAGTCGTTGGGTGCAAGAGAATGACTGGGAGTGACGTAGAGGGGAGGAGCTATATGCAGCTCTGCTGGGTGAATCCTCTTGCACTTCCTGTTGGGGAGGAGTAATATCCCAGAAGTAATGATGACCCGTGGACTGATCACACTTAACAGAAGAAACATCATTTAACTGCCCAGACAACTCAACAGTGTATGGATACTCACATCATTATACAGTGCAGCATATTTATCAGTGTATAGATACTCACATCATTACACTGCATAGCATACTCATTAGTGTATAGATACTCACCTCATTATACAGTGTAGCATACTCATCAGTGTATAGATACATCATTATACTGCACAGCATACTCGTCAGTGTATAGATAAATCATTATACTGCACAGCATACTCATCAGTGTATAGATACATCATTATACTGCGCAGCATACTCATCAGTTTATAGATACTCACAACATCATTCTGTGCAGCATACTCAGTGTATAGATACATCATTAAACTGCCCAGAATACTCAACAGTGTATAGATACTCACATCATTATACAGTGCAGCATATTCATCAGTTTATAGATACTAACATCATTACACTGCACATCGTACTCATCATTGCATAGATACTCACATCATTACACTGCATACATACTCATTAGTGTATAGATACTCACATCATTATAAAGTGCAGCATACTCATCAGTGTATAGATACATAATTATACTGCACAGCATACTCATCAGTGTATAGATACTCACATCATTCTGTGCAGCATACTCATCAGTGTATAGATACATCATTAAACTGCACAGAATACTTAACAGTGTATAGATACTCAGATCATTATACAGTGCAGCATACTCATCAGTGTATAGATACATCATTATACTGCACAGCATACTCATCAGTGTATAGGTACATCATTATACTGTACAGCATACTCATCACTGTATAGATACATAATTATACTGTACAGCATACTCATCAGTGTATAGATACATCATTAAACTGCCCAGCATACTCAACAGTGTATAGATACTCACATCATTATAAAGTGCAGCATACTCATCAGTGTAAAGATACATAATTATACTGCACAGCATACTCATCAGTGTATAGATACTCATATCATTCTGTGCAGCATACTCATCAGTGTATAGATACATCATTAAACTGCACAGAATACTTAACAGTGTATAGATACTCACATCATTTAAGGGATTAAATGCTTACCGGATCCTTCTTCACAGAGGAGAGGATTTAACATAACTTAATTAAATAACTATGTACATGAGAATGTAGTGCGAAATAACGACAGACAAACTTTTTATGGGAAAATTTTGTGACCGTCACAGGCCATAAAATTTTATTAACCTAACAAACTAGATAGAACTGATAGAACTGAAAAATATATGGCGGCATAGAGATCAGCTAACCCAGAACAGCAAGGAGATCACCGGCCCAACGGGAACAGCAGCAGAGGGGTCTCTGCCCTAAGGAGATGACGCTGAGGGGTTGCAGAGATCACGTGACCATCCCTCAAAAGGGAGGAAGGAGGGTTACCGTCACGTGCACGTGAGGGCCTACCCTCCTCCCCGGAAGTCTGGTCATCACTCACCCCTAGCGACCTTCTCCTGCGCAACCGGACCGAGGATCTCCCGCCGCCAGGGTGAAAGAAGATCTTCCACCTAAGATAAGGATTCCCTGTTACCAAGCCGTGTAAACCGCATAACAGGGAGAGGAGATCCATATCCTACAGTAATGGCTTATTGGGCCTAGGGTGAGTAGCCATAGCCCTGCCATTAAGGTGCCGTCAAAATACAACATCATTAACTCATTACAAAAGGGGAAGGGAGGGAGGGGAAAAACTGCTTCAGCCAGGATCCGGAGAAGAAGAGGAAGTTGCAAGGGGGGAACTCGGCTTATCTACTGGTAAGGAGGGGCCTACCCTAAATTGCAACAATGTTGCACCCAGCACCTTCCCTCTCTCTTCTAACCCACTCTCCTACAGCCTTAACCCTTAGACTGCTCCAGGCTTATACTAAGCCCTACACTGCATTAAGGGATTAAATACTTACCGGATCCTTCTTCACAGAGGAGAGGATTTAACATAACTTAATTAAATAACTATGTACATGAGAATGTAGTGCGAAATAACGACAGACAAACTTTTTATGGGAAAATTTTGTGACCGTCACAGGCCATAAAATTTTATTAACCTAACAAACTAGATAGAACTGATAGAACTGAAAAATATATGGCGGCATAGAGATCAGCTAACTCAGAACAGCAAGGAGATCACCGGCCCAACGGGAACAGCAGCAGAGGGGTCTCTGCCCTAAGGAGATGACGCTGAGGGGTTGCAGAGATCACGTGACCATCCCTCAAAAGGGAGGAAGGAGGGTTACCATCACGTGCACGTGAGGGCCTACCCTCCTCCCCGGAAGTCTGGTCATCACTCACCCCTAGCGACCTTCTCCTGCGCAACCGGACCGAGGATCTCCCGCCACAAGGAAGCATTTTAATGGTACCCTTGCCGCCAACCCACAACCCGATTTACAGGAGGGGTAACAGAGCTCTCTGAATGTCCCCTATGAATAAATCCAGCCCCACATCTGAAAGGTGAACTTTATCCCTTCTATACAGCTCGGTTCTATCAGCCGAAATGGCTTCGTGCCGTACCACGAAGCCACCTGACCCAGTGACGGTTTTCGCTAAAGACGCATTGATCTTCTTCCTAACCCGGTATGCCGCCGTATGGGCCGACATATGCCTCCAGTGGAGACGGGGTATTATATGGGACCACCCTATCATGACCCCCGGGATGCGTACTCTTAGCCACCCAATGTCTGCCTGCATAACCTTGATCAACTGTAAAACTGGTATGGCCCCCACATCGTTACCCCCTAGGTGAAGAATAAGAATGTGAGGCTTACCCCAGCGTACCAGGGCCTCAGATATGGTTCCTGCTAATTGGGGCCAGCACATCCCCCTATCACCCAACCACCTAACGGATGCCTTGTTGGGAGGGAAGCCTAGGGATTGGCCAATTGGGAGGGACGCACAGCGTAGGGAGGCCCAGTGGACAAAGGAGTGGCCCACAATCCAGATTCGCTTCACTCCGGGGGTAGTGCCTGTGGAGACAAACATTTTAGTATCCTGAATTAACATCTAAACATTAAACAATTGGACGGACATAGGTTCTGAAACAATTGGACCGCCAACGCCCAATACGTTTTATGTCCTCGCTCGAGGAGCCTGCTTGCGCTGCGTTAGTCGCGGCCCCTATACGAAAAGAGTGCGGGGCCAGTCTGCTAGCGTCCAGCCCCGCCTGGACTGCCGCCAATTTTAGGACCCTACCGAACTGAAATTTGGAAAGGGATCTGCCGTCCGCGTGGACCAGAAATTGTCCCGGGCCAGGCGGCCTTTGAGCCAGGTAAAGGTTAACGCAGTTAACCGGGCAGCATGCGCTGTTCACCTGAGGGTGAACGGGGATCCAGGTTCCCTTTCCCTCCTGATCTGTCTTTGATCGCGGAAGGAAAAGAAGTAAGGAATCAGGGGCTGCTCTAATATGCTGCAGTTGTATACCTGCCCCTGACGCCTGCTTGGAGGGTGCTACTACCTCACTAACTCTAAGAGCGGCGGCAAAGGCCAGATTAAACGCAGTTTTGAAGAGTAGAGCTTCAAAATCTGATCTACAGACCACGTCGAGTGCCAGGAGCAATCGCTCCAGGCGCTCGCGGGTGATGGGTTCGCACGTGTCTATTTTTCGCTGCTGCGATCTGCCCCAACCCTTGATCACCTGTCTAATAAAAAAGGAATTGGTTGGGTCAGGAATGGCTAATGCCCTATAGAAAAATGAGAGGGCGGCCAATTTGGATTGTATTGCCCCCTGACGGACCCCAGAGGCATGCAAACTCACCAGCCAATCATGTAAGGTGTCCCTAGACCCCTGAGCAGCATCAGCTCCCCTGGACGCACAGAAATTGTCCCATTCAGACCACATGCGGGCATAGGCGTGCCAAGTGGATGGTGCTAAGGAGGAGCGGACCAACGGAAGCAAGGCTATCCAGGAAGGACGAGCTGCCAAAGGAAATCAGGACAGCGTAAACCCACGGCTGCAGCTTTGGGGGCTAACTGGCGAAATGTCACCCATTCGAATCGTGACAGGGCGTCAGCTACAACATTGTTAACGCCCGGGACATGACGGGCCTGGAACTGGATGTTAAGGTCCAGACAGCGCAACGCCAGGTGGCGCAGCAAGGTAATGACCTTTGCTGAGGTGGCTGACAAGTTATTGATCGCAAAAACCACACTGATGTTGTCTGTCCAGAACACAACAGTCCCGTTCGCCAACTTCTCACCCCACAGCTCGACCGCCAAGACCACGGGGAATAGCTCCAGGAGAGTTAGGTTGCGAGTAAGGCCCGCTGGGGCCCAGGACTCCGGCCAGGGCTCCGCGCTCCACTCTCCCTGGAAATAGGCCCCGTAACCGTGCGATCCAGCTGCGTCAGTGAAAAGGTGCAGTAACTGGCTAGACATGGGAGGGGTACGCCAGACCCGAATCCCGTTAAACCGCGTGAGAAATTGTTCCCAGACTACTAGGTCAGCTAGCAATTCACTCCCTAGGGTTATCTTTGACTTCGGGTTCGACCTACCACTAAGCTGTCTTTCCAGTCTACGGTTAAAAACCCGACCCATGGGGATAACTCTGCATGCGAAATTAAGCAAACCTAACAGAGATTGTAACTGTTTCAGGGAAATAACTGCATTAGAGACTGCCGCTCTGACCGCCTCAAGCATGCTCTGAACTTTATCAGGTGGCAACCTACAGAGCCTAGCCTGGGTATCGATTTCGATTCCCAGGAAAACTAAACGGGACGCGGGGCCTTGCGTTTTGTCCTCTGCCAGGGGCACCCCAAAATGCCTCATGACGCTGCGCATGATGTTCATTGTGGATAAACAATCATCGGAGCCTGCTCTCCCCACAATGAGAAAATCGTCCAGGTAGTGTGCTATGGGATCGCTGCCCACTTCTGAAGCTACGACCCAATGAAGGAAACTGCTGAACGCTTCAAACAAAGCGCATGACAAAGAGCAGCCCATGGGCAGGCAGCGATCCACGTAGTACACACCTGCAAACTTACAACCCATTAGATGGAAAACTGAAGGGTGGAGTGGAAGAAGCCTAAATGCCGACTCAATGTCTAGTTTCGCCAATAGAGCACCATGACCCGCCCTCCTGACCAGGTCTAGTGCGCTATCAAAGGATTGATAGCGCACTGAGCTGAGTTGGGGGTCAATGGCATCATTGACTGAGCTACCTTTTGGGTACGACAGGTGCTGAATGAGGCGAAACTTCCCCGGATCTTTCTTGGGAACCACCCCCAACGGGGAAATTACCAAATCAGGTAAAGGTGTGGATCTCATGTCTTTTTAAATAAAGAAAGGGGATAATCTCAGTTTACAAGTCTCCAGTTTTTACAAGTTAAATAATGCATCCAAGGAACCATGTGCTGACAGATTTTTTTTCTTTTGCAACATCGCTGCAAACCTTAAGTTGAGTAATTGGACAATTTTTAGCACAAGAATTTAAAGTTTATGACATTCAGGAATGTAGGTCATCCAGTACCTACAATTTCTACATCAGAATTCTGTGCTTGGGAAAATATAAAACATTTGAACAACAGCATTCTAAAGTGTGACACAATTGTTAATTTGCAATGTATTAGTAGTGAACTATATATAAAAATAACAACCAATTTAAAGGGACAGTCAAGTCCAAAAAAACTTTCAAAATTTAAATAGAGAATGTAATTTTAAACAACTTTCCAATTTACTTTTATCACCAATTTTGCTTTGTTCTCTTAGTATTCTTAGTTGAAAGCTAAAGCTAGCTTTCATTATTCACATGATATACAGATAGCATCTTCCTTTATCTGGTGACCTATAGACTATGTAACTATTGCTCTTGTATGTGTATAAACTTTGCTCTCCAATATACAAGAGTTGTCTTCTCCATAAATGTCTACAAAGGACATACAACTCAAAATGAAACCCCATATAAAATGGCTAATAATGCATAATAATATTTTATATGTGTGAGTGTGCGTGTGTTTGTGTTTGCATGTATGTGTGTGTGTGTGTTTGTATGAATGTGTGTGTGTATGTGTTTGTATGTGTGTGTGTGTTTGTATGTATGTGTGTGTTTTTATGTGTGTGTTTGTGTGGGTGTATATGTTTGTGTGTTTATGTGTTTGTATGTGTGTCTGTGTGTGTGTTTGTATGTATGTGTGTGTTTTTATGTGTGTGTTTGTGTGTGTGTATGTGTTTGTATGTATGTGTGTGTGTGTGTTTGTATGAATGTGTGTGTGTATGTGTTTGTATGTATGTGTGTGTTTTTATGTGTGTGTTTGTGTGGGTGTATATGTTTGTGTGTTTATGTGTTTGTATGTGTGTGAGTGTGTGTGTGTGTTTGTGCGCGTGTGAGTGTATGGGGCCTATCAAGCTCCGGATAGAGCTTGAGGCCCTGTGTTCCTGGCAAGCCTGCAGGCTCACCAGAAACACCAGCTATGAAGCAGCGGTCTAAAGACCGCTGCTCCATAACCTGTCCGCCTGCTCTGAGCAGGCGGACAGACATCGCCCCAATTCAACCCAATCGGGTACGATCGGGTTGATTGACACCCCCCTGCTGGTGGCCGATTGGCCGCGATTCTGCAGGGGGCGGCGTTGCACCAGCAGCTCTTGTGAGCTGCTGGTGCAATGCTGAATATGGAGAGCATATTGCTCTCCGTGTTCAGAAAAGTCTGGCGGACCTGATCCGCACTGTCGGATCAGGTCCTCCAGACTTTGATAAATAGAGGCCTTCATTTGTATGTGTTTGTATGTATGTGAGTGTGTGTTTGTATGTGTGTGTGTGAGTGTGTGTTTGTACGTATGTGTGTATGTGTTTGTATATGTGTGAGTGTGTGTGTTTGTATACATGTGTGTGTTTGTGAGTATGCATGTTTGTATGTGTTTGAGTGTGCGTGTTTGCTTCTGTGAGTGTGTGTGTGAGAGTTTGCATGTTTGTATGTGTTTGAGTGTGCATGTATTTTTCTGTGTATGTTGAGTGTGTGTGTTTGAATGTGTGTGTTTGTGTGTGTTTGTTTGTATGTGTCTGAGTGTGCGTCTATGCTTCTTTAAGTGTGTGTAAATTTGTGTGTATGAATGTGTGTGTGTAATGTATTTTAATTTATTATTTTCCCTGCATTTTATCCAAATCAGCCCAGAAAATTGTTGGGAGCTTTCTGCTTTTGTGCTTTTTAAATGCATATAACATAACAATTTTTATTTATCTTTACCAGATACATTATCATTTATCAGTTTTGACCAACGTAATCATTACAATAATAATTATCTTCAGAATATGAATAGCCCCCGCAATTCAGGACAAAGGGGCATATTTATTTAAGCTTTAGGCTCGCCGGAAACAGAAGTTTTGAAGCAAAAACTTGTCCACCTGCTCTGAGGCCGCAGACAGAAATCAATAAGATCGAATACAATTGGGTTGATTGACACCCCCTTGATTGGCCGCAAATCTGCAGGGGGCGGCACTGCACCAGCAGTTCACAAGAACGCTGTCAGCATTTATCGATGTGCGGCGGACATGATACGCTACTTCGTATCATGTCCGCTCGCACATTGATAAATATGCCCCTAAGCCTCAAGTATGGGCTCTTGGAGTGGACAAACATCCCTCTGGAATTTTGACCATTTATATACCAACATAAGCACCTACCTGAGTCACTTTTTCATACCAGTGAGCCACCATATTTAAAATGATGTGCAGTTAATGGGTGCAAGCAGCTCAGTCCCTGTTGCACATTCTGCCATTGATATTATTTTATTTTGTATGTTGATGCATTTTATATTTTCCAACACCAGAAAAACCTCAGCCGACACCTATGACCACAACCCACATAATTATGTTATCCTCCCATAATGCTAAAGATTTAAAATGTACTTTAAAGATAAAAGGAATCCAGATAAACTATATATATATTGATAATACCAGAGTGGCTATACTTTATCAAGAAACTGTATTGTTGACCTCTCCAGTATGTTACTACAGACTAACAAGTATAACAAAGCAGTTGCCCAGCAGCAAGGAAAAAACAAGTCACTATCTAGTAAAATGATATGCACTCATTACACAGCAGCTAAGGGTGAAATAAACAACATAGTCTTCATGTTCATTACAGTGTATTAATATGAAGTTCATTTGATCTTTTTATTATTAAAGGGACATGAAACCCAATCTTTTTCTTTCATGATTTAGAAAGAGCAGGTAATTTTAAACAACTTTCCAATTTACGTCTATTATCTAATTTGATTCATTCTCTTTTGATATCCTTTATTGAAAATCATATCTAAATAGGCCCAGTAGCTGCTGATTGGTGGCAGCACATAGATGCCTTGTGTTATTGGCTCACCCATGCGCATTGCTATTTCTTCAACAAAGGATATCTAAAGAATCAAGCAAATTAGAAAGTAGAAGTAAATTGGAATGTTGTTTAAAAGTGTATTCTCTATCTAAATCATGAAAGAAAAAAATGTGGGTTTCATCTCCCTTTAACCCCTTAAGGACCAACGACGTACAGGGTACGTCCTAAAAAAATGTCCTTAATTTCCAAGGACGTACCCTGTACGTCGTTGGTCTTTTAAAGTGGTAGAAGCAATCCTGATTGCTTCCAGCTGCTTTCATGTGGCCCTCTCTGCATCGGACATCGATGTCAGGGTGCCAGGAATCAAACTTAGACGAGAAGTGCAAAAATAATCACACCTTTATTAATAACAAAAAATAATAAAAAGTCCACAAGTCAAATAACAAGCCAGGAGTCAAAACCAGAGCTGGTAGTCAGACGAGCCGAGTCAGGAGCCAAAGCGAATAGTCAGACGAGCCGGAATCAGGAACCAGGAAAACAGCAGAGTCAGCAACAAGCCAGGGATCAGGAACCATGTCAGACAGCCAGGTAATACACAGGAACTCTCACAAACAGGTCTGAGACAACGCAAAGGCAAAGCATACTGAACAGAGGCCCTTAAAATAATAAGTGATGACGTCACAATTCTGAGACTGCATCCTGTCTCACACAGATGAAGCACACCAGTCTGGCCATAAAAGGAAGTGCAGGAAATGAGCAGCATCCCCCACAATGCACCATAGTCAGGTAGAGAGGTGAGTAAAATGGCTGCCAGCAGCACATGGCAAACAAAACAGGGAAAAAACCCTGACAGTACCCTCCCCTCAACGACCCCTTCCACGCGGGAGGACAAAAGGCTTATTGGGGAAATGGGCATGGAAGGCATGGAGGAGGGCGGGAGCATGAACATCAGAGGAGGGAACCCAAGAACGCTCCTCCGGACCATAGCCCATCCAGTGAACCAAATACTGTACACAGACCCTGGACATACGAGAGTCAATAATGCTGCTGACCTCATACTCCTCATGGTTGTCAACAAAGATAGGACGGGGACGAGGCAACACAGTGGAAAACCGATTACAAACCAATGGTTTCAAGAGGGAGACATGAAAAACATTGGAGATGCGCATTGCAGGAGGAAGGTCAAGAGCGAAGGCCACAGGATTGACCTGTCGGAGTATTCGAAAAGGACCAACATAACGGAGAGCCAGTTTATTGGAAGGCACATGAAGGTTCAAGTTGCGAGAGGACAGCCAAACTCTCTCACCAACCTGGTAGGAAGGCGCGGGCAGACGCCTACGATCAGCCTGGAACTTTTGGCGCTGCATAGAACGATGAAGGCAATCCTGAATCTGCACCCACGTGGAACGAAGTTGCCGGAGATGCTCCTCCAAAGCAGGAATACCCTGAGACATTAATGAATCGGGCAACAAGGATGGTTGAAACCCATAATTCGCCATGAACGGGGATAACTTGGAGGAAGCATTAATAGCACTATTACGAGCAAACTCTGCCCAATGTAACAGTTCAGACCAATTATTGTGGTGATCTGAGACATAGCAACGGAGGAACTGTTCAAGAGCTTCATTAGACCGTTCCGCAGCCCCATTGTTTTGAGGGTGATATACCGAGGAGAAGGAAAGCTGGATCCCCATTTGAGCACAAAAGGAACGCCAAAATCTGGAGACAAACTGGCTACCCCGGTCCGACACTACCTCCTTGGGTAACCCATGTAAACGGAAGAATTGAAGCAAGCTCCTGAGCGGTAGGCAACTTCATCAAGGGAATGCAATGTGACATTTTAGAAAAACGGTCAACCACCATAAGGATAACAGTATTGCCATTGGAAACAGGGAACTCGACAATGAAGTCCATGGAAAGATGTGTCTAAGGACGCTCACAATTAGCAATAGGTTGAAGAAGACCCACAGGAAAACGTCGAGGAGTCTTATTCTGTGCACAAACTGAGCAGGAGGCAACATACGCAGCAACATCAGAATGAAGACCTGGCCACCAGAATTGTCGAGTGACAGACCAAATCATTTGGTTCTTGACTGGGTGACCTGCGGCTTTAGGATAGTGGTAAGTGTGCAAAAGTTTAGTTCGAAGATTCTCAGGAACAAAACACTTACCACTAGGTTTCTCAGGAGGTGCATTGGTTTGTGCAGCCAGGATCTCCTCCCCCAAGGGAGAAGTCAAATTAGTACGTATGGTAGCCAAAATATGGTCAGGAGGTATAACAGGAGTAGGTACAGACTCCTCCTTGGACAGAGGCGAAAATTGTCGAGAGAGGGCATCAGCCCTAACATTCTTACTACCAGTTAGGTAGGAGACCACATAATTAAACCAAGACAAAAATAGCGCCCATCTGGCCTGTCGGGGCGACAAACGTTTTGCTTCAGATTGATAAGTTAAATTCTTGTGGTCAGTAAGAATGAGCACTGGCATGCTAGTACCCTCGAGAAGATGCCTCCATTCCTTGAGTGCTAAAATTATGGCCAGTAATTCCCTGTCGCCAATTTCATAATTGCACTCCGCTGGAGACAATTTCTTAGACAAGAAACCACACGGATGCAAGGAACCGTCAGGCGTAGGACGTTGAGAAAAGAGGGCACCTACTCCAGTCTCAGACGCATCAACCTCAAGAACGAAAGGCAGGACAGGGTTAGGATGAGCCAGAACTGGAGCGGCAGCAAAGGCAGTCTTAAGACTATTAATGGCCTTAATGGCAGTAGGTGACCAATGGAGTGGATCATTCTCTTTACAGGTCATGTCTGTGATAGGTTTGACCAAGGAAGAAAAGTTTTTAATAAACTTTCTATAGTAATTGGCGAACCCCAAAAAACGATGAATAGACCGAAGACCAACTGGGCGAGGCCACTGCAGAACTGCAGATAACTTGTCAGGATCCATGGAGAACCCTGCAACGGAGATAACATAACCTATGAAGGTTACTTGAGTCTGATGGAACTCACATTTCTCGAGTTTACAAAACAGGCCGTTCTCACGTAGTCTCTGAAGAACCCGTGTAACATCAGAACGATGAGCCTCAAGTGTGGGTGAGTGTATGAGGATGTCGTCTAAGTACACCACAACACACTGTTGCAACATATCTCGTAGGACAGCATTAATAAATTCCTGAAAAACAGCAGGAGCATTACATAGGCCAAAGGGCATTACAAGATACTCATAATGCCCGCTCCTGGTGTTAAATGCTGTTTTCCATTCGTGGCCCTCCTTAATCCTAACGAGATTGTACGCTCCTCTCAAATCAAGTTTAGTAAAGACCGTAGCTCCCTTGAGGCGGTCAAAGAGTTCCGTAATGAGCGGAATAGGGTAAGCATTCTTAATGGTAAGACGATTAAGACCCCTATAATCGATGCATGGTCTTAACTCGCCACCCTTTTTCTTCACAAAGAAGAAGCCAGCCCCTGCAGGAGAGCAGGATTTGTGGATGATCCCCCGCGACAGAGCATAGGCAACATACTCCTCCATAGCACAATTCTCTGCAACAGAAAGAGGGTACACCCGGCCCCGAGGAGGAATGGCTCCGGGTTGCAGGTCTATGGCACAATCGTAAGACCGGTGAGGAGGCAACGTACCGGCACGCACCTTGTCAAAAACGTCTAGGAACTCTCGGTACTCCTCTGGCAATCGAGATACCGAAGAAGTGCACAAGACTTTAACTGGTTTCCGAAGACAAGTGGAAATACATTGCAGGTACCACAACAAAATTTCGGACCTGCGCCAGTCGATACTGGGATTGTGCTTTTGGAGCCAGGGATAATCCAGAACAACTGGAAAATGCGGAGAGGTTTTTTTTTTTTTTTTTTTAATATTTTTATTGAGGTCAAAATATTGGCATACATACGGCTAGATTTGGAGTTTTGTCGGTAACGACCCGAAAATCTAACGCCGGCTTTTTTCTGGCCGCACCATAAAAATAACTCTGGTATTGAGAGTCCACATAAAGGCTGCGTTAGGCTCCAAAAAAGGAGCGTAGAGCATTTTTAACGCAGCTTCAACTCTCGATACCAGAGTTGCTTACGCAAGCGGCCAGCCTCAAAAACGTGCTCGTGCACGATTCCCCCATAGAAAACAATGGGGCTGTTTGAGCTGAAAAAAAACCTAACACCTGCAAAAAAGCCGCGTTCAGCTCTTAACGCAGCCCCATTGTTTGCTATGCGGAAACACCTCCTAAGTCTGCACCTAACACCCTAACATGTACCCCGAGTCTAAACACCCCTAGCCTTACACTTATTAACCCCTAATCTGCCGCCCCCGCTATTGCTGACACCTGAATTTTATTTTTAACCCCTAATCTGCCGCTCCGTAAACCGCCGCTACTTACATTATCCTTATGTACCCCTAATCTGCTGCCCCTAACACCGCCGACCCCTATATTATATTTATTAACCCCTAATCTGCCGCCCACAACGTCGCCCCCACCTGCCTACACTTATTAACCCCTAACCTGCCGAGCGGACCGCACCGCTACTATAATAAAGTTATTAACCCCTAATCCGCCTCACTAACCCTATAATAAATAGTATTAACCCCTAATCTGCCCTCCCTAACATCGTCGACACCTAACTTCAATTATTAACCCCTAATCTGACGACCGGAGCTCACCGCTATTCTAATAAATGGATTAACCCCTAAAGCTAAGTCTAACCCTAACACTAACACCCCCCCTAAATTAAATATAATTTTAATCTAACGAAATTAATTAACTCTTATTAAATAAATTATTCCTATTTAAAGCTAAATACTTACCTGTAAAATAAATCCTAATATAGCTAGAATATAAATTATAATTAGATTGTAGCTATTTTAGGATTAATATTTATTTTACAGGCAACTTTGTAATTATTTTAACCAGGTACAATAGCTATTAAATAGTTAAGAAATATTTAATAGCTACCTAGTTAAAATAATTACAAAATTACCTGTAAAATAAATCCTAATCTAAGTTACAATTAAACCTAACACTATACTATCATTAAATTAATTAAATAAAATATCTACAATTACCTACAATTAAACCTAACACTACACTATCAATACATTAATTAAATACAATATCTACAAATATCTACATTGAAATAAACTAACTAAAGTACAAAAAATAAAAAAGAACTAAGTTACAAAAAATAAAAAAATATTTACAAACATAAGAAAAATATTACAACAATTTTAAACTAATTACACCTACTCTAAGCCCCCTAATAAAATAACAAAGACCCCCAAAATAAAAAATGCCCTACCCTATTCTAAATTACTAAAGTTCAAAGCTCTTTTACCTTACCAGCCCTGAACAGGGCCCTTTGCGGGGCATGCCCCAAGAAGTTCAGCTCTTTTGCCTGTAAAAAAAACATACAATACCCCCCCCCCAACATTACAACCCACCACCCACATACCCCTAATCTAACCCAAACCCCCCTTAAATAAACACTAAGCCCCTGAAGATCATCCTACCTTGTCTTCACCTCACCAGGTATCACCGATTCGTCCTGGCTCCAAAATCTTCATCCAATCCAAGCGGGGGCTGGCGATCCATCATCCGGTGGCTGAAGAGGTCCAGAAGAGGCTCCAAAGTCTTCATCCTATCCGGGAAGAAGAGTAGATCCGGACCGGCAACCATCATCTTCCAAGCGGCATCTTCTATCTTCATCCGATGAGGACCGGCTCCATCCTGAAGACCTCCGACGCGGACCCATCTTCATCCGGCGACGTCCAACTGAAGAATGAAGGTTCCTTTAAGGGACGTCATCCAAGATGGCGTCCCTCGAATTCCGATTGGCTGATAGGATTCTATCAGCCAATCGGAATTAAGGTAGGAATATTCTGATTGGCTGATGGAATCAGCCAATCAGAATCAAGTTCAATCCGATTGGCTGATCCAATCAGCCAATCAGATTGAGCTCGCATTCTATTGGCTGATCGGAACAGCCAATAGAATGCAAGCTCAATCTGATTGGCTGATTGGATCAGCCAATCGGATTGAACTTGATTCTGATTGGCTGATTCCATCAGCCAATCAGAATTTTCCTACCTTAATTCCGATTGGCTGATAGAATCCTATCAGCCAATCGGAATTCGAGGGACGCCATCTTGGATGACGTCCCTTAAAGGAACCGTCATTCGGCTAGTAGGCGTCGGGAGAAGAGGATGTTCCGCGTCGGATGGAAGATGATGGCTCCCGAAGAAAGAAGATTGAAGATGCCGTTGATAGAAGACTTCATCCAGATCATGGACCTCTTCAGCTCCCGCTTGGATGAAGACTTCATCCGGATCATGGACCTCTTCAGCTCCCGCTTGGATGAAGACTTCAGCCGGATCATGGACCTCTTCAGCACCCCGCTTGGGCTTGGATCAGGACATCGGAGGAGCTCTTCAGGACGGATCGGTGAACCTGGTATGGTGAAGATAAGGTAGGAAGATCTTCAGGGGCTTAGTGTTAGGTTTATTTAAGGGGGGTTTGGGTTAGATTAGGGGTATGTGGGTGGTGGGTTGTAATGTTGGGGGTATTGTATGTTTTTTTTTTTACAGGCAAAAGAGCTGAACTTCTTGGGGCATGCCCCGCAAAGGGCCCTGTTCAGGGCTGGTAAGGTAAAAGAGCTTTGAACTTTAGTAATTTAGAATAGGGTAGGGCATTTTTTATTTTGGGGGTCTTTGTTATTTTATTAGGGGGCTTAGAGTAGGTGTAATTAGTTTAAAATTGTTGTAATATTTTTCTTATGTTTGTAAATATTTTTTTATTTTTTGTAACTTAGTTCTTTTTTATTTTTTGTACTTTAGTTAGTTTATTTCATTGTAGTTATTTGTAGGAATTGTATTTAATTTATTTATTGATAGCGTAGTGTTAGGTTTAATTGTAGGTAATTGTAGGTATTTTATTTAATTAATTTAATGATAGTATAGTGTTAGGTTTAATTGTAACTTAGGTTAGGATTTATTTTACAGGTAATTTTGTAATTATTTTAACTAGGTAACTATTAAATAGTTCTTAACTATTTAATAGCTATTGTACCTGGTTAAAATAATTACAAAGTTGCCTGTCAAATAAATATTAATCCTAAAATAGCTATAATATAATTATAATTTATATTGTAGCTATATTAGGATTTATTTTACAGGTAAGTATTTAGCTTTAAATAGGAATAATTTATTTAATAAGAGATAATTAATTTCGTTAGATGTAAATTATATTTAACTTAGGGGGGTGTTAGTGTTAGGGTTAGACTTAGCTTTAGGGGTTAATACATTTATTAGAATAGCGGTGAGCTCCGGTCGGCAGATTAGGGGTTAATAAGTGTAGGCAGGTGGAGGCGACGTTGAGGGGGGCAGATTAGGGGTTAATAAATTTAATATAGGGGTCGGCGGTGTTAGGGGCAGCAGATTAGGGGTACATAAGGATAACGTAGGTGGCGGCGCTTTGCGGTCGGCAGATTAGGGGTTAATTATTGTAGGTAGCTGGCTGCGACGTTGTGGGGGGCAGATTAGGGGTTAATAAATATAATATAGGGGTCGGCGGTGTTAGGGGCAGCAGATTAGGGGTACATAAGGATAACGTAGGTGGCGGCGCTTTGCAGTCGGCAGATTAGGGGTTAATAAGTGTAGGTAGATGGAGGCGACGTTGTGGGGGGCAGGTTAGGGGTTAATAAATATAATACAGGGGTCGGCGGTGTTAGGGGCAGCAGATTAGGGGTACATAAGGATAACGTAGGTGGCGGTCGGCAGATTAGGGGTTAAAAAAATGTAATCGAGTGGCGGCGATGTGGGGGGACCTCGGTTTAGGGGTACATAGGTAGTTTATGGGTGTTAGTGTACTTTAGAGCACAGTAGTTAAGAGCTTTATAAACTGGCGTTAGCCCAGAAAGCTCTTAACTACTGACTTTTTTCCTGCGGCTGGAGTTTTGTCGTTAGATGTCTAACGCTCACTTCAGAAACGACTCTAAATACCGGAGTTAGAAAGATCCCATTGAAAAGATAGGATACGCAATTGACGTAAGGGGATCTGCGGTATGGAAAAGTCGCGGCTGAAAAGTGAGCGTTAGACCCTATTTTGAGTGACTCCAAATACCGGAGTTAGCCTAAAACCAGCGTTAGGAGCCTATAACGCTGGTTTTCACGGCTACCGCCAAACTCCAAATCTAGGCCATAGAAAAGATAATAACAGTGCATAAAAGTGTATACAAAACATAAGCAATTAACAGTATCCACCATATCAATAGAGCATGATGTGTATTACATGCAACAAACAATTTCCATTATCTGTAGGCTATAGCTTTAAGTACAAATTTTAGCACACCCTAGACTCTATAGCCTTACCTATTCATATGTCTTCAGAGCATACAGTAAGGTAGACCTTATGGACTACACAGTAAGAAGGCATGTGCAATCAGTAATGTCTACTACATCAAGGAACATAATGTAAAATTTTGAGTAGAGGTTTGTATACAGAAAATGCGGACAGCTTTCTAATTCATTGTCTTGGTATCCTTTGTTGAATGAGCAGCAATGCACTACTGAGAACAAGCTGAACACAACTGGTTAGCTAATGACAATTAGAAGTTAGCTTTTAGTAGTGCACTGCTGCTCTTGAGCATACCTAGGTATGCTTTTTAAAATTACCTAACCTAGCAAATAATGTTATATAATTCTGCACATAGTGCAGCATTATATAACATTAGCTTAGCGCCAGATTTCTAAAGTTAAGGTTTAAATAGATATCTCGCAAAGAAAACAGAACGCTGCTCCTGGCTCTACTGAGTGGGTCTGTTTTCTTCTCCAAAGTGCATTGTGGGCACACTGTCTAGTCACAGCACACCCGATCACGCTATTAAACTCAATGTAGCTCGTTCCCGCTCTGGTCTGGTAGCGGGAGCGAGCTACATTGAGTTTAATAGCTCGATCGGGATGGCTGTGATTAGACAGCGTGCCCAGATGCGCTTAGTAGAAGAAAACAGACCCGCTCAGTAGAGCCAGGAGCGGCGTTCTGTTTTCTTTGCGAGATATCTATTTAACCCTTCACTTTAGAAATCTGGCGCTAAGCTAATGTTATATAATTCTGCACTATGTGCAGAATTATTTAACATTATTTGCTAGGTTTACTGGCCCTTTAAAGGGACATGAAAACCTAAAAATATATATATTTTTTCTGAGTCATATAGAACATACAATTTTAAAGAACATTCCAATTTATTTCTGTTATCTAATTTGCTTTGTTGCCTTGGTGTCCTTTATTGATAAGCATACCAATGTAGGCTCATGAGGTGGGAGCTAGATGCTGGTTGGTGGCTGCACATATATGCCTCTTGTTATTGTCTTACCAATGTGTTCAGCTAGCTCCCAGTGGTGCATTGCTGCTCCTTCAATAAATGATACCATGAATCAAAATTGATAACAGAAGTAAAACTGGAAAGTTGTTTAAAATTGTGTGTTCCATCTTAATAATGAAAGAAACATTTTGGGTTTCATGTCACTTTAAAATGACAGCCATGCCAATATATTACCAGTTGGATGGCTACAAAGGGATGAAACATGCAGTTAAAGCCTTAGAAGAACAGATTTTTCACACAGGACAAAAACCTTTGCTGGGTTGAAATACATTGCTAGAAATAAGAATTTGCTTAAAGGGACCGTTTACACCAATTTTCATATGTTAAGAGAAAGAGATCCCCAGTGACCTCTGGGGGAGGTGGGACAAAAGGTAACTAAACCTAAAACCTCCAAAAACAAACCTTTGTGTGTGATGGAGGTAGTGCCTAATGCCAACATACATAGCTACAAAAAATATAGAAAATAAGACAGAAGACTTTTTCTGGCACACTTGTAGGGTAGTTACAAAACACAAATTTATGGAGTGCGGTGATTAATGTGGAAGAAATTAAAACATAACGTTTAATAATTATTGAAATAAAAATATAGATGTGGTGGACCATGCCACCAATAAAAAAATATTCACAGATACAACCAGTCTGGTATAGACTTTATAATTTAGTACCACAATCTGTAACGTTATTACTCAGGTGTTTTCCTGATCCATTCGGTGAGTCAGCAGTGCTCTATTCTCTAGTTTTTAAACTTTTTCATTGCTATATGCAAACATTGTATTGGTGGCATGGTCCACATCAATATTTTAATTTCAATAATTATTAAACGTTATGTTTTAATTTCTTCCACATTAATCACTGCACTCCATAAATTTGTGTTTTGTAACTACCCTACAAGTGTGCCAGAAAATGCTTCTGTCCTATTTTCTATATTTTTGTAACCAATTTTCATATAACTGCATGTAAGAGACACTACTATAAAGAAGAATATGCACAGATACTGATCTAAAACGCCAGTATAGAACCTTTTAAAAACGTACTTAGAAGCTCCCAGTTTAGCATTGTTGATGAAGTTGTCTGGTACACCCACTGAAGGGGGCTGGGAAAACAAAAAGAGCAGACATTCCCCCACCTTTCCCCTTCTCTCCATATGAAAAGACAGATAACATAAACAGGATCCAGCAGGAGTCTGTAAACGTGTGTATTCATCTGGCACTGTGGGGCTTGGTTAGGAGTCTGAAAATCCAGATGGGCTATATAAATGGTTCATCTACAAAATGTTTATGCAAAGAAAAATCTAGTATACAATGTCCCTTTAAACAAATTAGAATATTTTATTTTTAAGCTAGACTGCCCCTTGAAATATCCTCAGCTTAGTGGGTTTTCCTGTGATCATCAAGAAAAACGGCTAGATTACGTGTTTTGCGGTAAGAAGGGTGCGTTGTTAACTTGCACTTTATTCTCACTGCTCACTTTCATACAGCGTTAAAAGACAAGAAGTGGGGGGGAACTTCCGGGCGGCGGCCATGATAGGTCGCACAATACCATCCTGCTCCAGTATTCTATCTACTTTTGAATATTATAGTAGCTTGGTTGGCTCATTTACCTGCCTCATACCTTGATCCTAGAAACAGTAACGCTCCTGCGCCAGCTGAGCCCAAAATTATTGTGACTGTGACAACTGAGAGCTCCCGGAGTGAACTTTAAGGTTGCGGCCTTCAATCTACCCCCCGGCGAGGCCTGTTTGGGCCTTGTCGTTACACAGCACATAGTGCTGAATGCCAAGTACCTTAGGAATACTGGTGCCAAACAGCCTGAGAGGAATCCACATTTCTGCTTACCAGATGGAGTCTAACTATATCGAATTGCACAACCAAATAACGGACCTACTAAATGAGCATTTCCTTCGTCTCATGTGCATACTGGACAAAGCATGGGGTCGCTACAGCAACTTAGAATGGCGCCTTCACGCAGAGAATACAGAAAACACCCTGCTTGAGTCTGTCAATAGGAGCAAGCGACTAGTCACAGCTGAGCATCATGGTGTTCCCTCTATAAGCAACTGCCCTCCAAACGAACTAAGCGCAACGATATGCTCAGATCGCAAAACGGAGATCGCTACAACTGCCCTACCTACACATACTCACTCTCCTCCTGCCCCGAATCCGGATCCCGGGACAGCTGGGGACTATTCCTTTGCGAATGGACAAAGAGATGGGCGCACTTCCATTCCACCGGTCACTTTGTTGCCGCAATCAGAAGTGTCACTTCAGGGCAGGGATAAGAGTCCCCTCATTGAGATCACAACTCTGGTCATGTCCACATCTCGTTCTAGACCCAGATCCGTTGGAACCATCAGTTGGTGGTTCAATATATGGGGTCTTGCTTATCACGATTGCGGATGCTTAGTTTATGGATTTTCTTGCAATAAAACAGGCGTGGGCTAGACATTGACTTATATATAGTTTAAGGAGGGAGCATCAAATCTGTATAGTTCCCCGCATAAATGAACGCTCAAGACTGTTAAAGACTCTCATAAACATTAATGGGACTCTATTTGTGAATTTTCACTCATTTAAATAGTATTTAGTTTAGTAAATAGTTATATCTCATATGTTTTGATGTCTGCAGGCTGGTTGGTGAGTTTATTTTCTCTGTATCTAACACTAAAGTTTGGACAACGCAGTTATCACAGCACTATGTGGATGCCTTTTCAGAATTCAGTCTCTAGCTGGAAATAATTGTGAAAATGGAACATTGGCAAATGTTTCTCATATATCTAGATAATGGTCACATATTGCATTATACAGTGAATGCTGGACTACCGTATCCATACAGGACAAATTAATGTATCTATAACTTTTGTGTTGCATGGTTCCTAGCTACCTTTTTCTTATATATTTTGATGTTTAAAACCACTACAGCGGTTCTGTATCTATCAGCATGAGGTCTCATAAAGTATGCAGAGTAGCAAGCTGAAGATATTCATCTTAGAATTACTTGTTAACATTAGCAATACATACTGCACGTTTATTCCATATATTTTCTGCAGTTCAAATGTAGCCATATACTAACATTAGTTAAATTCCATGTATATATATTCTTATACAGCATTCATTAGACTGAGACTGGACAAGAGGGATAGAATAGCTAAGCTAGGAAGTTTTGGGTGCATACAACTAGATACAGTAATTGAACCCTCTCCTAATATGTATTTGCAGGTCAAATATATTTACTCTCTTCCACCTTGCACCAATGTTATTTCTTACTACTATTACCCTTGCTGTATCTAAGAACGTCTACCCCTTCTCTCCCATGAGTATGCCCTGGATCTCGCTGTTTGCGGCCGGGATGGCGAGATCCTATATTTGTTTAGAGATAAATAGATGTCTTATGTGTGGATTTATGTCTGAGATAGCTGCTCTAATAATAATCCCTGTCAAGAAGCCTCAATTCATTTTCATAATAGGTTATACATGCAGTGCAGAATATATCTTCATTCTCTTTTCGCCAGATACCCCTACCAATTAATTTTATATCATTTTGCTGCCCAAGGCATTTGCCCTAAAACTGCATAGCTTTTAATATATAGGCGCATGCCCTCTATGATCTTTTCTCTAATACTTTTTTATCATAACCCTGTATACCATAAGACATGCATTCTTACCCACAATTTTATTTAACTCCTCTGATGTTGAAGTGACATCCACGATAACATTCCACTTGTGTCTTTATATCCTAGATTCTCATGGTAAACTCATCCCATTGGAAAGGTAATTTTATTTTTCCCCCCGCCTAGCAAATATATAGGAATACCGCCAGTTAGCTCCAATAACTATATAGGAATACCGCCAGTTAGCTCCAGTAACTATGTTACTTTCTAACATTTTATTTACAGCATATATTATCGCCACAGAAAACTAAATAATAAAATTTGAGGTCATAACTCTGAGATCCAAGAGTGGTCTCTCTATTCCACTTTACCTACCCTTACTTCCATATATGTTCCCTTGCTTTAGGTCCAAAAGTGACCTCTTGTGCTAGTTAGGGAAGGTTCCCTTTTGTATAGGCATTACTTATTAACCTGGATGTCTGACTGTGTATTATTTTCCTACAAGATGTGTGGAAGGACTACCACTTTGTTGTTAAACTAAGCTGGATTGCATATTTCTCCTTGAATAATATGTAGCAACTAACTGTATGACATCTTCTCTCTTTGTATACTTATACTGTTTGTATGCCTACTTTGAATACCTCAATAAAAAAAAAAAAAAAAAAAAAAAAAGACAAGAAGTGAGCGTAGAGCAAAATTGTGCTCCATACCGCACTCCAATACCAGCGCTGCTTAAGTCAGCGGTTAGCTGGTTGTATGTGCTTGTGCACGATTTCCCCATAGACATCAATGGGGAGAGCCGGTTGAGAAAAAGTCTAACACCTGCAAAAAAGCAGCGTTTAGCTCAGTAATGCAGCCCCATTGATTCCTATGGGGAAACACATTTTATAGCAAGAGGGGGGCCCAATGGCACTACTGTTAAATAAAAAGGGAAATTATAATTATTATTAATGGCTAAGAGGGCATTAAATAAAACCCTCCTAAGGCTGTAATATGAAGTATTAAGATAGATGGGTGCTATGTACTAGACAAATTTGAAACAAAAAGAGGTGTGAACCTCCAAAATAGGTACATATAGTTAGCACTAACTTTCCCTTTACGTTATAAAAGTTAATGAGGTAAATATTAACTGAAGTTGATATCATTTACGACCTCGTTTGAGCTATCTTTTTTACCTTATTAATATAATACCTATTTTTAGACCAAGCTGAAATATATTCCATATACAATATAATTTATCCAACCATATGTACATGGTATACCACAATATACCATAACCACTACACTATTGTATACCGATACTTCATCTGATCACTTTATCTGACCTATACCTAACAGTTGGAATTCCCACGTCTCACCAGTAATATTTTATTAGCATTTCAGTCTCAGGACTATGGATTAACTTGACATCCTAGGTCTTTTTAACCCATCTGACAAGCTAATATTTTATAATTATAAGGTGTTATCTTTCACTAGCTACCATTGATCGTGCCCTCATTTAAGTTAATTCTAGTTCCTGTAATTTTAATTGTTTTGTTTTGTCATTGATTTTAAAAGTCCCAATAAAAACATAATTTATGCTTACCTGATAAATTCCTTTCTTCTGTAGTGTGATCAGTCCACGGGTCATCATTACTTGTGGGATATTAACTGCTCCCCTACAGGAAGTGCAAGAGGATTCACCCAGCAGAGTTGCTACATAGCTCCTCCCCTCTACGTCACCTCCAGTCATTCGACCAAGGACCAACGAGAAAGGAGAAGCCAAGGGTGTAGTGGTGACTGGAGTATAATTTAAAAAATATTTACCTGCCTTAAAAAACAGGGCAGGCCGTGGACTGATCACACTACAGAAGAAAGGAATTTATCAGGTAAGCATAAATTATGTTTTCTTCTGTTAAGTGTGATCAGTCCACGGGTCATCATTACTTGTGGGATACCAATACCAAAGCAAAAGTACACGGATGACGGGAGGGATAGGCAGGCTCTTTATACAGAAGGAACCACTGCCTGAAGAACCTTTCTCCCAAAAATAGCCTCTGAGGAAGCAAAAGTGTCAAATTTGTAAAATTTGGAAAAAGTATGAAGCGAAGACCAAGTTGCAGCCTTGCAAATCTGTTCAACAGAGGCCTCATTCTTAAAGGCCCAAGTGGAAGCCACAGCTCTAGTGGAATGAGCTGTAATTCTTTCAGGAGGCTGCTGTCCAGCAGTCTCATAAGCTAAACGAATTATGCTACATAGCCAAAAAGAGAGAGAGGTAGCAGAAGCTTTTTGACCTCTCCTCTGACCAGAGTAAACGACAAACAGGGAAGACGTTTGTCGAAAATCTTTAGTTGCCTGTAAATAAAATTTAAGGGCACGAACTACATCCAGATTGTGCAAAAGACGTTCCTTCCTCGAAGAAGGATTTGGGCACAAGGATGGAACAACAATCTCCTGATTGATATTCCTGTTAGTGACTACCTTAGGTAAGAACCCAGGCTTAGTACGCAGAACTACCTTATCCGAGTGAAAAATTAAATAAGGAGAATCACAATGTAAGGCTGATAACTCAGAGACTCTTCGAGCCGAGGAAATAGCCATTAAAAATAGAACTTTCCAAGATAACAACTTTATATCAATGGAATGAAGGGGTTCAAACGGAACACCCTGTAAAACGTTAAGAACAAGGTTTAAACTCCATGGTGGAGCCACAGCTTTAAACACAGGTTTAATCCTGGCCAAAAGCCTGACAAAAAGCCTGAACGTCTGGAACTTCTGACAGACGCTTGTGTAACAGAATGGACAGAGCTGAGATCTGTCCCTTTAAGGAACTAGCGGATAACCCCTTTTCTAAACCTTCTTGTAGAAAAGACAATATCCTAGGAATCCTAACCTTACTCCAAGAGTAACCTTTGGATTCGCACCAATATAGGTATTTACGCCATATTTTATGGTAAATCTTTCTGGTAACAGGCTTCCTAGCCTGTATTAAGGTATCAATAACTGACTCAGAAAAACCACGCTTTGATAAGATCAAGCGTTCAATTTCCAAGCAGTCAGCTTCAGAGAAGTTAGATTTTGATGTTTGAAAGGACCCTGAATCAGAAGGTCCTGTTTCAGAGGTAACGACCAAGGTGGACAGAATGACATGTCCACCAGATCTGTATACCAAGTCCTGCGTGGCCATGCAGGCGCTATTAGAATCACTGATGCTTTCTCCTGTTTGATTCTGGCAATCAATCGAGGAAGCATCGGGAAAGGTGGAAACACATAAGCCATCCTGAAGGTCCATGGTGCTGTCAAGGCATCTATCAGGACCGCTCCCGGATCCCTGGATCTGGACCCGTAGCGCAGAAGCTTGGCGTTCTGTCGAGACGCCATGAGATCTATCTCTGGTTTGCCCCAACGTCGAAGTATTTGGGCAAAGACCTCTGAATGAAATTCCCACTCCCCCGGATGAAAAGTCTGACGACTTAAGAAATCCGCCTCCCAGTTCTCCACTCCCGGGATGTGGATTGCAGACAGGTGGCAAGAGTGAGACTCTGCCCAGCGAATTATCTTCGATACTTCCATCATTGCTAGGGAGCTTCTTGTCCCTCCCTGATGGTTGATATAAGCTACAGTCGTGATGTTGTCCGACTGGAACCTGATGAACCCCCGAGTTGCTAACTGGGGCCAAGCCAGAAGAGCATTGAGGACTGCTCTCAATTCCAGAATGTTTATTGGAAGAAGACTCTCCTCCTGATTCCATAGTCCCTGAGCCTTCAGAGAATTCCAGACAGCGCCCCAACCTAGTAGGCTGGCGTCTGTTGTTACAATTGACCAGTCTGGCCTGCTGAATGGCATTCCCCTGGACAGATGTGGCCGATAAAGCCACCATAGAAGAGAATTTCTGGTCTCTTGAATGGAATGAAGGACACGGCATGCATTTTGAAGTTTTGTTAACCTGTCCTCTGTCAGGTAAATCTTCATTTCTACAGAATCTATCAGAGTCCCCAGGAAGGGAACTCTTGTGAGTGGAAAGAGAGAACTTTTCTCTTTGTTCACTTTCCATCCATGCGACCTTAGAAATGCCAGTACTATCTCTGTATGAGATTTGGCAGTTTGAAAGCTTGAAGCTTGTATCAGTATGTCGTCTAAGTACGGAGCTACTGAAATTCCTCGCGGTCTTAGTACCGCCAGAAGAGTGCCCAGAACCTTTGTGAAGATTCTTGGAGCCGTAGCCAGTCCGAATGGAAGAGCTACAAACTGGTAATGCCTGTCTAAAAAGGCAAACCTTAGATACCGGTAATGACTTCTGTGAATCGGTATGTGAAGGTAAGCATCCTTTAAATCCACTGTGGTCAAATACTGACCCTCTTGGATCATGGGCAAAATTGTTCGAATAGTTTCCATCTTGAACGATGGAACTCTTAGGAATTTGTTTAGGATCTTTAAATCCAAGATTGGCCTGAAGGTTCCCTCTTTTTTGGGAACTACAAACAGATTTGAGTAAAACCCTTGTCCTTGTTCCAACCGCGGAACTGGATGGATCACTCCCATTAATAAAAGATCTTGTACGCAGCGTAGAAACGCTTCCTTCTTTGTTAGGTTTGTTGACAACCTTGACAGATGAAATCTCCCTCTTGGGGGAGAGGATTTGAAGTCCAGAAGGTATCCCTGAGATATGATCTCTAACGCCCAGGGATCCTGAACATCTCTTGCCCAAGCCTGGGCGAAGAGGGAAAGTCTGCCCCCCACTAGATCCGGTCCCGGATCGGGGGCCCTCAATTCATGCTGTCTTAGGGGCAGCAGCAGGTTTTCTGGCCTGTTTGCCCCTGTTCCAGGACTGGTTAGGTTTCCAGCCTTGTCTGTAGCGAGCAACAGCTCCTTCCTGTTTTGGTGCAGAGGAAGTTGATGCTGCTCCTGCTTTGAAATTACGAAAGGAACGAAAATTGGACTGTCTAGCCTTGGCTTTGGCCTTGTCCTGAGGCAGGGCATGACCTTTACCTCCTGTAATGTCATCAATAATCTCTTTCAAGCCGGGCCCGAATAAGGTCTGCCCTTTGAAAGGAATATTAAGCAATTTAGATTTAGACGTAACATCAGCTGACCAGGATTTTAGCCACAGAGCTCTGCGTGCCTGAATGGCGAATCCTGAATTTTTAGCCGCAAGTTTAGTTAAATGTACTACGGCATCTGAAATAAATGAATTAGCTAACTTAAGGAATTTAAGTTTGTGTGTGATGTCATCTAGTGTGGATGATTGAAGTGTCTCTTCCAGAGACTCAAACCAAAATGCTGCTGCAGCCGTGACAGGCGCAATACATGCAAGAGGTTGCAATATAAACCCTTGTTGAACAAACATTTTCTTAAGGTAACCCTCTAATTTTTTATCCATTGGATCTGAAAAAGCACAGCTATCCTCCACTGGGATAGTGGTACGCTTAGCTAAAGTAGAAACTGCTCCCTCCACCTTAGGGACCATTTGCCATAAGTCCCGTGTGGCGGCGTCTATTGGAAACATTTTTCTGAATATAGGAGGGGGTGAGAAAGGCACACTGGGTCTATCCCACTCCTTAGTAACAATGTCAGTAAGTCTCTTAGGTATAGGAAAAACGTCAGTACTCGTCGGTACCGCAAAATATTTATCCAACCTACACATTTTTTCTGGGATTGCAACTGTGTTACAATCATTCAGAGCCGCTAATACCTCCCCTAGTAACACACGGAGGTTCTCAAGCTTAAATTTAAAATTTGAAATGTCTGAGTCCAGTTTATTTGGATCAGAACCGTCACCCACAGAATGAAGCTCTCCGTCTTCACGTTCTGCAAACTGTGACGCAGTATCAGACATGGCCCTTGCATTATCAGCGCACTCTGTTCTCATCCCAGAGTGATCACGTTTACCTCTTAGTTCTGGTAGTTTAGCCAAAACTTCAGTCATAACAGTAGCCATATCTTGTAATGTGATTTGTAATGGCCGCCCAGATGCACTCGGCGCTACAATATCACGCACCTCCTGAGCGGGAGATGCAGGTACTGACACGTGAGGCGAGTTAGTCGGCATAACTCTCCCCTCGTTGTTTGGTGAAATATGTTCAATTTGTACAGATTGACTATTTTTTAAAGTAGCATCAATACATTTAGTACATAAATTTCTATTGGGCTCCACTTTGGCATTAACACATATAGCACAGAGATATTCCTCTGAATCAGACATGTTTAACACACTAGCAAATAAACAGCAACTTGGAAATACTTTTCAAAGTAATTTACAAATAATATGAAAACGAACTGTGCCTTTAAGAAGCACAGAAAATATTATAACAGATAAAATGATTAAGTTATAGCATCAATCTTTGTCAGAATATACAGTTTTAGCAAAGGATTGTTCCCCTCAGCAAATGATAACTAACCCAGGCAGCAGAAAAAAATACACAAATAAACGTTTTTTATATCACAGTCAATACAATCAGCACAGCTCTGCTTCAAAGATTACTTCCCTCAAAAAAGACTCTTGAGATCCCTGAACTCTGTAGAGATGAACCGGATCATGCAGGAAGAAAATGAATCTCTGACTGAGTTTTTTCTGATGCATAGTGAAAGCACCAAAATGGCCCCTCCCCCACACACATAACAGTGAGAGGGATCAGTGAACTGCTCTAATTTAAATGAAAACTATTGCCAAGTGGAAAAAAAGTGCCCAAAACATTTTTTCACTCAGTACCTCAGAGAAAAAAACGTTTTTACATGCCAGCAAAAAAACGTTTTACCTCAATAATTAATTGTCATTTAAAACCTATTGCAAGTCCCTGCAAAATAGGTTAAGTCTATGTATACAGTTTAAAAGCCAGAGAAGTACCATTTCCCAGAAAACTGAAGTGTAAAATATACATACATGACAGCCTGATATCAGCTACATCTACTGCATTCAAGGCTGAGTTTACATTATAACGGTATGGCAGGATTTTCTCATCAATTCCATGTCAGAAAATAATAAACTGCTACATACCTCTTTGCAGATTAATCTGCCTGCTGTCCCCTGATCTGAAGTTTACCTCTCCTCAGATGGCCGAGAAACAGCAATATGATCTTAACTACTCCGGCTAAAATCATAGAAAAACTCAGGTAGATTCTTCTTCAAATTCTACCAGAGAAGGAATAACACACTCCGGTGCTATTATAAAATAACAAACTTTTGATTGAAGATATAAAAACTAAATATATCACCATAGTCCTCTCACACATCCTATCTAGTCGTTGGGTGCAAGAGAATGACTGGGGGTGACGTAGAGGGGAGGAGCTATGTAGCAACTCTGCTGGGTGAATCCTCTTGCACTTCCTGTAGGGGAGCAGTTAATATCCCACAAGTAATGATGACCCGTGGACTGATCACACTTAACAGAAGAAAGTTAGATTTTAACTTTCCTAGTTTATCCGTCATCCACCCTCAGTCTATTTTCTAACGTAAAGGGAAAGTGAGTGCTAACTATATGTACCTATTTTGGAGGTTCACACCTATTTTTGTTTGAAACACATTTTATGTTTACACCTAACACCCTAGCATGAACCTTGAGTCTAAACACCCCTAATCTTACACTTATTAACCCCTAATCTGCCGCCCCGACATCGCCGACACCTACATTATACTTATTAACCCCTAATCTGCCGCACTGGACATCGCCGCCACTATAATGAACATATTAACTCCTGAACGCTGCACTCCCGCCTCGCAAACACTAGTTAAATATTATTAACCCCTAATCTGATGCCCCTAACATCGCCTACACCTACATTATACTTATTAACCCCTAATCTGCTGCCCCCAACATAGCTGACACCTACATTATATTTATTAACCCCTAATCTCCCTCCCCCAATGTCTCCACAACCTACCTACATTTTTTAACCCCTAATCTGCCGCCCCCAATGTCGTTGCCACTATTCTAAATTTATTAACCCCTAAACATAAGTCTAACCCTAACCCTAACACCCCCTAACTTAAATATAATTAAAATAAATCTAAATACAATTACTATCATTACCTAAATAATTCCTATTTAAAAATAAATACTTATCTATAAAATAAACCCTAAGATAGCTACAATATAACTAATAAGTACATTGTATCTAACTTAGGGTTTATTTTTATTTTACAGGAAAGTTTGTATTTATTTTAACTAGGTAGAATGGTTAGTAAATAGTTATTAACTATTTACTAACTACCTAGCTAAAATAAATACAAATTTACCTGTAAAATAAAACCTAACCCAAGTTACACTAACACCTAACCTTACACTACAATTAAATAAATTACCTAAATTAAATACAATTAAATAAATTAAATACAAATAACTAAATTACAAAAAAACAAACACTAAATCACACAAAATAAAAAACAAAATTACAAGATATTTAAACTAATTACACCTAATCTAATAGCCCTATCAAAATAAAAAAGCCCCCAAAATAAAAACAAAACGTAGCCTAAACTACCAACAGCCCTTAAAAGGGCCTTTTGTGGGGCATTGCCCCAAAGAAATCAGCTCTTTTACCTGAAAAAAAATACAAACAACCCCCCCAACAGTAAAACCCACCACCCACACAACCAACCCCCCAAATAAAACCCTAACTAAAAAATCTAAGCTCCCTATTGTCCTGAAAAGGGCATTTGGATGGGCATTGCCCTTAAAAGGGCATTTAGCTCTATTGCTACCCAAAGCCCTAACCTAAAAATAAAACCCACCCAATAAACCCTTAAAAAAACCTAACACTAACCCCCGAAGATCCACTTACAGTTTTGAAGATCTGACATTCATCCTCATCAAAGCTGGGAGAAGTCCTCATCGAAGTGGCAAGAAGTCCTCAACGAAGCCGGGAGAAGTCTTCATCCAAGCCGGGAGAAGTGGTCCTCCAGACGGGCAGAAGTCTTCATCCAGACGGCATCTTCTATCTTCATCCATCCGGCGCAGAGCGGCTCCATCTTCAAGACATCCAGCACGGAGCATCCTCTTCTTTCCGACGACTAACGACGAATGAAGTTTCCTTTAAATTACCCTCATCCAAGATGGCGTCCCTTGGATTCCGATTGGCTGACAGAATTCTATCAGCCAATCGGAATTAAGGCTGAAAAAATCCTTTTGGCTGATGCAATCAGCCAATAGGATTGAACTTCAATCCTATTGGCTGATCCAATCAGCCAATAGAATTGAGCTCACATTTCATTGGCTGATTGGAACAGCCAATAGAATGCGAGCTCAATCCTATTGGCTGATTGGCCACTACCATAGGGCTATTGGTAGTTTAGTTTAGGCTAAGGGTTTTTTATTTTGGGGGGCTTTTTTTTATTTTGATAGGGCTATTAGATTAGGTGTAATTAGTTTAAATATCTTGTAATTTGTTTTTTATTTTGTGTAATTTAGTATTTTTTTTTTTTTTTGTAATTTAGGTATTTGTATTTAATTTAGGTAATTTATTTAATTATAGTGTAAGGTTAGGTGTAACTTAGGTAAGGTTTTATTTTACAGGTAAATTTGTATTTATTTTAGCTAGGTAGTTAGTAAATAGTTAATTACTATTTAGTAACTATTCTACCTAGTTAAAATAAATACAAACTTGCCTGTAGGTTAAAAATAAAGCCTAAGCTAGATACAATGTAACTATTAGTTATATTGTAGCTAGTTTAGGGTTTATTTTACAGGTAAGTATTTAGTTTTAAATAGGAATAATTTAGGTAATGATAGTAATTTGTATTTAGATTTATTTTAATTATATTTAAGTTAGGGGGTGTTAGGGTTAGACTTAGGTTTAGTGGTTAATAAAATTAGTATAGTGGCAGTGATGTTGGGGGCGACAGATTAGGGGTTAATAAATGTAGGTAGGTGGCGGCGATGTTAGGGGCGTCAGATTAGGAGTTAATAATATTTAACTAGTGTTTGCGAGGCGGG
Organism: Bombina bombina; assembly: GCF_027579735.1. Taxonomy (NCBI): domain Eukaryota; kingdom Metazoa; phylum Chordata; class Amphibia; order Anura; family Bombinatoridae; genus Bombina; species Bombina bombina. Next base: position 50,447,364 of record NC_069506.1, read on the forward strand.
AGTGCCGCGGTTTAGGGGTTAATATGTTTATTATAGTGGTGGCGATGTCCGGAGCGGCAGATTAAGGGTTAATAATTTTATTTTAGTGTTTGCGATGCGGGAGGGCCTCAGTTTAGGGGTTAATAGGTAGTTTATGGGTGTTAGTGCACTTTTTAGCACTTTTGTTATGAGTTTTATGCTACAGCTTTGTAGTGTAAAACTCATAACTACTGACTTTAGAATGTGTTACCAATCTTGGGCCCCATCCGATATGCAGTGTCGCCCACAAAAGCCGACACTGCATATCGGATATAATTACATTGTAGCTATTTTATGGTTTATATTTATTTTACGGGCAACTTTGTATTTATTTTAACTAGGTACAATAGCTATTAAATAGTTAATATCTATTTAATAGTTACCTAGTTAAAATAATTACAAAATGACCTGTAAAATAAATCCTAACCTAAGTTACAAATACACCTAACACTACACTATCAATAAATTAATTAAATAAATTAACTACAATTATCTAAAATAAAATACAGGTAGCCCTCAGTTTACACCGGGGTTAGGTTCCAGAAGGAATGGTTGTAAATCGGAACCGTTGTAAATTGAAACCCAGTTTATAATGTAAGTCAATGGGAAGTGAGGGAGATAGGTTCCAGGCCCCTCTCAAAATTGTAAGTAACACTTAATACATTATTTTTAAAGCTTTGAAATGAAGGCTTTAAATGCTAGACAGCATTATAAATCTAATAAAATAATCACACAACACAAAATATATAATTAAACTAAGTTAAATGAACAAAAACATTTACTAGGCGGGTCTAAGCCGCAGCCACGGTCGGACGCATCTTGCAGAAGCTCTCTTGATAATTTTCATAACCCAACGATCACCTAAGCTAACTTACTGCATTCAGCACGAAAACCCCCAGAAATCGGCTAAAGAACAGACGGTGTATAAGACCCTGCACATAAAACTGTTCAGTTACACTTAAAAGACTTACATCGACCGGGGCTGCCTTCAACGGCCTAGTCTGTTTTATTACTATCTTTCCTAAACCCCCCCCCCCCCCGGCTTGCTATCGGGCCGGGTGACAGTCGGGATCTTGGAAATTCAAGATGGAGGAGTTTTACACTCGTGTAGCCGCCTTGCTAGAGAAAATGAGCCGCAAAGCCGAAAGAAAGCTCAGTGACCCGCTAACCTTCTACGAATCTACATGCTTACAAGATGGCGCCAGCCTGCCCGCAGCATACAGCACTGAACTTTCCGAGCCACCAGCTGACCTACACGCAGTACAATCCCTTGTATTGCCGCAAACAGGGCGAACTAGAGAGGTCACAGTTTACACCACAACTAATGAGACAGAAGATGATACGGCACCTCCCTTTATTATGGAGGGCCCGCTAAGCTCTGATAAGGACACTGTACCGCAGAAAAATATCACTCTGTGAGTAGATGGGAAACGCCAACGTCGACCTCCCTCATATACCAAGGACCCTCGAGCTGAACTGCTGCCCACTTACTCACTTCTGGGCGCGCTTTGGGGAGATGCGGCCGGCTCTCCTAGGTGCGTACAGAGACCCTTTAAAGCTCCTCACAAGAAGCACGGGACATCGGAAAGCGGAGCCTGGATATTCTGGCTGCCGCCCCTTGATAATATGAGAGTTCTACAAGAACTATGGATGCTGAACACGGGTCCCATTACATCCAGGGACATAGACACACACTGGAGTATACAGATGAACTGTAAGGCAGGAGTCGGTTAGGGTGACTCTCTGCAAGCTGGTAGATTCTCCCCTTGTCATTTAAGGAGCCAAGCTCCAGTAACTGTTTCTTTGTTTGTTTGTATTTATAGTTTATGCTCTAAATGGCTTTTGAGTTGCTGATAACCTGACATTTATTGGTGGTAAACGCTGTCCTACAATTAGTAGCCTGTAACACTACTGTATGAGCAGAACTTAGTCAATGGGTTCTAAACTCTTCTCTACCTATCACTTTAGCAATACCCCCCCCCCATTCTCTCTTTATTTACTAAGTGCACCTTCTTAATTCATCTACACCTGCATGTTTAAAATCGCTGTTATACTCATTTAGCGTAGATCCCCACATAGAGAGCTGCGTCTCTGTTCTGTTAGATTATCCCTAGAGGTAAGAATCATAAGTACAGTAGCTGCAACATTAGTGTGTCTAGGACCAACAAACCCCCACATATACACCAGCCCTAAGGTTTGTTAATAGCCCACTTTTTATTATCTTAAGATCTAGTCACAAGAGTGCACTAATAGTAAGGCACAGGACATTAGAATTGTTGATACCAGTACCCTTAACTGTACCCACTTAATGACAGTATACCTAGTTGGAAATAGATGAATTCTTGGCTGACGTATAGGGGCCAGATTGCATAAACTCACTATACTTACCCATGTTAACCCATCATACACTACCCCTCTATCTCAAACCATACCCCTCTTCAGACAATGTGTTTCTAAAACTAGATCTCCTCCTGCATTTATACTCCCTAAACTCCTCCATCAATGCATAAATATCACACAGATTCTGGCTGTCACGAATCTTTCTTATACGAGCGGCTCTTGTCCGCTGACCCCCTTTCTTTCTCTCTTATTTTTTTGTTTTTCTTTCTAGCTCACATTTATCACATGACTTTTACAAGTGGCCAAAGAGTGTTGACATATATTGAGTAAGACCCTTCCTTATCCCATGTTATTTCACTTATATTCAAGGGTACATAAAGGCCCAGGTTTTACGTATGAGATTACTCAAGTTTACACAAAATGAGGTTCTTTACTATTATGTCTGGTTATATAGTTCAGACTGAAACTATCTGTATGCTAGCTAATTTTCTGTTATGAGTGTTAAAACTAAAAGTTACGTAACTGACTTTATTACCGTAGTTGCACTATATCTTCTGATAGAGTTACAGTGATAATGATCATTAGACAAAAAGTATATATATTCCAACCAGCAGAACTAGATAACAAATGTACATTTCAGTATCTTGTATTGTTTGTAGACATATGATGTATGTAGTCCACTGTTCAAGTCAAAAACCTCAATAAAAAAGTTTGTATAAAAAAAAACAAAAAAAAAAACAAAAAACATTTGCTAAACAGCATTATAAACCTAATAAAATAATCACACAACACAGACTTCACTTGCATTTTTCTGCAAACGGTTCTTTCGATGCATTCCAATCTGGACTGAGTTATAGACAGGAAGATCTTGTTCCTTTGAAATCTGCTCGATAGCTCAGGTCTGGTTAAACTGATTCATTTCAGCTTGCTTGGCTTTGCTGCAACACAAGCGGACAGCTCCACCTACTGGCTATTTTAATAAATGCACTGTTTCTCAATAGCAGTCACATGACTGGAAAAAAAGGTTGTTACTCTGAAACGGTGTAAATTGAACCGTTGTAAAACGAGGGCCACCTGTACAATTAAATAAACTAAACTATAGTACAAAAACAAACACTAAATTACAAAATATAAAAAAAAATACAAGAAGTTTAAACTAATTACACCTAATCTAAGCCCCCTAATAAAATAAAAAGCCCCCCCCCCCAAAATAATAAAATTCCCTATCCTAAACTAAATTACAAATAGCCCTTAAAAGGGCCTTTTGCGGGGCAATGCCCCAAAGTAATCAGCTCTTTTACCAGCCCTTAAAAGGGCTTTTTGCGGGGCATTGCCCCAAAGTAATCAGCTCTTTTACCTTTTAAAAAAAAGAACAATTCCCCCCCCAACATTTACAACCCACCACCCACACACCCCTACTCTAAAACCCACCCGATCCCCCCTTAAAAATACCTAACACTACCCCATTGAAGATCCCCCTACCTTGAGCCGTTTTCACCCAGCCGGGCCGAAGTCTTCATCCGATGGGGCAGAAGAGGACATCCAGACCGGCAGACGTCTTCATCCAAGCGGCATCTTCTATCTTCATCCACCCGATGAGGAACGGCTCCATCTTGAAGAAATCCAGCGCGGAACATCCTTCAAGGCCGACGGACTAACGACGAATGAATATTCCTTTAAATGACGTCATCCAAGATGGCGTCCCTCGAATTCCGATTGGCTGATAGGATTCTATCAGCCAATCGTAATTAAGGTAGGAAAAATCTGATTGGTTGATTTAATCAGCCAATCCGATTGAAGTTCAATCCGATTGGATGATTGGATCAGCCAATAGAATGCAAGGTCAATTCTATTGGCTGATCCAATCAGCAAATCGGATTGAACTTCGGCTGGGTGAAAACGGCTCAAGGTAGGGTGATCTTCAATGGGGTAGTGTTAGGTTTTTTTAAGGGGGGATCGGGTGGGTTTTAGAGTAGGGGTGTGTGGGTGGTGGGTTGTAATGTTGGGGGGGATTGTTCTTTTTTTTACAGGTAAAAGAGCTGATTGCTTTGGGGCAATGCCCCGCAGAAAAAAAAACTTTTAAGGGCTGGTAAAAGAGCTGATTACTTTGGGGCAATTCCCCGCAAAAGGCCCTTTTAAGGGCTATTTGTAATTTAGTTTAGGATAGGGAATTTTATTATTTTAGGGGGCTTTTTATTTTATTAGGGGGCTTAGATTAGGTGTAATTAGTTTAAACTTCTTGTAATTTTTTTATATTTTGTAATTTAGTGTTTGTTTTTGTACTATAGTTTAGTTTATTTAATTGTATTTTATTTTAGATAATTGTAGTTATTTTATTTAATTAATTTATTGATAGTGTAGTGTTAGGTGTATTTGTAACTTATGTAATTATTTTAACTAGGTAGCTATTAATTAGATATTAACTATTTAATAGCTATTGTACCTAGTTAAAATAAATACAAAGTTGCCCGTAAAATAAATATAAACCTTAAAAACAGAATTTATGCTTACCTGATAAATTACTTTCTCCAACGGTGTGTCCGGTCCACGGCGTCATCCTTACTTGTGGGAATATCTCTTCCCCAACAGGAAATGGCAAAGAGTCCCAGCAAAGCTGGCCATATAGTCCCTCCTAGGCTCCGCCCACCCCAGTCATTCGACCGACGGACAGGAGGAAATATATATAGGAGAAACCATATGGTACCGTGGTGACTGTAGTTAAAGAAAATAATTCATCAGACCTGATTAAAAAACCAGGGCGGGCCGTGGACCGGACACACCGTTGGAGAAAGTAATTTATCAGGTAAGCATAAATTCTGTTTTCTCCAACATTGGTGTGTCCGGTCCACGGCGTCATCCTTACTTGTGGGAACCAATACCAAAGCTTTAGGACACGGATGAAGGGAGGGAGCAAATCAGGTTACCTAAACGGAAGGCACCACAGCTTGCAAAACCTTTCTCCCAAAAATAGCCTCCGAAGAAGCAAAAGTATCAAATTTGTAAAATTTGGCAAAAGTGTGCAGTGAAGACCAAGTCGCTGCCTTACATATCTGGTCAACAGAAGCCTCGTTCTTGAAGGCCCATGTGGAAGCCACAGCCCTAGTGGAGTGAGCTGAGATTCTTTCAGGAGGCTGCCGTCCGGCAGTCTCATAAGCCAATCGGATGATGCTTTTAAGCCAAAAGGAAAGAGAGGTAGAAGTCGCTTTTTGACCTCTCCTTTTACCAGAATAAACAACAAACAAGGAAGAAGTTTGTCTGAAATCTTTTGTAGCCTCTAAATAGAATTTTAGAGCACGGACTACGTCCAAATTATGTAACAAACGTTCCTTCTTTGAAACTGGATTCGGACATAAAGAAGGAACAACTATCTCCTGGTTAATATTTTTGTTATAAACAACCTTAGGAAGAAAACCAGGCTTAGTACGCAAAACCACCTTATCTGCATGGAACACCAGATAGGGCGGAGAACACTGCAGAGCAGATAACTCTGAAACTCTTCTAGCAGAAGAAATTGCAACCAAAAACAAAACTTTCCAAGATAGTAACTTAATATCTGTGGAATGTAAAGGTTCAAACGGAACCCCTTGAAGAACTGAAAGAACTAGATTTAGACTCCAGGGAGGAGTCAAAGGTCTGTAAACAGGCTTGATCCTAGCCAGAGCCTGAACAAATGCTTGAACATCTGGCACAGTTGCCAGTCTTTTGTGTAATAAGACAGATAAAGCAGAGATCTGTCCCTTTAGAGAACTTGCAGATAATCCTTTCTCCAAACCTTCTTGTAGAAAGGAGAGAATCTTAGGAATTTTTATCTTATTCCATGGGAATCCTTTGGATTCACACCAACAGATATATCTTTTCCATATTTTATGGTAAATCTTTCTAGTTACCGGTTTTCTGGCCTGAACCAGAGTATCTATCACAGAATCTGAAAACCCACGCTTCGATAGAATCAAGCGTTCAATCTCCAAGCCGTCAGCTGGAGGGAGACCAGATTTGGATGTTCGAATGGACCCTGAACAAGAAGGTCCTGTCTCAAAGGTAGCTTCCATGGTGGAACCGATGACATATTCACCAGGTCTGCATACCAAGTCCTGCGTGGCCACGCAGGAGCTATCAAGATCACCGACGCCCTCTCCTGATTGATCCTGGCTACCAGCCTGGGAATGAGAGGAAACGGTGGAAATACATAAGCTAGGTTGAAGGTCCAAGGTGCTACTAGTGCATCTACTAGAGTCGCCTTGGGATCCCTGTATCTGGACCCGTAGCAAGGAACCTTGAAGTTCTGACAAGACGCCATCAGATCCATGTCTGGAATGCCCCATAATTGGGTTATTTGGGTAAAGATCTCCGGGTGGAGTTCCCACTCCTCCGGATGGAATGTCTGACGACTCAGAAAATCCGCCTCCCAGTTTTCCACACCTGGGATGTGGATCGCAGACAGGTGGCAGGAGTGATCCTCCGCCCATTGAATTATTTTGGTCACTTCTTTCATCGCCAGGGAACTCCTTGCTCCCCCCTGATGATTGATATACGCAACGGTCGTCATGTTGTCTGATTGGAACCTTATGAATCTGGCCTTTGCTAGTTGAGGCCAAGCCCTGAGAGCATTGAATATCACTCTCAGCTCCAGAATGTTTATCGGGAGAAGAGACTCTTCCCGAGACCATAGACCTGAGCTTTCAGGGATTCCCAGACCGCGCCCTAGCCCACTAGACTGGCGTCGGTCGTGACAATGACCCACTCTGGTCTGCGGAAGCTCATTCCCTGGGACAGATGGTCCAGGGTCAGCCACCAACGGAGTGAATCTCTGGTCTTCTGATCTACTTGAATCATTGGAGACAAGTCTGTATAATCCCCATTCCACTGTTTGAGCATGCACAGTTGTAATGGTCTTAGATGAATTTGTGCAAAAGGAACTATGTCCATTGCTGCAACCATCAACCCTACTACTTCCATGCACTGCGCTATGGAAGGACGAGGAACAGAATGAAGAGCTTGACAAGAGCTTAGAAGTTTTGATATTCTGACCTCTGTCAGAAAAATCCTAATTTCTAAGGAATCTATTATTGTTCCCAAGAAGGGAACTCTTGTCGACGGAGACAGAGAACTTTTTTCTATGTTCACCTTCCATCCGTGTGATCTGAGAAAGGCCAGAACGATGCCTGTATGAGCCTTTGCTTTTGACAGGGACGACGCTTGTATTAGAATGTCGTCCAAGTAAGGTACTACTGCAATGCCCCTCGGTCTTAGAACCGCTAGAAGGGACCCTAGCACCTTTGGAAAATCCTTGGAGCAGTGGCTAACCCGAATGGGAGGGCCACAAACTGGTAATGCTTGTCCAGAAAAGCGAACCTTAGGAACTGATGATGTTCTTTGTGGATAGGAATATGTAGGTACGCATCCTTTAGATCCACGGTAGTCATAAATTGACTTTCCTGGATAGTGGGTAGAATCGTTCGAATGGTTTCCATCTTGAACGATGGTACCCTGAGAAATTTGTTTAGGATCTTCAAATCCAAAATTGGTCTGAAAGTTCCCTCTTTTTTGGGAACTACGAACAGATTGGAATAAAATCCCATTCCTTGTTCCTTTATTGGAACTGGGTGTATCACTCCCATCTTTAACAGGTCTTCTACACAATGTAAGAATGCCTGTCTCTTTATTTGGTTTGAGGATAAGTGAGGCATGTGGAACCTTCCCCTTGGGGGTAGTTCCTTGAATTCCAGGAGATAACCTTGAGAAACTATTTCTAGCGCCCAGGGATCCTGAACATCTCTTGCCCAAGCCTGAGCAAAGAGAGAGAGTCTGCCCCCCACTAGATCCGGTCCCGGATCGGGGGCTACTCCTTCATGCTGTTTTGTTAGCAGCGGCAGGCTTCTTGGCCTGCTTACCCTTGTTCCAGCCTTGCATCGGTTTCCAGGCTGGTTTGGGTTGTGAGGCATTACCCTCTTGCTTAGAGGATGCAGAATTAGAGGCCGGTCCGTTCCTGAAATTGCGAAAGGAACGAAAATTAGACTTATTTTTAGCCTTGAAAGACCTATCTTGTGGAAGGGCATGGCCCTTTCCCCCAGTGATGTCTGAAATAATCTCTTTCAATTCTGGTCCAAATAGAGTTTTACCTTTGAAAGGGATGTTAAGCAATTTTGTCTTGGATGACACATCCGCTGACCAAGACTTTAGCCAAAGCGCTCTGCGCGCCACAATAGCAAACCCTGAATTTTTCGCCGCTAATCTAGCTAATTGCAAAGCGGCATCTAAAATAAAAGAGTTAGCCAATTTAAGTGCGTGAACTCTGTCCATAACCTCCTCATATGGAGTCTCTCTACTGAGCGACTTTTCTAGTTCCTCGAACCAGAACCACGCTGCTGTAGTGACAGGAACAATGCACGATATGGGTTGTAGAAGGTAACCTTGCTGTACAAAAATCTTTTTAAGCAAACCTTCCAATTTTTTATCCATAGGATCTTTGAAAGCACAACTATCTTCGATAGGAATAGTAGTGCGTTTGTTTAGAGTAGAAACTGCCCCCTCGACCTTAGGGACTGTCTGCCATAAGTCCTTTCTGGGGTCGACCATAGAAATAATTTCTTAAATATAGGGGGGGAACAAAAGGTATGCCGGGCTTTTCCCACTCCTTATTTACTATGTCCGCCACCCGTTTGGGTATAGGAAAAGCGTTGGGGTGCACCGGAACCTCTAGGAACTTGTCCATCTTACATAATTTCTCTGGAATGACCAAGTTGTCACAATCATCCAGAGTAGATAACACCTCCTTAAGCAGTGCGCGGAGATGTTCTAATTTAAATTTAAATGTCACAACATCAGGTTCAGCTTGTTGAGAATTTTTTCCTGAATCGGAAATTTCTCCATCTGACAAAACCTCCCTCATGGCCCCTTCAGATTGGTGTGAGGGTATGACAGAACAATTATCATCAGCGCCCTCCTGCTCTTCAGTGTTTAAAACAGAGCAATCGCGCTTTCTCTGATAAGTAGGCATTTTGGATAAAATATTTGCTATGGAGTTATCCATTACAGCCGTTAATTGTTGCATGGTAATAAGTATTGGCGCACTAGATGTACTAGGGGCCTCCTGCGTGGGCAAAACTGGTGTAGACACAGTAGGAGATGATGTAGTATCATGTTTACTCCCCTCATCTGAGGAATCATCTTGGGCAATTTCATTATCTGTGGCAGTACTGTCCTTACTTTGTTTGGACGATATGGCACAATTATCACATAAATTTAAATGGGGAGACACATTGGCTTTCATACATATAGAACATAGCTTATCTGAAGGTACAGACATGTTAAACAGGCTTAAACTTGTCAACAAAGCACAAAAAACGTTTTAAAACAAAACCGTTACTGTCTCTTTAAATTTTAAACAGAAAACACTTTATTACTGAATATGTGAAAAAGTATGAAGGAATTGTTCAAAAATTACCAAAATTTCACCACAGTGTCTTAAAGCATTAATAGTATTGCACACCAAATTTCAGAGCTTTAACCCTTAAAATAACGGAACCGGAGCCGTTTATAAATTTAACCCCTATACAGTCCCAGCTATAGTCTTTGCTGAGACCCAGCCAAGCCCAGAGGGGAATACGATACCAATTGACGCCTTGTAGAAGCTTTTCCAGCAATTTTTAGATCCTCACACATGCATCTGCATGCCCTGCTTCTCAAAAAACAACTGCGCAGTAATGGCGCGAAAATGAGGCTCAGTCTACAACTAGGAAGGCCTCTGACTGGAAAAGGTGTCTAACACAGTGCCTGCCGTTTAATAAACGTTCCCCAAGTTTATAAATGCAAATTGTCAGCATAAATATGAATAAAATGCCCAAATAAAGCAATCGATTTAGCCCATAAAAATGTCTACCAGTTTTTTAGCCCATAATAAGCCCTTTATTCTGTTTGTTTGACTAAGAAAATGGCTTACCGGTCCCCATGAGGGGAAATGACAGCCTTCCAGCATTTCATCGTCTTGTTAGAAATATGGCTAGTCATACCTTAAGCAGAAAAGTCTGCTAACTGCTTCCCCCAACTGAAGTTACTTCATCTCAACAGTCCTATGTGGAAACAGCAATCGATTTTAGTTACTGTCTGCTAAAATCATCTTCCTCTCACAAACAGAAATCTTCATCCTTTTCTGTTTCAGAGTAAATAGTACATACCAGCACTATTTTAAAATAACAAACACTTGATAGAAGAATAAAAACTACATTTAAACACCAAAAAACTCTTAACCATCTCCGTGGAGATGTTGCCTGTGCAACGGCAAAGAGAATGACTGGGGTGGGCGGAGCCTAGGAGGGACTATATGGCCAGCTTTGCTGGGACTCTTTGCCATTTCCTGTTGGGGAAGAGATATTCCCACAAGTAAGGATGACGCCGTGGACCGGACACACCAATGTTGGAGAAATAGCTACAATGTAATTATTAATTATATTGTAGCTATTTTAGGGTTTATTTTAAAGGGAAGTAATTAGTTTTAAATAGGAATAATTTAGTTAATAATATTAATATTATTAACTAAATTATTCATATTTAAAACTAATTACTTCCCTTTAAAATAAACCCTAAAATAGCTACAATGTAATTATTAATTATATTGTAGCTATATTAGGGTTTATTTTAAAGGGAAGTAATTAGTTTTAAATAGGAATAATTTAGTTAATATTTAAATAATAATTAAGTTAGGGGGGTGTTAGGGTTAGACTTAGGTTTAGGGGGTAATACATTTAATGTAGGTGGCGGCGGTGTAGGGGGGTCAGATTAGATGTTAATTCATTTAATGTAGGTGCCGGCGGTGTAGGGGGGGTCAGATTAGATGGTAATACATTTAATGTATGTTGCGGCAGTGTAGGGGGGTCAGATTAGATGTTAATACATTTAATGTAGATGGCGGCGGTGTAGGGGGGTCAGATTAGATGCCAATACATTTAATGTAGGTGGCAGCGGTGTAGGGGGTCAGATTAGGGGTTAATAAATTTAATGTAGGTGGCGGCGGGGTCCGGGAGCGGCGGATATAGGGGTATACGTGTCGGACTATTTTTGGGAGGCAGGTTAGACAGTTATGGGAGATTTAATACTTTAGTTACTTTTTTTAGGCGCAGGCAGTTTCTAAAGTGCCATAAGTCACTGGCGACTCCAGAAATTTGTAGTTACGCTTATTTCTGGACATCGCTAGTTTGTACGACTTATGGCACTTTAGCAACTGCCGGTGGGGTATATGTAATACCCCGATGTGCAAGGTGAAACTACGGGCGGCGCGGGTTCCCTCGCTTGCGCTGAAAACTACGCTGTATATCGGATCGCGCCCCTTGACGGGATAGGGTGTACCGCTCACTTTTTGGCCAAAAAAAAGAAGCTTGTAATACTGACGCAATGGAAGTCCCATTGAAAAAAGACTATACACAAATTGTGTAAGTTGATATGCGGTAAGGCCAAAAAAGTGTGTGGTGCCCCTAAACCTGCAAGACTTGTAATACCAGCGGTAGTGAAAAAGCAGCGTTATAACCTGATAACGCTGCTTTTTCACATTACCGCAAAACTCGTAATCTAGCCGAAAGTAAATAAATGGCAAATGGCAAACAGATTTAAAGATTTAAAGAGACATTGTACTATAAAATGTGTTCCCTTTAAAATGTTACCAAATGTCTATTTTACCTACTGGAGTGTATTTAGGGCTAGATTACTTGTGGAGCGCTATTTATCTTTAACGTAGCGAGAACTAAGCTTTTTGTGCGCATCAGGTAGTACAATAAACAGTATATCTGTACCTATATATATATATATATATATACTGTATATATATACACATGATTATATATAGTTATAGATATATATACATATATATAGGAATATATATTTATAAATACAATGAACATATTCTGCTATGTGCAGAACATTGGAATGTCAAATATTTACAGTAAATGCACAGTATAAAACTTTATTAAAAATGAATATTGCATACATATGTATTAAGACATGTTTTTATCTAAATAACTGCAAAGGGCTCCAATGCACTTATATATATGTCTCTATATGTATACATATGTGTTTAAAGGTCTGTAAATATATATATATATATATATATACACATATAAATACATAGGTACATAAATACATGAATACACACATATATATACAGTATATATATATATATATATATATATATATACTGTGCATATATATATATATATATATATATATATATATATTGTGTATATATATATATATATATATATATATATATATACACACTGTGTGTGTGTATATATATATATATATATATATATATACAGTACTGTGCAAAAGTCTTAGGCCACAATTAGATTTGTTGTTTTAGCAAAGGTATAATGAACTTATATAATTATTTCTCAGTCTCTTTATTACAATACAACCAGAAAATAAAGGATATTTGTATGCAGTATTAAAAAAACAGAAACAAATCAGAAAAAACTGCTTCTATAGGCTAAAGTGGCAAGTACTTAGTGTGACCTCCCCTTACACTGCAATGGCTCTTGTAAACCTAATTAGAATGGAACCCTAATTAATGTAATTGCTAACACCTGTATGTGTCCTACTATTTCATGTCAAAATGACTGCTGTGAAAAAGGTCTATTGCATCAGGTTTATGCAAGACATGCTTGAGCATTACATACACATGTGATATGAGTTTAATTCATTGGAAGCTTGCTAATAAGACCAACTTTCAATCACATCATTCCATTCAAAATGCCAAAAGATCACAGAATTTGACAGACATAAAATCATACTTTTGCATCAGCAAGGCCACTCTCAAAGGGAAATCAGCAAACAAACTGGATATTCAAGATGTGGTATTCAAGCTGTTATAAAGAAAATTGAAGAAACAGGAGAGGTCAAGGACAAAAAAGGACTGGAAAGCCATGAAAACTTTCAAAATCTGATGATCAGATGAATCCTGTTAAGGAAAAAAAATAGGGTAATACTGACTAGACAAGCCACCGGTGCATAGATAAATAGACCCCTTAGGGTGGCTACTCACAAGCGTGAAGGCACAACCGGAATGCCTAACTGGACAGTATGGGACCAACAGGGTCGCCCGTAAGACTCACAGAGGATACCGTAACATTGTACGTCAGGTCACGTGATGAAAAGGGCCAATCCCAAGATGGATGGCAACCAGTAGATATCCAATCACTCGTGATCCACAGGACGGTAGACAGCAGATGGTGCATCACAAAGAGGCAGAATGATCAAATAAACATATAACGTCCATACAATAAAAGTTGAGCAAGTAGATTAAAAAGTGTGTAAACTTTATTGTATACAACACTAACACAGCAACGGGTTTCTCAGCAACACATTTGCCATTTCATCAGGCTGATACAGCCTGATAAAACAGCATATGTTTTGCTGAACAGTATGCAGCCTCATACTGTTCAGCCTTAATAACTTTTTTTGCAAAAAATGTTTAAAATACATTTTATTACATGGTGTTACTATGGCCCCTACTTATCAAAGTCTGGCGGACCTGATCCGACAGTGGGGATCAGGTCCGCCAGACCTTGCTGAATACGGAGAGCAATACGCTCTCCGTATTCAGCATTGCACCAGCAGCTCACAAGAGCTGCTGGTGCAACGCCGCCCCCTGCAGACTCTTGGCCAATCGGCCGCCAGCAGGGAGGTGTCAATTAACTCGATCGTACCCGATCGGGTTGATTTCCGGCGATGTCTGTCCGCCTGCTCAGAGCAGGTGGACAGGTTATGGAGCAGCGGTCTTTGTGACCGCTGCTTCATAACTGCTGTTTCTGGCGAGCCTGAAGGCTCGCCAGAAACACAGGGCATCAAGCTCCATTCGGAGCTTGATAGATAGACCCCTATGATTGTAACTGTACTCTGTAATATATATTTTATGTGTTTTGTGACACTTTTTTGTTTCACGAAACAGTTATCCAGAGCTCTGAGGACATGCTATCCCGACGAGCGTTAAATTCAGTTGCGTTACTTTCAGTCGCGTTTACTTTCAACTTGTAATACAAGCAAAAAACCTGATGCACACAAACACCCACGAAAATCCCTTTTTCGCTTGCATTTAACTGTTAGTGCTCCACTCGTCCCTGCTCCCGACTGGCAATCAGGGTCAGAAATTCCACGGTGGCAAAGGTTGGACATAGGTGGGGAGTGTATGCATGTATGTATATGTGTGCATGCATGTATGTATATGTGTGTGTGTTTATATGCACTGTATATGTGTGTGTATGCATGTATAAATATGTGTGTATGTATGTATATATGTATGTATATGTGTGCATGCATGTATGAATATGTGTGTATATATGTATAAATGTATGTATATGTGTGTATGCATGTATGTACATGTGTGTATGCATGTGTGTATGCATGTATGAATGTGTGTGTATGTATATATGTACTGTATATGTGTGTGTATATGTATGCATGTGTATGTATGTATATATGTATGTACATTATATGTGTGTGCGCATGTATGAATATGTGTGTATGTATATATGTACTGTATATGTGTGTGTATGCACTATATATGTGTGTGTATGCATGAATGTGTGTGTATGTATATATGAACTGTATATGTGTGTGTATGCATGTATATATGTATGTATATGTGTGTATGCATGTATGAATGTGTGTGTATATATATATGTACTGTGTATATGTGTGTATGCATGTATAAATATGTGTATGTATGTATGTGTGTATGCATGTATAAATGTGTGTGTGTATGTATGTATATATGTGTGTATGCATGTATAAATATGTGTGTATGTATATATGTATGTGTGTATGTATAAATATGTGTGTGTATGTATATACTGTATATATATACATATATATGTGTGTGTGTGTATGCATGTAGAAATATGTGTGTGTTTATGTATGTATATATGTATGTGTGTATGCATGCATAAATATGTGTGTATGTATATATGTACTGTATATGTATGTATAAATATGTGTGTATGGATGCATTAATGTGTGTGTGTGTGTATGCATCTGTATGTATATGCATGTGAATGTATATATGTGTGTGTGTGTGAATAGATATAGATGAGTGTGCATTTATATGTATGTACCCTGCAGTATCAACTTGGTCAATCACTCTGAAAACCAATGAAAGTATATAAACAAAAATATATGACTATTTTATTTGTGGATTTTTGTTGTTACATTTTCCTTAGAATATATGTAATCCATATGCAAATAATAATTTGCATAATAACCAAGGCATTCCATATATACATCTCACTTAACAATTTAAAAAAAAAGAAATTCTTAATATGATAATTATAAATAATTTAATTTATTGACTTTAAAATGAAAAATATGGCTTCAACATGTTCGCTAGTCATGAAAATTTTCAAGGTTAGCATCCGATTATAAAGGCTCTACGTAGATGGGTGTGTATATATGTGTCAGTGAAAATGTGTTTGTATGTATGTGTGCTAATGAATGTGTATGTGGGTGTCTGTATAGATGAGTGAATATGTGTAGATGAATGTGGCTGTGTGTATGTGTGTGTGTATATATATATATATATATATATACTTCCCATACAGATGGCTACTCATAGACAAACCCTCAATCAAATGAGGTAAGGTACAAGCCATTTTGCATAAGTAAAGTTGTTTCCCTGTAGCTGTTCCCTCTGATGAAGCGTTGTATATCCATGAAATGCGTTAGGTCACGCCCACCTTACGTCACGTTGACACCCGGCGAAATACGGAAGTGACTGATTGTGCTTCCTTTCAACGGTTTGGTAAATATACTATTGGGCACTTTTGAGACACATATTGTCCCTGGAGGATTTATTGTGCCTCTACCGGCCCAGGTATTCAACCATTGTGATCCCTTTGGAGCTGTTATTTCTAGCTGGATTCAGCAAAAGGAACTTTGTTTTTAACTGTTACGAGCAGCATTGTCTGGGGAACAGCTACAGGGAAACAACTTTACTTATGCAAAACGGCTTGTACCTTACCTCATTTGATTGAGGGTTTGTCTGTGAGTACCCATCTGTATTGGAAGTTTTATTTGTGTACATTTTTTATCCTATTGTATTAAATATATTGCACCAGAAGTGCTTTTGTGCGCTTGTTCTTTTAGATTTTTCATATATATATATATATATATATATATATATATATATATATATATATATATATATATGTGTGTGTGTGTGTGCGTGTGTATATATATATATATATATATATGTGTGTGTGTGTGTGTGTGTGTATATATATGTGTGTATGCATGTATAAATATGTGTGTATGTATATATGTATGTGTGTATGTATAAATATGTGTGTGTATGTATATACTGTATATATATACATATATATGTGTGTGTATGCATGTAGAAATATGTGTGTGTTTATGTATGTATATATGTATGTGTGTATGCATGCATAAATATGTGTGTATGTATATATGTACTGTATATGTATGTATAAATATGTGTGTATGGATGCATTAATGTGTGTGTGTGTGTATGCATCTGTATGTATATGCATGTGAATGTATATATGTGTGTGTGTGTGAATAGATATAGATGAGTGTGCATTTATATGTATGTACCCTGCAGTATCAACTTGGTCAATCACTCTGAAAACCAATGAAAGTATATAAACAAAAATATATGACTATTTTATTTGTGGATTTTTGTTGTTACATTTTCCTTAGAATATATGTAATCCATATGCAAATAATAATTTGCATAATAACCAAGGCATTCCATATATACATCTCACTTAACAATTTAAAAAAAAAGAAATTCTTAATATGATAATTATAAATAATTTAATTTATTGACTTT
This sequence comes from Bombina bombina, assembly GCF_027579735.1. NCBI lineage: Eukaryota > Metazoa > Chordata > Amphibia > Anura > Bombinatoridae > Bombina > Bombina bombina. The sequence continues at coordinate 50,464,558 of NC_069506.1, forward strand.
AAAATGAAAAATATGGCTTCAACATGTTCGCTAGTCATGAAAATTTTCAAGGTTAGCATCCGATTATAAAGGCTCTACATAGATGGGTGTGTATATATGTGTCAGTGAAAATGTGTTTGTATGTATGTGTGCTAATGAATGTGTATGTGGGTGTCTGTATAGATGAGTGAATATGTGTAGATGAATGTGGCTGTGTGTATGTGTGTAAGTAAAGTTGTTTCCCTGTAGCTGTTCCCTCTGATGAAGCGTTGTATATCCATGAAATGCGTTAGGTCACGCCCACCTTACGTCACGTTGACACCCGGCGAAATACGGAAGTGACTGATTGTGCTTCCTTTCAACGGTTTGGTAAATATACTATTGGGCACTTTTGAGACACATATTGTCCCTGGAGGATTTATTGTGCCTCTACCGGCCCAGGTATTCAACCATTGTGATCCCTTTGGAGCTGTTATTTCTAGCTGGATTCAGCAAAAGGAACTTTGTTTTTAACTGTTACGAGCAGCATTGTCTGGGGAACAGCTACAGGGAAACAACTTTACTTATGCAAAACGGCTTGTACCTTACCTCATTTGATTGAGGGTTTGTCTGTGAGTACCCATCTGTATTGGAAGTTTTATTTGTGTACATTTTTTATCCTATTGTATTAAATATATTGCACCAGAAGTGCTTTTGTGCGCTTGTTCTTTTAGATTTTATATATATATATATATATATATATATATATATATATATATATATATATGTGTGTGTGTGCGTGTGTATATATATATATATATATATATATGTGTGTGTGTGTGTGTGTGTGTATATATATGTGTGTGTAGCACTTTGACAATATGTGTTTGCAAAAAAAAAAATTACAAAAAAATTGTTTTGCTTTTTTTTTTAGTTGGGAGGGGGGCTTTGTGGATTTTCACACCGGGGCCCTGAGGTTTCTAGTTACGCCTCTGCTGGCAATGCTATACTGATCCCACGATGGACACAGTGATTGAGCTAATCAGAGGTGGCATATGTGCATAACTACTAATTACTGGCTGTATTCAAATCAAGTTCAGCAATAATGGTGCATAATTACCTAAAATTAAAATTGTATCTTCTGATTTTCAATACATAATTTTTTACTGGAAAACAAAGGAAGTCTAAATCCACATTTTGCTGCATTGGTAAGATTAATTGGCCCTAAAAGAGGAACTGCAAAATATAGAAAAAAAAATGCTCCTTATTAACTGTGTGGTGGCTTTTTGTTATTTTTGAGCATTTCAACTAACTGAAGGTTTATTATGTAAATACAGAGAGGCCTATTTATCAAAGGTCTGGCGGACCTGATCTGACAGTGCGGATCAGCTCCGACAGACCTCGCTGAATGCAGAGAGCAATACGCTCTCCGTATTCAGCATTGCACCAGCAGCTCTTGTGAGCTGCAACGCCGCCCCCTGCAGACTCGCAGCCAATGGGCCGCCAGCAGGGAGGTGTCAATCAACCCGATCGTACTCGATCGGGTTGAATTCCGGCGATTCCTGTCCGCCTGCTCAGAGCAGGCGGACAGGGTTATGGAGCAGCGGTCTTTAGACCGCTGCTTCATAACTGCTGTTTCTGGCGAGTCTGAAGACTCGCCAGAAACACGGGCCCACAAGCTCCATACGGAGCTTGATAAATGGGCCTCAGAGTGTGGTTAAAAAAACGACAACATATGATTTGTGGGAATAACACGTAGATAAAAATGACTGAAGTTGAGTGCAAAAATGTAAGAAATGTTTCAACAAAGGGGTGAGAAATGGCTCAGTGGTAAAGGGGTTAATTTAGGCAGAAAAAGAACGGTATTAATTGTTCAGTAAGAGCCAATTTGCAACTGATATTTAACAACAAAGTCGATAGCTACGAATCTGTCCTTATTTGGCTTCTGAAGGAGATAAACGTAAGCATTCTTTAAGGGTAATTTAGAAAAGAATGTCTCTTACTCTGCTATTTACCATGTATGCTATACAAATGACACTACAAATCACTTCTTTCATTTTCAGGTTTAAAGAGACAGTAGGATATAGAGATTGTAAAATAAAATGCTTTATTATGCAAAGTGAAACACGCTTGCAATATACTCTCATTATATATTTTGTTCCTCTTCTACTCCTGTAATTTAAAGGGGATATGAAACCCAAAAATGTATTTTGTGATTCAGACAGAGCATACAATTTAAAAAAAAAAAGTTTCCAATTTACTTCTAACATCAAATTTGCTGTGTTCCCATAATATTCTGTGTTTAAGAGATACCTAGGTAGGTGTGTGGAGCACTACATGGCAGGAAATAGTGCTGCCATCTAGTGCTCTTGCAAATGGATAACATTCTTGCAAAACTGCTGCCATATACTGCTCCTGAAATGGTCCGGCTCCTATGCTTACGTCCTTGCTTTTCAAAAGAAGATACCAAGAAAACTAAGAAAATTTGAAAATAGGAGTACATTAGAACGTTCTTTAACACCTTAAGGACCGGGCATTTCAGAGTAAAACTTACCCAAAAGACCAGAGCATTTTTAGCATTTTTGCCATCACTACATTTAAACAGAAATAGAGCCTTTTTTATATTTACCTATCAAAACTATATATGTTTATTTTAGTAGACAACCCAAAGTATTGATCTAGGCCCATTTTGGTATATTTCATGCCACCATTACAAACTTTAGGTTTTCACTGAAATGATTTACAAACAGCTTGTGCAATCATGGCACAAATGGTTGTAAATGCTTCTCTGGGATCCTCTTTGCTCAGAAATAGCAGACATATATGGCTTTGGCATTGCTTTTTGGTAATATAAAGGCCGCTACACTTGTTTTATGCCCAGCAGTTAAGGGGTTAATTAGGTAGCTTGAAGGGTTAATTTTAGCTTTAGTGTATAGATTACCCTCCCACCTGACACATCCCACCCCCTGATCCCTCCCTGGTCCTTCTCAAACAGCTCTCTTCCCTCCCCCCAATGTTTACCCCCATCTTAAGTACTGGCCTAAAGTCTGCCAGTATGAAAATAAAAGGCTTTTTTTTTTAAATAATATTTTTTTAAAAATTTATTTTCTGCAGTGTGGGATCCCCCCCCCCCAAACAGCTCTCTAACCCTCCCCTCTACCTATTAGCAGCCATGTTAGGTACTGGCAGCTGTCTGCCAATACCCAGTTTTCCCAAATTTGCCAACTTTAGAAAATAAAATTATAAACAAAAAAACAAAATTTTTCTGTAGTGTAGCTGCCCCACCTCTTTAACCCCCTCCCAGATCGATTTTCCACCCTCTTATCCCATCCCTCAGTATGATCCCCCTCCTCCGTAGCATAGCGGTCCTTGTGGGGCATGCAGAAATAACACAATCTCACTAGTTTTAACAAGGTTACGGCAGAGAGAGGCAAGCCTAGTTGTCTGCAGACTCAAGTCCGAATTAGATAATACAAATAATGAAAATAGTTGGTGGAGTTTGGCCCACTTGTAGAAAACAAGATGTTACTCTGTTATAATAATGTTCAGACTCTGCTGATTTGTTAATGCATTGGAATACTGCAGAAAAAAACTAAATGTATGCTTACCTGATAAATGTATTTATTTCTTGATATGGTGAGTCCACAGATCATCTAATTACTATTGGGAAAATCACTCATGCCCAGGCAAAGAGCACCACAGCAAAGCTGTTAAATATGACCTCCCTTCCCTCCAACCCCAGTCATTCGACCGGAGTAAAGAAGAAAAAAGGAAGCAACAAGGTGCAGAGGTGTCTTAAAAACAGGGCGGGCCGTGGACTCACCTTGTCAAGAAAGAAAGAAATTTATCAGGTAAGCATAAATTTTGTTTTCTTTCTAATGACACGGTGAGTCCATGCATCATCTAATTACTATTGGGAATCAATACCCAAGCTAGAGGCCACAGATGATAAGGGAGGGAAAAGACAGGGAACCTAAACTGAAGGCACCACTGCTTGAAGAACCTTTCTCCCAAAAGAAGCCTCAGCCGAGGCAAAAGTATCAAATGTATAGAATTTTGAAAAAGTGTAAAGAGAAGACCAAGTTGCAGCCTTGCAAATCTGTTCCACATAAGCTTCATTTTTGAATGCCCAGGAAGAGGAAACAGCCCTCGTAGAATGAGCTGTAACTCGTTCAGGAGGCTACTGTCCAACAGTTTCATAAGCCAAGCAAATGATACTCTTCTGCCACAAAGAAAGAGAAGTAGCCGTAGCTTCTGCCCCTTATATTTCCCCCGAGAAAACCACAAACAGAGCAGAAGACTGGCGAAAATCCTTAGTCGCCTGTAAATAGAATTTCAATGCACGCACCACGTCTAGGTTGTGCAGCAGACGTTCCTTATGAGAAGAAGGGTTAGGACAAAAAAAAGGAACAACGATCTCCTGATTAATGTTCCAATCAGAAACCACTTTAGGGAGAAACCCCAACTTAGTAAGTAAAACTACCTTATCCAAATGAAAAATAAGGTAAGGAGACTCATACTGTAATGCCGAGAGCTCTGAAACTCTATGAGCAGATGAAATAGCAACAAGAAACAAAACCTTCCAAGATAACAGTTTAATATCTAAGGAATGCATAGGCTCAAACGGAGCCTGCTAAAGAACCTTAAGAACAAGGTTAAGACTCCAGGGAGGAGTAACCGGTTTAAACACAGGTCTGATTCTGACCAAGGCCTGACAGAACGATTGCACGTCCGGTACATCCGCCAGATGTTTATGTAACAAAATAGACAAGGCCGATATTTGACCCTTTAAGGAACTTGCCGATAAACCCTTCTCCAAACCCTCTTGGAGAAAAGACAACATTCTAGGAATCTGAACTCTACTCCAAGAGTAGCCTCTGGATTCACACCAATACAGATATTTACGCCATATCTTATAATAAATCTTCCTGGTAACAGACTTACAAACCTGAATCAAGGTCTCAATGACCGACTCAGAAAACCCAAGCTTAGATAAAATTAAGCGTTCAATCTCCAAGCACTCAGCTTCAGAGAAACTAGATTTGGGTGAAGGAAGGGCCCTTGAAGTAGAAGGTCCTTCTTTAGTGGAAGTCTCCAAGGAGGGAGAGATGACATCTCCACTAGATCCGCATACTAGATCCTCCGAGGCTACGCCGGTGCAATGAGGATCACGGACGTCCTCTCCTGTTTGATTCGAGCAATGACCCAAGAAAGGAGAGCGAATGGAGGAAATAGGTATGCGAGACTGAAATTCCAAGGGACCGCCAGAGCATCTACCAGTACAGCTTAAGGATCCCTTGACCTTGACCCATACCTCGGGAGCTTAGCATTCTGCCGAGATGCCATGAGATCCAGTTCCGCCTGTCCCCATTTTAGAATCAAGCTGGAAAACACTTCTGGATGAAGTTCCCACTCCCCCGGGTGAAAGGTCTGTCTGTTCAAAAAATCCACTTTCCAGTTGTCCACTCCTGAAATGTGGATCGCAGACAGACAGCAGTTGTGGGTCTCCACCCACTGAATTATCTTGGCTACCTCTGTCATGGCCAAGGAACTCTGAGTTCCCCCCTGATGGTTGATGTAAGCCACTGGAACCTGCTAACTGAGGCCAGGCCAGAAGAGCATTGAAGATTGCTCTCAGCTCCAGAATGTTTATGGGTAGAACAGACTTCTTCCGAGTCCATGTTCCCTGAGCCTTTAGAGAGCCACAGACTGCTCCCCATCCCAGTAGGCTGGCATCCGTTGTCACAATCACCCAGTTGGGTCTGCGGAAGCAGGATCCCTGGGAGAGATGATCCTGAGACAACCACAGAAGAAGAAAATCCCTTGTCTGCTGATCCAGATATAATCATGGAGACAGATCCGCATAATCTCCGTTCCACTGCCCGAGCGTGCATAACTGCAGAGGTCTGAGGTGGAAACGGGCAAACGGAATGATGTCCATGGCAGCTACCATCAGACCGATTACCTCCATACATTGAGCCACTGATGGCCGAGGAGGGGACTGAAGCGCCAGACAAGAATCGAAAATCTTTGATTTTCTGACTTCTGTCAGAAACATTTTCATTGATAGGGCATCTATTATAGTTCCCAAGAACACTACCCTTGTAGCTGGAATTAAGGAACTCTTTTCCAAATTCACCTTCCATCCGTGAGATCGCAGGAAGGATAACAACATCTCCGTGTGGGATTTTGCTTGTTGAAAGGATGGCGCCTGAACCAGAATGTCGTCCAGATAAGGCGCCACTGCAATGCCCTGCAACCGGAGCACCGCCAACAGGGATCCCAGAACCTTTGAAAAAAATCTGGGAGCTCTGGCAAGGCCGAATGGAAGAGCCACAAACTGGAAGTGTTTGTCTAGAAATGCGAACCTCAGAAACTTGTGATGATCCCTGTAGATTGGAACATGCAGGTACGCGTCCTTTAAATCTACCATTGTCATAAATTGACCCTCTTGAACCAAGGGAAGAATGGAACGAATAGTTTCCATCTTGAAGGACGGTACTCTGAGGAATTTGTTTAGACTTTTGAGATCTAAAATTGGTCTGAAGGTTCCCTCTTTTTTATGAACCACGAACAGATTGGAGTAAAATCCCAGACCCTGTTCCTGCATTGGAACAGGAACTATCACTCCCAGGTCGGAAAGGTCCCGAACACAGTGTAAGAACACCTCTCTTTTTATCTGGTCTACAGATAATCTTGAGAGCAGAAACCTGCCCCTGGGAGGAAAGGTCTTGAACTCTAGTTTGTATCCCTGGGACACAATCTCCACTGCCCAGGGATCTTGAACATCCCGAACCAAAGCCTGAGCGAAGAAAGAAAGTCTGCCCCCCACAATATCTGGTCCCGGATCGGGGGCAGTCCCTTCATGCTGACTTCCTTTCTGCTTATACCTCTTATCCTGAGGGAGGAAATTACCCTTTCCTCCGGTAATGTCAGAAATAATTTCCTGCCAATCCCGGCCCAAACAAGGTCTTACCCTTGTAAGGAATCGCCAAAAGCTTAGACTTAGATGACACATCCGCAGACCAGGATTTTAACCATAAAGCTCTTTACTCCCAGCTTAATAACCTGTAGGGAAGCATCCGTAATAAAGGAATTGGCCAACTTAAGGGCCTTGATCCTATCTTGGATCTCTTCAAGGGGAGTGTCTGTCCGAATAGAATCAGACAACGCATCAAACCAGAATGCCGCCTCACTAGTGACGGTAGCAATACACACCGCAGGTTGCCATTGTAAACTCTGGTGTACTTACATCTTCTTGAGCAACCCCTCCAACTTCTTATCCATCGGATCTTTAAATGAACAACTATCCTCTATGGGAATAGTGATCCTCTTAGCTAAAGTGGAAATTGCCCCTTCCACCTTAGGGACCGTCTGCCAAGATTCCTTGATAGAATCTGCTATAGAAAACATCTTCTTAAAAATAAGGGATGGAGAAAAAGGGATACCCGATCTCTCCCATTCCCTAGCAATATAGCAATAATCTGGGATGGAACATTCGAGATAGCCACGACTGTGCCAGAAACCTTACTTACTGATTCTTTACATTTCCTCTTGCCCTTTCCCTGCAGCATGGGAAAAGCGGACAACGCATCAGATACCGCAGAGGACATGAGGGAAGCGATGTCTTGCAACGTAACTCCAGACGGAGTAAGAGAGGAAGCGCAGGGCACTGCATTTTGGGACACTTGAGGAGAAAGCTGCGGCATATCTTGAGCATTGTCAGAAGACTCCTGAACAGCATCCGCCTTAGACAATGTTGGCTCAGAAAAAAGTCTATCCCTGTAATGTAAAGTTCTCTCAATACATGAGAAACAAAAAGGGATTGGTGGTTCCACATTAGCATCAAAACATAAAGAACATATAACATCCTGCAGGGTCTATTGGTCCATCTTTATTCACAAATAAACCAAATAGTTAAATAAACTGAAATATAATTTAAAAATTACCCCACAAAAAAACTTTACTGTTCCTTTAAATTTTAAAACGAAAATTCTTTATTTTTCTGCAAGAAAATAATAAACTGTCATAAAAAACACTCCGGACAATATCTACACCTTAGCTTAGCTTTGCTGAGGTGCTTACCTGCCTTACTGACAACGGAGTGAATATTCTATTAGATAATCCGGACCTAACTTCTCTACACTGTAAATTGCAATCCGGTAACCGTAACACTGCTCTCAACTGAGACAAAGCTATCTCCGCTCTGGAACACAGGAAGTGTATAAGGAAAATGTGCGCAACAGAAAATTGCCGCCTCAGCTAACCCGCCCTTCATGGGCATTACAAAATTAACCTCCAGGTTGGCTAAATGTATTCTAAAGCCGCTAGGAGTAAAATAACAAATAAAACACCACCTATTGAGCCATAAGTCTCCTCGTCCCCAGTGCCTGCTATTACTGCCAATAAAAAAAATGATCCCCCTAGCAATAGGGGAATGACTCTTGTCCCATAAACAGATTTTAAAGTGGCATCTTTTTCTCTGCATATGTGTCCCAGAAAAAATAAAGTCAGCACTTACCTTTAGAATTCTGCCAAGCAGCAAGGCAGCTCACTAGGTTTGAGAGGCCAGTTCCCTCACATGGACCTGTGGAAGAAACAAAGACTGAGTAATCTTACTCAGGCTTGCGAAGATAGGGCAGCATTAAATACATGAGAGGCGCAGTGAGGATTGTACCCCACAAGTTCCCATTGCTTAAAAGCCACCACTGTTCTACTGAAGAGACTGATATGGACTACAGCTACACCCTAGGACAAAGCAGAACAATCTTGCACTGCTGAAAAATAATAAAATCTTGCTAGAAGAATCTTCTTTCAAACACCTAAACTTTACCAATTCCTTGCTCTAACGTAGGCAAAGAGAATGACTAGGGTTGGAGGGAAGGGAGGTGATATTTAACAGCTTTGCTGTGGTGCTCTTTGCCGCCTCCTGCTGGGCAGGAGTGATATTCCCAATAGTAATTAGATGATCCGTGGACTCACCGTGTCATTAGAAAGAAAACACTTTGGGTCCGAATTATCAAATGGCGAGCGGACATGATTCGCTGACATTGCTAAATGCCGACAGCATACGATGTCGGCATTTAATATTGGACAAGCAGTTCTGGTGAACTGCTTGTGCAATGCCACCCCCTGCAGTTTTGCAGCCAATCAGCCACTAGCAGGGGGTGTCAATCAACCTGATCGTATAGGATCGGGCGAATTGAAGACCGCAGTCTCAGAGGCAGTGGACAAGTTATGGAGCAGTGGTCTGATTGCTGTCCTCAGAGGTGGTGGACGAGTTAAGAAGGAGCGGTCTCAAGACCGCTGCTTCTTAACTCCTGTTTCCTGAGAGCCTGAAGGCTCGCGCGGAAGCAGGGGTATTCAGGGCCATTCGGCCCTTGATAATTTGGCCCCTTTAACTTAAAGGGCAGTAAAGTAAAAATTAAACTTTCCTGATTCAGACAGAGCATGCCATTTTAAACAAGTTTCCAATTTACTTCTGTTATCAAATTTGCTTTGTTCTCTTGATATCTTTTATTGAAGAGTATAATTAGGTAGGCTTATAAGCTCTCAGGAGTGTGCACGCGTCTTCAGTACGCTATGGGAGCAGTGGTTTGCAACATTATTTGTAGATTTGTTATATAATGTTGCAAAACACTGCTGACATAAAGTTAAAGGACAACTCAAATTGCAAATTTAACAAGTGCATAATAAAATACAACAATTTAACACATACTCTGAATTTCAAATAAGCAGTAGATTTCTATCTAAAAATATATATTTTCCCCCATTTTCCGGCCCCTTGTATCATGTGACAGGCATCAGCCAATTACAGACTAGTATATGTATACCCTGTGAGCTTGTGCACATGCTCAGTGGGATCTTGTTCCCCAGAAAGTGTTTATATAAAAAGAACATACACAATTTGATAATGGAAGAAAATTGGAAAGTTTCTCAAATCTTCTGCTCTATCTGAATCACAAAATTGTATTTTGACTTGAGAGTCCCTTTAAGACATGTGCAGGCTTCTAAACTCTTATGAGCCTACCTAGTTTTACTCTTTAATAAAAGGTACAATGAGAACAAAGCAAATAGGATAACAGAAGTATTATGAAAAGTTGTTTAAAATTGCATGCTCTATCTGAATCATGAAAATTAAATTTTGCTTTACTGTCCCTTTAACAGAATTGTTTGAACGGAAACATTCTAAACTTTAAAAAAGTCTTCCTATGAGAAATGTCTCAGCAGCAAAGGGGTTAGGAAAGAAACCAACATAACTATTCAGCTGACAATATAGGAACAAAATAATAACAATATATCTCACCAGGAATGATGATCTTGATAACATTATTATTATTAATAATAATAATACTATTAATAATAATAATAATAATACTATTAATAATAATAATACTATTAATAATAATAATAATAATAATAATAATACTATTAATAATAATAATAATAATACTATTAATAATAATAATAATAATAATAATAATAATAATAATACTATTAATAATAATAATAATAATAATAATACTATTAATAATAATAATAATAATAATAATACTATTAATAATAATAATAAAAAAATATTATTAAGACCATTGGCAATCTGAAAGAAAACCCCTTTGTGCCGGCCTTAAAGTGTTAACATCGGAATGAAGTTCTGATGTCAACACGGACTGCCTACATTGCTAGGCACGCCCCCAGTCCGATCTTGATTGCATCAAAGGGGGAGGCTGAAGTAGACCATTTAAGGTAGGACGTTCCATGCTGTCCTTCAGCATTAAAGACCAACGCTGTTAGTACGGCATGGAACATCCTAACGGCGTGAAGGGGTTAAAAGCACAAACTGGACAAAAAATGCACAACTGTTAGTGCAGCGGGTGCCATTCATTTTCATATGTTTATTTACAACCTGAAAAAGTAACAGAAGCTGTCTGCTGTATTTGCATTTTGTAGACTATGTAAATATTAACTATACCGTGCAGTCTCTAGATGACATGCATCATCGCTTAGGAACTGTATGCAAACTGGAATGTTTACATTCATACTCAGATTCCCTATCTAAAAGAGCATTTCGTTTCTCTTGTTACACTTTGGAAAACTGTATATTTTACTTAGTTTAGTCACTGGCCGCAAAACAGTTTCTCTCCTTGCCAAGTCCATTTTCTATTTGATAAATTCAGTATATGTAGAATGTCCATAGTACATCTTAAACAATGATAATGGACTGGGAATAGCCTGTTAATTTTTCTTTTTGACTACTCTAATAAAAACTGCCCTTTGGGCAAGGCGAGAAGGGCAACCACCCTGGGCCCTGCTGCCCGCATTTTGGGGAGCCCTGCATTGTCATGTGAGTGTATGAGAACTGTGTTTAGTTTTTAAAATAAGTGTTTATGGTAACAGGAGGTGTAATATATAATGTTATTGTTTATATAGGACACATATTATTTATGTTGAGACAGAGGGGCCTATCTATCAAGCTCCGGATTGACCTCACATTCTATTGGCTGATTGGAACAGCCAATAGAATGCAAGCTCAATCCTATTGGCTGATTGGATCAGCCAATCAGATTGAACTTCAATCCTATTGGCTGATTGCATCAGCCAATAGGATTTTTCCAACCTTAATTCCGATTGGCTGATAGGATTCTATCAGCCAATCGGAATTGAAGGGACGCCATCTTGGATGACGTCACTTAAAGGACCAGTCATTCAATCGTCTGCCGTCGGATGAAGAGGATGCTCCGCGTCGGATGTCTTAAAGATGGACCTGCTCTGCTCCGGAAGGATGAAGATAGAAGATGCTGCCTGGATGAAGCCTTCTGCCGGTCTGGATGTCCTCTTCTGGCCGGATAGGATGAAGACTTCGGACCCTCTGGAGGACCACTTGTGCCCAGCTGGGTGAAGACGTCTCAAGGTAGGGTGATCTTCAAGGGGGTAGTGTTAGGTTTTTTAAGGGGGTTGGGTGGGTTTTAGAGTAGGGTTGGGTGTGTGGGTGGTGGGTTTTAATGTTGGGGGGGGTATTGTATTTTTTTTTACAGGTGAAAGAGCTGATTACTTTGGGGCAATGCCCCGCAAAAGGCCCTTTTAAGGGCTATTTGTAATTTAGTATAGGATAGGGAATTTTATTATTTTGGGGGGCTTAGATTAGGTGTAATTAGTTTAAAATTCTTGTAATTCTTTTTTTATTTTCTGTAATTTAGTGGGTTTTTTTTCGTAATTTAGTTTATTTAATTTAATTGTAATTAATTGTAGGTAGTTTAGGTAATTAATTTAATTATAGTGTAGTGTTAGGTGTAATTGTAACTTAGGTTAGGGTTTATTTAAAGGTACTTTTGTACTTGTACTATTTTGTACTATTTAATAACTATTGTACCTAGTTAAAATAAATACAAAGTTGCATGTAAAATAAAAATAAACCCTTAGATGGCTACAATGTAATTATTAATTATATTGTAGCTATCTTAGGGTTTATTTTATAGGTAAGTATTTAGTTTGAATAGGATTAATTTATTTAATTGTAGTAATTTAATTTCATTGTATTTAAATTATATTTAAGTTAGGGGGGTTAGGGTTAGATTTAGATTTAGGGGTTAATAAATTTAATATAGTAGCGGCGACGTTGGGGTCGGCAGATTAGGGGTTAATAAATGTAGGTAGGTGTCGGCGATGTTAGGGACGGCAGATTAGGGGTTAATAAAATGTAACTAGTGTTTGCGAGGCGGGAGTGTGGCGGTTTAGGGGTTAATACATTTATTAAAGTGGCGGCGATGTCCGGTCGGCAGATTAGGGGTTAAACATTTTTTTAAGTGTTTCCGATGTGGGGGGGGGGGGGCTTGGTTTAGGGGTTAATAGGTAGTTTATGGGTGTTAGTGTACTTTTTAGCACTTTAGTTAAGAGTTTTATGTTACAGCGTTAGCCCATAAAACTCTTAACTACTGACTTTTATATGCGGTAGGAGTCTTGCCAGGAGATGGTCTACTCACTTTTTCAGGAGATCGTAATACCGGCGTTAAGCAAATCCCATTAAAAAGATAGGATACGCAATTGACGTAAGGGGATTTGCGGTAAGCTAAAATCGCGGATAAAAAGTGAGCGGTAGACCCTCTCCTGCCTGACTCGTAATACCAGCGGGCGTTAAAAAGCAGCGTTGGGACCCCTCAGCGCTTCTTTTTAAGGCTAACGCAAGACTCGTAATCTAGCCGATAATTTTTAAAAATACATGTACAAATTATCTCAGGCCATTCTTTACTCTGAATACATTTTACATTTGTGTGTTTCTTTCACCTTATAAAAAGTAATCTTAATGTAAAAGCTAGCTCCTCACAATTTTTAATAAATATATATATATATATATATATATATATATATATATATATATATATATATATATCAGAAGAGAGAGAACAGCACTCCTGAGATAGAACAAAAGCTAGAATAACTTCCATGCCTGTTCATTTCTATTGCAACTCAGGGTGTGCGTTCTTTTAGCACACTATGAGGCATATTTATGAAAGGTCTTGCGGACCTGATCCGACAGTGCGTATCAGGTCCGCAAGACCTCGCTGAATGCGGAAAGCAATACGCAGCGGTCTTTAGACTCGCCAGATGCCTAAGCATAGGAGTGTAAGGGACAATAACGTGCCTGTGAAAGGGAAGGCAGAAGCAGCTTCAGCCTCTTCTGTGCCCGCATCGCTCGTCTTCCAGAGGGTCTCCTCATCAGTGAGAAAACGCCTGGGAATCTTCCTGCTTCTAGACGACATCTTCAGCAACTTCTTCTGTAACAACAGCTACAAGCAGCACCTGGAAACAAAAAAGTGATTCTGTGCTGTGCGGATAGCTTACCTCATATGATTGAGGTTTGTTCTTGTAAGTTTGAATTTCTGCCATATCCACTTTAATCAGTGGGTTGTTTTCTATTTGGAACATACTAATATATGTATTTTTATTCTGTGGATTCATTTTTAACATACACAGTTTGTTTTTATAAATATATATTATTTATGATATTATACACTGTATAACCAGCGCTATCAGATCCCTTTTTATGTTCTCTTGTTCATCCATTTTTCCATTGGAAGATGTGCACTGAGAGAGAGAAGTTTTTTTCTTCTCTTTCACAGGCCCATTTATCAAGCTCCGTAAGGAGCTTGAAGGGCCGGGTTTCTGGCAAGTCTTCAGACTCACCAGAAACACAACTTATGAAGCAGCGGTCTAAAGACTGCTGTTCCATAACCCTGTCCGCTCTGAGCAGGCAGACAGGAATCGCCACAATTCAACCCGATCGAGTACGGGTTGATGTGAGCTGCTGGTGCAATGTTAAATGCGGAGAGCGTATTGCTCTCCGCATTTAGTGAGGTCTTGCGGACCTGATCCGCAGTGTTGGATCAGGTCAGCAAGACCTTTGATAAATTGGGGCCTTTTTGGTTGAGTTTTTGTTGTATTGAGAATTTCTGCCTCCTAGTATCCTTTTAGACTCCTTTTTTTTAGCGCCCTAACTTTTTCGCTTGTTCCATATATATATATATATATGCCTAAAAGACCAAAATTAGAATAATATGTACTTTTATTTTATTTTTAATTAGATTAGTTGATTATATATGAAATAAATAAATATAAGTTTAAGCATTAATAAAGCCTTTAATTTTTATAGATGTATTTACTTAGGCAATTAGCCTTTACTAGTTCTGATAGAAATTAATTTCTTATTTTTAATAGATTTTAAAAATTAGCACTGTACAAGCTTTATATAAATTGTAATCATTCAGATTGATTGTTATATATATATATTACTGTGTACAGAATGAATGTGTAACCTTACTTTTTACCATTAATATTATAACCTAATATTATAAAATATAATAAATATTCTTTTTATTAGGTATGGGCATTATGATTGTTTAAATTGGACCACTGCATCCATTCAGGATAAGATGTTTTAAGTCTCAAAGTGATTATATGAATTCAGACATCCCTCACTGGTTTATTTGAATTAGATGCCCGTTGGCCAGAGAGCAATTTAATGGAAGTATCTACTAATAGATGAAGACTCTTTTGATGGGTCCACTTATTTCTTTCTTTCTATTTTTATCTCTTTTTGTTCTCTCAATCTATCCTCTGTTTCAATCTTCTACCTCTGTCTTTATGTTTTGCCTTTTTCTTTCATACAAAGAAATATATGTTTCATGTCTTAACTAGGTTATCTATTTTATGATTTAAAATATATATATATTTGCTTTTCATAATTAATTATGTACAGTATTTTGGCAAGGTGTGAAGCCTGTATCATCGCCATAAAGTGGAATGTTCTATAATAATAGCGTGTATCGTTATTAGCACTTTAGATTATTAAAGGGATATGAACCAAAAAATGTATTTTGTGATTCAGACAGAGGGGCCGATTTATCAAATCTCGGGCGGACATGATTCGCTGTAGCGAATTATGTCCGCCCGACATCGCTAAATGCAGACAGCATACGCTGTCGGCATTTATCACTGCACAAGAATTTCTGGTGTAATGCTTGTACAATGCCGCTCCCAGCATTGCGGCCAATCTGACGCTAGCAGGGTGTGTCAATCATTCCAATCGTATCTGATCGAGATGATTGCAGTCCGCCACCTCAGAGGTGGCAGACGAATTAAGGAGCAGCGGTCTTAAGACCGCTGCTTCTTAACTCCTGTTTCCGGCAAGCCAGAAGGCTCGCGGGGAATAAGCAACATCCACTGCTTAATAAATCGGCCTCAGAGCATACAATTAAAAAACAAACAAACAGAAAAAACTCTCCATCTTTATTGAAGAGATACCTAGGTAGGCATCTGGAGAACTAGATGGCAGGAAATAGTGCTGCCATCTAGTGCTCTTGCAAGTGGATAACATTCTTGCAAAACTGCTGCCATATAGTGCTCCAGACATGTGCAATCTCCTGATCTTAGGTACCTGCTTTTTAAAAAAAGATGTCAAAATAATCAAATCTGAAAACAGAAGTAAATCAGAAAGTTGTTTAAAATTGCATGCTCTGGGGCATATGTATCAAGCTCCGATTGGAGCTTGATGCCCCGTGTTTCTGGCGAACCTGCAGGCTCGCCAGAAACAGCAGTTATGAAGCAGCGGTCACAAAGAGCGCTGCTCCATAACCTGTCCGCCTGCTCTGAGCAGGCGGACAGACATCGCCGCAAGTCAACCCGATCGAGTATGATCGGGTTGATTGACACCCCCCTGCTGGCGGCCTATTGGCCGCGAGTCTGCAGGGGGCGGCGTTGCACCAGCAGCTCTTGTGAGCTGCTGGTGCAATGCTGAATACGCGAGGTCTGGCGGACCTGATCCGCACTGTCGGATCAGGTCCGCCAGACCTTAATAACTAGAGGCCTCTGTCTGCAAACAAATATGTTGGGGTTCATGTCCTTTTAAGGTGAAGTAGTTTTGTGTTATAAGTTATGATTTTACCTTAAAGGGACATGAAACCCCAATTTTTCTTTCATGATTTAGAAAGAAACTTTCTAATTTACTTCTATTATCTATTTTTCTTCATTCTCTTGATATCCTTTGCTGAAAATCATATCTAGATAGGCTCAGTAACGGCTGATTGGTGGCTGCACATAGACGCCTCTTGTGATTGGCTCACCCGTGTGCATTGCTATTTCTTCAACAAAGGATACCTAAAGAATGAAGCAAAATAGATAATAGAAGTAAATTGGAATGTTGTTTAAAATTGTATTCTCTATCTGAATCATGAAAGAAAAAAATTGTGTTTAGTGTCCCTTTAACTAATGAAGTTGAATGTAAGTACAAGGTTTTAGGAAGACTGATAAAAAATCTTTGTCAAACACACTTAGCCAGATTACAAGTGATGCACTATTTAGCACTTTAGCTTGTGCGCATACACCGCTGGAATTAAAATTTTAATGCGAGTGGGTTAGCGTGCATATTACAAGTTGAAAGTAAAATGTTTGCTTGTGAGCGAAACCTGATACATGCTAACTTTAGGACTTCTAATATTATGATTGATGTAATCGTATGCACCTGGGCATACAATAGGATGAGCTAAAAGGAGTAATAGTAAATGTAAAACCTGTGTGTGGAAGTGCACGAAGAAAGAAAAAAGGTGTGCTGAGCACCGTTATCTAATACAACTAAGCATGGGTCATCCGAAAACAAGTAAAAAAACATTAGCATGAAATTTCTGAACTGGTGTGAAAAAATATATATATAATCGTATGTGAATAAAAATAAATATGCAAATGTGTACAAATAACAGTGTGATCTCCCTAAAAGTGTGCCAAGTATGAGAATTCAATTAATAATGTTAAACATATGTGATTAACCCAATGTGGTAATCTAACAAATAATGCATCTGAATAAATGCATATAAATGGTCAGATAATAATAATAAATAAAAATAAATAATAATTTCTCACAAAGTGCCAAAATAGTACAATAAAAAAGAGTCCAAGAAAAAAATTAATAATATGTATAAAATGCCAAAAAAAGTGCAAAACCAAAGGGTCCAAGAAAAATATGTATATAGATATATAAAAAAAAAGGGTCCGTGATATAATATAGCCAGAAAAAGTTGAAAACAGAATAAAAAATTGTGGGCAGCTCCTCTTCGGCACCGATGGTCAGTCAGGTAATCTAGAAATGGAGACAAAGAGAAAGGGAGCGCCTCATGGTGTAATATCGCAAATACAGGATGAAAACCCAAATGGATCAAGGAGCGTTGAAATAATACTTACAAACAAGTTGGCACTACTGACTAGTGCATGCGAGCAGGCTGGCCTTTAACAGCAGCCAGTATGCTGGCAGGAGTCCGCCGAGAAGCCGGGAAGGGCTATACCAGGTAGCCGCACTGTAAAGGATGTCTCAATGTAAGGCATCTTCAGGTTCGATCAGCGTGTGGAGGTCTGATAGTATACCTAACAAGTAACAGCACCATCAGCTGTTCAAAGGTATTGGAGCGGAATCGGCATAAAAGAATAGTTGATATTAGGTCCAGTTAGCAACGTCAAAGTTGTAAACTCTGATAACATAGACAAGATCAGATGTGTTATATTAAAAAAGGATATTTATTTGAGCACTACAACGCGTTTCTCGGTCTCAAAGCTCTTGGCCATTTCATCAGGTAATGTATAAGGTTAAAAATCCGTGAAGGCTTTTAAAACCACAAGTAAAACAGGATTGGTCGGAAATTCCGCCACAAAGGTAACAACACATCTGCTTGCATAATGAGAAATCACAGGTAACGGCATTATTGTTACAATTCAGAAACCAATAACCTAAAAGAGTGAGGTAATCTATACATATAAAAGTCCTAATATCAAGTCGAAAAAATAAAAATAAAATAAGAGATGGTAAAAAGGAAAAAATCTCCTATGAACAGAAAAGAACTGACAAGTTGTCTGCAAATATATAAAATACATGATACATATGTGTAATAATGGAAGAATCTGTCAAAAATACAAATGACAGAATGTCTAAAACCTCAAATAATATTTAAAAACCAAAATGTTTATATCTCTGAAACATTAATAAATATAAGTAAACATTGTTGCATAATCGTTGGAGAATCAAATGGACAAATGAACCACTGAGAATCCTAACAAAAAAAAGGGGGTTTAATGAAGGTGTGTCAAAATACCGTATCATAAGGATACGCCAGACTAGTGTGTGTTGGGGAAAAGAATAAAAATAAAAAAGTGTTCCAAACCAGTTTGGAATGAAAAACTGTTAATGGGACATAAAACTATACTAAACCTAGTGCCCCTGATGAGTGATAAAATATCACACCTTCATCAAACCCCCTTTTTTATGTTAGGATTCTCAGTGGTTCATTTGTCCATTTGATTCTCCAGCGATTATACAACAATGTTTACTTATATTTATTAATGTTTCAGAGATATAAACATTTTGGTTTTTAAATATTATTTGAGGTTTTAGACATTCTGTCATTTGTATTTTTGACAGATTCTTCCATTATTACACATAAGTATCATGTATTTTATATATTTGCAGACGACTTGTCAGTTCTTTTCTGTTCATAGGAGATTTTTTCCTTTCTACAGTCTCTTATTTTATTTTTATGGCTTGATATTAGGACTTTTATATGTATAGATTACCTCATTCTTTTAGGTTATTGGTTTTGAATTGTAACAATAATGCCATTACCTGTGATATTATGCAAGCAGAAGTGTTGTTACCTTTGTGGCGGAATTTCCGACCAATCCTGTTTTACTTGTGGTTTTAAAAGCCTTCACGGATTTTTAACCTTATACATTACCTGATGAAACGGCCAAGAGTTTTGAGGCCGAGAAACGCGTTGTAGTGCTCAAATAAATATCCTTTTTTAATATAACACATCTGATCTTGTCTATGTTATCAGAGTTTACAACTTTGACGTTGCTAACTGGACCTAATATCAACTATTCTTTTATGCCGATTCCGCTCCAATACCTTTGAACAGCTGATGGTTGCTGTTACTTGCTAGGTATACTATCAGACCTCCACACGCTGATCGAACCTGAAGACGCCTTACATTGAGACATCCTTTACAGTGCGGCTACCTGGTATAGCCCTTCCCGGCTTCTCTGCGGACTCCTGCCAGCGTACTGGCTGCTGTTAAAGGCCAGCCTGCTCGCATGCACTAGTCAGTAGTGCCAACTTGTTTGTGAGTATTATTTCAATGCTCCTTGATCCATTTGGGTTTTCATCCTGTATTTGCGATATTACACCATGAGTCGCTGCCTTTCTCTTTGTCTCCATTTCTAATATTATGATTGTGCTAATTTCTTCTACCCATAGACTTTAATGGAGCTCTCAGTTAAAAGAAAATAAAAAATTAACACTTATTGCTTGCGCCCTAACCCGACACCACATTAGACCTACAGGGCTAAACCTGAATGTAGTCAATAATGTCCAGCACAATGTGAAGCCACAGCGGTGTAAGCTGTTGGAGGTTCCAAACCATATCCTCCAAATAATCAATAGTGAATAAGTCCAAATGACAGCAGCACTCACTAAACGATATAAAATTTCACTGCTTAATTTAGAGTTTCCCCATGGTACAAAGATTAAGACGACAACGTTTCGGGCTTGTTGCCCTTAGTCAAAAACTTCTTTAAACATCAGATCAACTCTATATGCAAGAACATTTTGTTTGAAGAGAATCTAACTTTATTAATATTAATTTTAGTATTTGACTGTAGTTTTTTTTTTTTTCATTTTGAAAGAATTTATTTCAGGCTTGTCTAACCTTAGGCCTGGGAGCCACAGTGAAACAGTCCAATAACTTTATCTGGCCTCCCCCTTCTTCCACATTAATAATGTATGAGCTCCATTTATCATTTTGCCGAGACAGCTTTGGAGCAGGGCACGCTCTCGCTCATATGCGCCTGCCTATCACTAGTGGTCGCAAAACCATTACTTCCTAACTTCTAATTCACTTCAGAGGTGGCATAGTTATATCACCTAAAACTTGTTCATTCAGGGTGATTGACAGGCACTGTACTGCTCTTGCCTGATTGATCGCAGAAGAGCAGGGGGCGGTGCTACGCAAGCACTTGCTTGTGCAATAATTGTGAGCACCAGATTAACAGTGTCCGCTGCCCACTCATCACAAATGCAGGTAGACAAGTTCTGTAGCTGTCTTCCTCCCATGATAAATGGGAGCCTATGTTTCTTAACTAGGGAGAAGTTTTTTGCTCTTTTGATTTTATAATAGTAATATTAAACATCAAGCAGAAAACCTGTACTTTTAGAGATGAAGAGACAACGTTGGGGAAGATCCTCTGGGGTATATTTATGATTGTGCGAGCAGACATGATCCGATATAGCGGATCATGTCCGCTGCACATCGATAAATGCAGACAGCATATGATCTCAGCATTTATCATTGCACCAGCAGTTCTTGTGAAGTGCTGGTGCATTGCCACCCCCTGCAGATTTGCAGCCAATCGGCCACTAGCAGGGGGTGTCAATAAACCCAATCGTATTCGATCTGGTTGATTTCTGAGCAGGCGGACAGGTTATGGAGTAGCGGTCTTGATAAATATGCCCCTCTATGTCATGCGGGTCCGTCTGAGTCTGCATAATAACACTGTATCACACAAACAACCCTCATATATTAACAGGGCCAGACTGGGAATGAAAAGCAGCCATGGAAATATTTGAAGACCAACCCTTTTTCCATTAAGTCCATATAATGTAGAGACACAATTTCTCTAAATGGGATTGCTGGCATTCTCTTTCCCCTAATATATTTTTTTCAGTTTGTAATAAAGAAAATGCCAAATATAGGCATCCTACAACCCAATTTCACCCATGACTCCCTTTCACAGTGTGAAAATGATTATCATCAGTGTGACCTGGAAAAAGACACTCAAAACAATGTATTACACTGTCTCACACTAGAAACCATTTGAAAAAGGGCTGCTATAAATGGTACACGGTCTAGGGAATAAAACGTATTTAATACATAAAGCTTATTATCTAAAACTCAGAGAAGAGAGGTGATGCATGGTGCATTTTTAACTATGAGAATTAGAAAACCAACAATTGTCAGAGCTAAAGTAAAAAGTAAAAGGGGGCAAAATAAACATTGAAAATATACTGCAAAAGTTGTTTGACTATGCATTACTAAGCATTTTATGATAAAATCTCATGGCGTTTACTGTCCCTTTAAGGAAATACATTAAACTCTATACTTATATTAATTGTATTTTAAATTATAGAGAAAATCTTGGACTTTTTAGCATACTCTTATATGTGTTGTTGTGCAAACTCACCCACCCCCTGTCCTATTTGGAGGAGACAATCCAGACTAGTTAATAAGAGTAGAGAAAGCTTGTAACTTTTTTTTTCAGTAACTTTTTTTAACTACTATTGATGCCATTTAGTGTCAGATATGTATAAGGGTTTGTTAAGTCTGTAGTTTGCAGTTCCAATCCGCCACAATGGAAAACACAACATTTAGATTAATCTTAAAGGGTGTCACATGCCTTTAAAAATGACCAGTTGCTCCCATAGCCTAAACTAATGCTAAATTGTCGTCTTCCTTATAAAATAATTTTTTATATACCTCCGACCATGTTCACTTCTTGGGTAAGGCAATTCTGAGACCCATAACACGTTGATAGGATCGTTAATCTCTTAGTGTGAGCATCTATTCCTCTAATTATAAGATATTCCCCAAACTGAATTATATATACAGTGGGGCAAAAAAGTATTTAGTCAGCCACCAATTGTGCAAGTTCTCCCCCTTAAGAAGATGAGAGAGTCCTGTAATTTTCATAATAAGTATACCTCAACTATGAGAGACAAAATGTGGAAACAAATCCAGTCAATCACATTGTCTGCTTCGGGAAGAATTTACCGTATTTGCAAATTATGGTGGAAAATAAGTATTTGGTCAATATCAAAAGTTCATCTCAATACTTTGTTTTATATCCTTTGTTGGCAATGACAGAGGTCAAACGTTTTCTGTAAGTCTTCACAAGGTTGTCACACACTGTTGCTGGTATGTTGGCCCATTCCTGCATGCAGATCTCCTCTAGAGCAGTGATGTTTTGGGGCTGTCGCTGGGCAACACAGACTTTCAACTCCCTCCAAAGGTTTTCTATGGGGTTGAGATCTGGAGACTGGCTATGCCACTCCAGGACCTTGAAATGCTTCTTACGAAGCCACTCCTTCATTGCCTGGGCGGTGTGTTTGGGATCATTGTCATGCTGAAAGACCCAGCCACGTTTCAACTTCAATGCCCCTTGCTGATGGAAGGAGGTTTGCACTCAAAATTTCACTATACATGGCCCCATTCATTCTTTCATGTACACGGATCAGTCGTCCTGTTCCTTTTGCAGAGAAACAGCCCCAAAGCATGATGTTGCCACCCCCATGCTTCACAGTAGGTATGGTGTTCTTTGGTTGCAACTCAGCATTCTCTCTCCTCCAAACACAACGAGTTGTGTTTCTACTTTCGTTTCATCTGACCATATGACATTCTCCCAATCCGCTTCTGGATCCTCCAAATGCTCTCTAGCATACTTCAGACGGGCCCGGACATGTACTGGCTTAAGAAGGGGGACACGTCTGGCACTGCAGGATCTGAGTCCCTGGTGGCGTAGTGTGTTACTGATGGTAGCCTTTGTTACGTTGGTCACAGCTCTCTGCAGGTCATTCACTAGGTCCCCCGTGTGGTTCTGGGATGTTTGCTCACCGTTCTTGTGATCATTTTGACCCCACAGGGTGAGATCTTGCGTGGAGCCCCAGATCGAGGGAGATTATCAGTGGTCTTGTATGTCTTCCATTTTCTAATTATTGCTCCCACAGTTGATTTCTTCACACCAAGCTGTTTGCCTATTGCAGATTCAGTCTTCCCAGCCTGGTGCAGGTCTACAATTTTGTTTCTGGTGTCCTTCGACAGCTCTTTGGTCTTCACCATAGTTGAGTTTGGAGTGTGACTGTTTGAGGTTGTGGACAGGTGTTTTTTATACTGATAACAAGTTCAAACAGGTGCCATTAATACAGGTAATGAGTGGAGGACAGAGGAGCCTCTTAAAGAAGAAGATACAGGTCTGTGAGAGCCAGAAATCTTGATTGTTTGTAGGTGACCAAATACTTATTTTACACCATAATATGCAAATAAATTCTTTCCAAATCAGACAATGTGATTGTATGGATTTGTTTCCACGTTTTGTCTCTCATAGTTGAGGTATACCTATGATGAAAATTACAGGCCTCTCTCATCTTCTTAAGTGGGAGAACTTGCACAATTGGTGGCTGACTAAATACTTTTTTGCCCCACTGTATATGTATTTGAAAATGCACATTTCTTGTTTGCATACATCTATAAAAGAAGAAATGTATTTATATTAGTTCTTTTCAATACTCTATTTTTGAAATTAAAAATAAATAAGGAAGTAAAAAAAATACATATAGAAGTAAACAATATCTAACCACTCCTTGGTTCACAGGAAAAAATGGCATAATCACTCTGTACTTCACCTCATCATGCTGAGAACATCTTACACTATTGTGCTATAGAGTACTAGGATTAAAGCTGGGCCGATTGATTTAAGAATTCATCGTTTTTAAATATAAATTTAAATATATGAAAAATTCCTCTGAATGAGATAGAACATATTTATTACATATTGACTACTTTATAACAAGCAATATTATTTGAATTGTTCTTTTTTAAATAAATGGAAATATATAAATCAGGATAACATCTAACATGCTGACACCTTTGCTCTTAGATAAATAGCAGATAATACTTGTTTATACCCAAAAGTATTAACTCTGTATATTACTAACGTTTGTACATAATTAAAAGAGGCTGCCTAACATGTTAACACTCAAGATATGAAAATAATTATCTTTCATTATTTCAGAAAGCAATTAATAGACAGCAACATGTTAACAGGACTTAATGATACAAAGCTTTGAAATGTTTATAAAAAAAATATTGCAAATGTATCTATGTTTCTCTATATTCTGCTATTCAAATTTAATAAAATAAATACTGAACTTATCAATCAATAAAAAAGTATGTGACCTAAAACAATAATTGAAATAAGCAGTGTTGCATTTTAAATCAAAATAGTAATGTTAGAGGACACATGGGTTGTAACAAGCTGTGAGATCTTTTACATAATAGGTAGGGAAATCAGTTTTCTATACAGGTAAAGCATAAATACTGAATACTTAATATAAACATGTTGTATTCAACTCATCATTTAATGTTTTGTGTGAGCTAACGTTCATAGACCTCATTACAAACAACATTGAATTTATCAAACTCCAATTTATCACTACCTTTAAAATAACCTGCCTTTAGAAACCTAAGATTTAATAACTCGACTAATGCAGAAAATATTTTTTACGTTTCGTTATGCGTTCCTAAATTTTGATTGATAAGTGGTCCTAGGCTGTCAGTTGTTTCTTTTAAATTGTCTTTTTACATTGTTTAACCAGTGGATTTACAAAAAAAGGGGTTGCATTTAAAGGCTCGCTAGATTTCTTTGTCTCCCATTGATAAGTGGTCCTGCCCACATATTATATCTTACATTTAGTGCCCAAGAAGGGAGCAGTCATAAATTGTTTGCTTTTTCCATGGGATGTGTCCCTCAGAATAATCTATTTTACCTTACTACCCTACATATAGAATAATTTTAATTCAAAATCATAGCTCATGACAAAAATTCCATGCAATCTTCCTCTGATCTGCCAACTCTAGATGTACAATTTACTTGTGGGACTAAATTTGAAACTGATAGGTAATATATATTAGTTTTAAGGGTGTTCCTCTCATTGCTGAAATATAGAGGATACAACAGGTCTGTATCTAAATAACATTAATAGTCTGCCAGTTTATTTTTTTATTTGCATATAGATTATTAAAATATTTTTGGAATTCAAACATAATATCATTCGGCTGTTTAAACAACTTGTTTTGGACTTTGATCGACGTAATAGTCTTATTTTGGTACTGTAATTTGGTCAGTTTTGCCAAATATTTTCCATTTTTATTACTGAATAGCATGAACCGACTATTTCTCTTTGCATCAGTTTGTATCTCCTTATGGATAAAGAAGGAATCTCTTTGTTTCTTTGCTTCTATATAAGCCTTCCAATTTTCCGTACAAGTGTTCTATAAGTACCGCTGATATCTATTTACAATTTTATTCGTAATTTGAATATAGTAGTTGTTATTCTTTCTTTTCATTCTTACTAAAAAAGAAAACATTTCTCCTCTTATAAAAGCTTTAAATGCTTGCCATAACGTTTCACTACTTGCTACTGAATTCTTATTTTTGGTATAGTACTCATCCCATTTATTCCTCACAAAATTGTGAAATTTCACATTATTATATAGGTAGTTCGGAAAATAAAATATACTCATTACTCGGTTCACTAGATTCATCGCTAACCTCAGTAATATGGGAGCATGATCAGATATAGTAATTGGCTGAATTGATGCTTTTTGAACACAGGAAAACTATTTTTCACAAATTAAGAACATATCTATGCGGGATAAGGAATTATGCGTTTAACCCCTTAATGACCACAGCACTTTTCCATTTTCTGTCCGTTTGGGACCAAGGCTATTTTTACATTTTTGCGGTGTTTGTGTTTAGCTGTAATTTTCCTCTTACTCATTTACTGTACCCACACATATTATATACCGTTTTTCTCGCCATTAAATGGACTTTCTAAAGATACCATTATTTTCATCATATCTTATAATTTACTATAAAAAAATTATAAAATATGAGGAAAAAATTGAAAAAAACACACTTTTTCTAACTTTGACCCCCAAAATCTGTTGCACATCTACAACCACCAAAAAACACCCATGCTAAATAGTTTCTACATTTTGTCCAGAGTTTAGAAATACCCAATGTTAATATGTTATTTGCTTTTTTTGCAAGTTATAGGGCCATAAATACAAGTAGCACTTTGCTATTTCCAAACCATTATTTTTCAAAATTAGCGCTAGTTACATTAGAACACTGATATCTTTCAGGGATCTCTGAATATCCATTGACATGTATATATTTTATTTTTAGTAGACATCCCAAAGTATTCATCTAGGCCCATTTTGGTATATTTCATGCCACCATTTCACCGCCAAATGCGATTAAATACAAAAAATCGTTCACTTTTTTACAAATTTTTTCACAAACTTTTGGTTTCTCACTGAAATTATTTACAAACAGCGTGTGCAATTATGGCTTAAATGGTTGTAAATGTTTCTCTTAGATCCCCTTTGTTCAGAAAGAGCAGACATATATGGCTTTGGTGTTGCTTTTTAGTAATTAGAAGGCTGCTAAATGCCACTGCGCACTACACGTGTATTATGCCCAGTAGTGAAGGGGTTAATTATGGAGCATGTAGGGAGCTTTTAGGGATACTTTTAGCTTTAGTGTAGTGTAGTAGACAACCCCAAGTATTGATCCAGGCCAATTTTGGTATATTTCATGCCACCATTTCACCGCCAAATGCGATCAAATTAAAAAAAACTTTAAATTTTTCACAATTTTAGGTTTCTCACTGAAATCATTTACAAACAGCTTGTGCAATTATGGCACAAATGGTTGTAAATGCTTCTCTGGGATCCCCTTTGTTCAGAAATAGCAGACATATATGGCTTTGGCGTTGCTTTTTGGTAATTAGAAGGCCGCCAAATGCCGCTGCATTTCACACGTGTATTATGGCTAGCAGTGAAGGGGTTACTTATGTAGCTTGCAGGGTTAATTTTAGCTTTAGTGTAGAGCTCAGCCTCCCACCTGAAACATGAGACCCCCTGATCCCTCCCAAACAGCTCTCTTCCCTCCCCCACCCCACAATTGTCCCCGCCATCTTAAGTACTGGCAGAAACTCTGCCAGTACTAAAATAAAAGCTATACTTGGGCTTTTTTTTTTTTTTTTGCATATTTACATATGCTGCTGTGTAGGATCCCCCCTTAGTCCCCAACCTCACTGATCCCCCACCAAACAGCTCTCTAACCCCCCCCCCCCTCTGCCTTAATGGGCGCCATCTTGGGTACTGGCAGCTGTCTGCCAGTACCCAGTTTAGTAACAAATGCGCCTTTTTTTTTAAAAAAAAAAATGCCCTTTTCTGTAGTGTAGCTTCCCCCCCCAAGACCAACCCCCCACCCCTTCCAGATCCCTTAGCTGTTTATTTCTAACTTTAAAACCTTTTTATTTTAACTTTTAACAGCTTTATTTTTCTGTAGTGTAGTGGTTCCCTCCCGCTCCCACCCCATGCACGCGCCCGCCCGCCGCTCTCTCTGCATCGGATGGCCAAGGGGGGTTATTGCAGGATGCCTCGATATCGAGGCATCACTGCAATAACCGGAAAGCAGCTGGAAGCGAGCAGGATCGCTTCCAGCTGCTTTCCAGACCAAGGACGTACGCCACACGTCCTCGGTCATTAACTGTATTTTTTTTGAGGACGTGTGGCGTACGTCCTTGGTCATTAAGGGGTTAAGATATACATGTAAATTCTTTGGCGTCTGGGGAACTATTCCTCCAAATATCTAGCAAGTCTAAATTATAACAAAGAGTTTTAAATGTTTTGGTATCTTCTCTAGGATGACTCTCTTAGCACCACTTTTCCTATCTAGATGTACTGAGGGAGCTAGATTTAAATCACCACCAATAATCATTCTTTGATCGTATTCTATAAGTTTTGTTTGTAATAATTTCCAAAAAATACTTTTCTTATCATTAGGGCCATAAACATTGCATAGTACCAATCAGGAAGTAAAGGAATCATTTTGGAAAAATATAAATCTACCTCAAATCTCTATGGAGAATCTGCATATGCTTAATGCTCCGATATCTGAGGAAGAAGTTCAATTTTCAATTAAACATCTGACCCTTAATAAAACCCCTGGTCCTTATGATCTACCGGGTGAATTGTACAAAATTCTGGAAGACAAAATTCTGGTGTTATTGAACAGTATGTATAATTAATTTTTCATGGAGGAAATGAGTCCATCCAAATATTTTAATGAATCTAAAACAATATTGATTCTTAAATAAGGGAAAGATCCAAATTCAATGGATTCTTATAGACCCATTTCTCTGTTAAATGTAGATTACAAAATCCTAACTCAAATCTTGGCAAATAGACTCCAGTCGGTTATAAGCCCCTTGATCCATTCGGATCAGATCGGTTTTATTAGGGGTAGAGCATTAATATCTAATATTAGGAAAATAGAATTAGTTTTAACTCATTGGGATATTGCCAACAAAGAGAACTCTTTTGTAGCAGAAGATGCTGCTATTATTACGGTAGATACACATAAAGCATTTGACTCGCTGATCTGGGATCATATGTTTACTACGATTAATAAGTTTGGCATCGCAGGCAATTTTTTTAAATGTTATTCATTTGTTGTACTAGTTTCCCTTTCGGCTCTCTCTATTAATATGTCTCTTTCAGATAAGATTGTTTTGAAACCGGGATCCAGTCAGGGGTGCCCTATTTCCCCCTCTTCTTTTTAATTTGTCATTAGAACCTCTGGCTATGTTTCTTAGGAATATTATTGAGGGAATAGATATAGGCAATCAGAAACTTAAGGTGGCGCTTTACGCAGATAATCTTAAATTGAATCTGCCTATAATCCCTAAAATCTTAGAGGATTTTCAATCGTTTTCAGGTTTTAGTATTAACAAGACAAAGACTGAGATTCTCTGGCTGAATAAACATGTTAATTCACCTCAAACTCCCTTCAAAGAGGCAAAAGACTTTATCTCATATTTAGGTTTAAAATTCTCATGTGACCCTAAACTTTGGTACCCATTAAATTTATCTCTTTTGATCACCTCTTTAAAGAAGGATATTGACAGATGAATGAATTTACCCTTATCTTTTTTAGGGAGAATTTATTTAATCAAAATGGTTTCTCTTCCAAAATTTCTGTGCACATTCCAGGCCCTTCCCTTAATCTTGATAAAGAAAGATGTTAATTTAATTAACAAATATATCAGACAATTTATTTGGAATAAGCAAAGACCTAGAATAGCTATGAACTGGTTATATGCTCATAAAGATGCATTTGGAATGACATTGCCAGATATTGAAAGTTATAATATCGCTACAAATGTTAAGTATGTACTTGACTGGTACGTAGATGCAGGACACTTTTCTATTTTAGTAGAAAAACAATTGGTGGCTCCTTTTCCCCTTAAATCTCTTGCTCATATATCATCCAATAAGCTGCCTAAAAAAAATAAGCAATTAATGCTTATAGAACAACCTATACGGGCGTGGCAAAAATTCTGTGTCAAGTTGGGACTTAACTATAAGATTTCGCCCTTTTTAAATATTAAAGGAAACCCTGATTTACCAGATGGTTTTGAGTCTGCAAGATTCTAGAAATGGTCACAACCAGGAGTACATTATATATCTCAGTTACTTAATTATGGAAATAGCAGAGTAAAAACATTTGATGAATGTAAAGTTGAGTGGGGGATTCCTAATTGTCAATTTTTTGCCTATCTCCAACTCCGACACTATGCTAATCAATAATTAAAGTATCAAAAACCAGACTGGGACAATTTGGTTGTAAAACAATTGTCGCTTTTATTTCACCAACAAAACTTTTCTATTACTTCCACATACTCCCTTTAAATAAAATCCCAAGACAATAAGAATTTTAGATATATTAAGCTTAAATGGGGCAATGAAACTTTAAACCAAGAAGAATTTGATCTACTGGCAACGTCAGGCAAAAGAGTAACCAAAGCGATGAAAGGACAATATTATATAGAACAGCATTTTAAACTAGTACATCAGTCTTTTATTACACCAACTTTCTTTTCACATTGGGTAAAAGAGAAGATTAAATTAGTATGTGTTAAATGTAGACTTTAAAGGAGCAGATATGCTCCATTATTTTTGGTATTGTCCAATAATTTAGAGATTCTGGGCTAAGATATCGTTCTGGGTTTCCAAAATATTGAACTCTCATATATATTTATCTAAGAATAAGGTCCTTTTTCTAACTACTTTTGATGAAAATCCTAATAATGCTCTTCTATTAAATACAGCTATTCTACTAGCGAGAAAACTTATTTTGAAGTATTCAAAATCAAAGAAAGTGTCTAGATTTTCAAAATTTAAGAATAATATCTTGTATCAATTTAGTTTAGAACAAGTTAATGTACTGCTGGAAAGAGAAGCAAACATTAAGAAGTTCATTGAAAAATGGCAGGTTTATATTAAATCATTAGATATGACTACACAAAAAGCAATTATTAAGCCATTCGAAAATTCAATTTTTATGTTAGAAGCTAATTTATGAGGCGAATGGCTGTATCCCCGGAATGATCATTGAGCTATGCAAATATCTGTTTATCCACAAGGTTTGTGGAGGTTTTGTATGATTATACACTAATTCTGTACTATTAGATATGAAAATGTTGATATATGGAGGCCTAATTATCAAATGTCTGTCGGACCTGATCCGACAGTGCGGATCTGGTCCAACAAACATCGCTGAATGCCGAGAGCAATGCCACCACCCTGTTACATAGTAACATAGTAGATAAGGTTGAAAAAAGACTGAAGTCCATCGAGTTCAACCTATACAAATCTAAAATACTTACAAAAAGCTCCAGTTAAGCTTAAATAACCCCATTAAAATGTGACCCATTTAATACTAGCAATCATATCCATGAATTTTGTTTATATACAGAAATTTATCCAGACTATTTTTAAATGTATCAATGGTATTGGCATTCACTACCTCCTTTGGTAATGAGTGCCACAATTTTATTGCTCTTCGGGTTGAATTGTGGCGATCTCTGTCCGCCTCATCAGAGCAGGCGGACAGGGTTATGGAGCAGCTGCTTCATAACTGCTGTTTCTGGCGAGTCTGAAGACTCGCCAGAAACACAGGCCCTCAAGCTCCATTCGGAGCTTGATAAATGGGCCTCAAGGCCTTTTTTTGTTGTCTTTTTTTTTTAAGAGAAAAAGAGAGGAAAATATTTAAGGGAATAGGATATGTTAATATATGATATTGCACAGATTACCACTATAAAGAAAGTATGAGGTAGTGTTACTTTTCCTGTTCTTTATTTATTTTCTTTATTTTACCTTAAGATAGTTATAGGTATCTTCCTGTCTGTCATATGTCAGGTATATCATTGAATTTTGTTTATGGGTAGGCATATGATTGATAGGTATGCTAACACTGCTTACTTTTCTTACCGACCTTGCTCATACATGATTGTAAACAATTAACGGTAAGTGTGCCTATGTTTATTTTTCTGTATACCTTAAATAAAAAATAAAAAAAATAAAATAAAAAAAATAGTCTGCCGGTTGTTCCAGGTTCAGAAAGCTAAACCCATGCAAGAAATCATAAATGCTGTGGTCAAAAAAGGCAACTCAGTTCATAATCATGTCACAAATAGAGGTTCAAGCAAATGACAGAGCCACAATTCCTTACAAAGCTTAGGACAGTTGGCAACTAGAATTAATCCTTTAATATATAAGAATAGATAATGGGGCAGCAGATAATTAGGTAGCCCATCCCCTTAAAATGTCAGCATCTGCTCTAGGACTCTATCGGTTCTGCATTTGTTTTAATTTTGTCTACTAAGATGTTAATCTGCATCAACAATATCTATGAAGGGCATCTATCAGCTGAGCTGCCAGAATGTATTCATCATCTGCACTAAGATGTCACATTATACCTATAGATTTCATGGAAGACATATATCTGCTGAGCCAGTTCCACCAATGAGATCACTGCAGGTCCCATATATTCCTAGCTGGAATTGCAAATCAGTCCACTGTGATATTTAATAGTTCCTGTTCTTTCTGTCACAACTTTCCAATTATTAATTTCTGCTCTTCAACACTGCTCCAGTGTAGTTGGTTAGCAGATTAACCTTCTATCTCTCTACTAGCTGGTACAGTTTATCAATGCTTGTTACTCTATTAAAGGACCACTCAATGCAGTAGAATTGCATAATTAGATTTTTTTTCCGACAATTTTATTTTTTGTCCCATTTTCTGGTCCCCTGTATCATGTGACAGACATCAGCCAATCACAGACTAGTATACGTATACCCTGTGAGCTTGTGCACATGCTCAGCAGGAGCTTGTTTCCCAGAAAGTGTGAATATAAAAGAATGTGCCAAATTTGATAATTTTGATAAACTGCTGCTCTATCTGAATCATTAAAGTTTATTTTGACGTGAGTGTCCCTTTAACCTGCGTTATCCTTGCTATTAGCTTGTTCTGCTGTCAGCAAGTCAACCCTTTCCTGGACTCCATCCTGTCTACATTACCCCGTCTTCATATTTGCAAATCAGTTCTGAATCTAGCCTCTCCCATTTACTTAAGTTCTACTTGTCTGCTTTAGTGTTTAAAAAAAATCTCCAGAAGTTCCAAAATCCTGTCAATCTCCAATATTCCTGCCATTCTAGACTTCAGCTAGAGGCAGGCTATCTCTGAACTATTTTTGAAATTATTCCTGTGTCATCATGGATTCACTGAAATCAGGATAAGGTGACCAAACTTTGAGTCATAAAATGTTGGATTTGGTAGTGTGACCGAACCCAAGGCATAGTAATGGAAGGTGTCTATATTCCCTCAAAAGTGCTGCAGTGCGGGGTATGGTCTGACAAACCCAGGGAGAATTGTTATGTTTGTTTGCCACATAGAGAAAATATGTGATTTATTTCTGGGTCCCTGGGGTGGAGTATTTGGAGAGTAGGGTGGGCCAGTGCTCCACCCCGCAGTTTGCAGATATCACATTATGTCAAAAAGTCCAGTCCAGGAATTCTGTCTGACTCAGCTAGCTACTCACCTGCATATGGTAATTGACAGCAGGTGCTAATAAAATCCCCAGTCAGGGTTTGAGAGGTAGATTTTTGCCAGCAGTAAAGGAAAACTGCAAACACTCTCCTGAGAGACTGAGAGGAATTATATCTAAAGGACAAAGTTTGAAAGGTCTGTGCAATATTACTTTTGTGAAAAGCTACTTAGTGCAGACAGTTGTACTTGTTAGTAAGTGCTCAGTGGAGCAAGCCTCTTTTGTTTTGTTTATTTTGCCTGTTTTTGCCAGACCTGATAATAAACAGACTGTATTTTATAAAGCTACAACCTTGTGTGGTGTTTCCAGCTTTGAGGACTGTGTGTTTCCAAGATCCCAGGTCACAGTAGATACACAGTATCTCATCTGAAAAAGAGAGGGTGGTAAGTGGAAGGCTGCTGTCTATACAAGGTCAAGGCATTACAAGTACAAAACCCCTAATCCAAACTGTTTGGGACTGGAAAGGGTTTGGATTTTGGAAAAGTTTGGATTTCTGAATATTTGTATATTTGCATCTGTAAAATGGGACAGTTTGGAGAGGAGATGGAACTGAGTGTAAGCATTAAAGGGACATAATACTCATATGCTAAATCACTTGAAAGTGATGCAGCATAACTGTAAAAAGCTGACAGGAAAATATCCACATGAACATCACTATTAAGAAAGAAAGATATTTTACAATTTCCTCAGCTCACCAGAGATAGTGCTGTGTAAAAAGTTATCTTTCAGTTACTGCCTAGCTGCAGGTAAAAAAAAAAGAAAAAAAGAAATGAACAGCAGCCAATCAGCATCAACAGTGCTGAGGTCATGAACTGTTTTACTGTGATCGCATGAGATTTCATAACTTCCTTAAACTACTGAATAGGGAAATAACATGAGTGTGCATCAGGCACGCTCCCTTGCAAGTCCCAGGACAGGCATACTGATTTGCTGCTTAAAGTCCTTTACAATGGGGTGTGAATGCTTAGGACATTTTGAGGTAAAATATCTTTATTTTTTACATAGAGATGTTCGGGTGATATTTTCTAGTCAGCTTTTTACAGCTATGCTGCATCACTTTCAAGTGTTTCAACATTTGGGTATCATGGCCCTTTAATATTTTATGTCATTTAGGCAATATTTACATGTCATAATACAGCTTATTCATGCAACCTAAGGGCAGTTTTATAACATTTGTAATACGTGTGTATACATAGTACCATCATAAGAATTGTACAGTACTGTAATCAGAAAGGTAATATACATTTTATATAAATACAGATTAGTATTTACATTTTAGAAAACAAAAACCAAACCAAAGATGTAGGCAGAGAAGATTGTGACTTACTTGTGGGGATGTCAATTTTTTTCTTATTTTATTTTTAAATAAATATTGAGAAAAAAAAGTCTGGATTTTGGAATAATTCTGGAGTTTGGAATTCCGAATTTGGGGATTTGTACCTTTACTTGTTAATACCTTCTGGTCTCTGAAGTGCACCCACAGTCTTTTAAGAAAATACTTTGTGATTTTTTTTTTAATCAATTTGTAATTATGTACCTGGATGATGTTTTTATGTACTCCAAACATATGAGTCATGACTCTTCACATATAGTATGTATATTCTGCATTTCACAGTCTCAGAGAGAACCACCTATTTGCCTAACTAGAGACATTATTGTCACTTCTGAAATTCAATATGTGCCACTCAAGCTTCATGATGAATCTTGAGATATTGGGGCCTATCTATCAAGCTCCGAATGGAGCTTGATGCCCCGTGTTTCTGGCGAGCCTGCAGGCTCGCCAGAATCACCAGTTATGAAGCAGCGGTCACAAAGACCGCTGCTTCATAACCTTCCCGCCTGCTCTGAGCAGGCGGACAGACATCATCGGAAATCAACCCGATCGAGTACGATCGGGTTGATTGACACCCCCTGCTGGAGGCTGATTGGCCGCGAGTCTGCAGGGGGCGGCGTTGCAGAACTGTCGGATCAGGTCCGCCAGACTTTCTTAAATCGGGGCCATTGGGCTCAGTGAGAAAAAAAAAAGCCCCAATCCAACCGAAAACATACATAATTTTCTGGCGTTTGCAAACTATTACAGTCACTTCATCAGAAAGTTCTTAAATAAGATCTTATCACATCTGTAAAGGTATTAATTGTGTGCTCTTGCCATGTGAGACCCTTCAAACCTTCAATATTGCATCTACATTTACAGAAGTCTTACATCATTCTAACTCAATCTGTGCCTTC
Source organism: Bombina bombina (assembly GCF_027579735.1). NCBI lineage: Eukaryota > Metazoa > Chordata > Amphibia > Anura > Bombinatoridae > Bombina > Bombina bombina. The sequence continues at coordinate 50,500,069 of NC_069506.1, forward strand.
ACTATTGAGGTTCACACCTCAGATATTAAAGCTAGACATGAACTGCCCCAGAGAGACCCTAAACCAGATGTATATACCTTTGTGCTTTTTTTTTTAACTATAAAAATTACATTCAGTGGTGACAACTTTTGGAGGCAAGTATTTTATACCCTGCCTGGCCATAAAAATACAAATACAGCCCTTCTCTTCCCTCACATTTTCTTCATTCGAAACACACATGTCTCGCTTATTCTCTCCACTCTCTATACGCGTTGCAGTCATATACCGCCCCCTGGCTCCGAAACTCTATTTCTAGATCACTTTGGATACCTTACTTCCTTTCCTCAGATACCCCTGCCCTCATTCTTTGTGACTTCAACCTCCCTGTTGATAATCCCTCTGCAAAACAACTTCTGCAACTCACTTCCTCTTTCGGCCTGTCACAATGGACTGGACTGACTCTCCCACTCACAAAGATGGTCACTCCCTTGATCTGATTTTCAGTTATCGATGCACTATCTCAAACTTCACAAACTCACCTTTTCTTCTTTCTGACCATTACCTCCTCACTTGTACCATCACCTCCCTCCCTTCAACTCTCCCTCCTTCTACCCCACACTAAACTTCACAGAAGAATCAAGTCATTAGATCAGCAACAGCTCGCTAGCTCTCTCGAACTTCTTCTCTCTTCCATCCCCTCCTTTTGCTGTCCTGATGAATCCATCTGTCACTATAACTCCACCCTTTCATCGGTCCTTGATAACCTGGCACCACCTACCATAGCTCGGAAAACATACACTCATCCTCAGCCCTGGCATACTCCTCTGACACGGTACCTACGCAGATGTTCCCGTACTGCTGAGCGACACTGGAGGAAATCTCGGAGTGCTGCTGACTTTCTTCACTATAAGTTCACCTTGAACTCTTACTATTCTGCCCTTAATCTATATAAGCAACATTACTTCTCTACTCTTATCTCTACTCTTTCTTCAAACCCAAAACGTCTGTTCTCCACATTCAATACTCTTTTCCGCCCACCCCACATAAACTTTTCTCTCAGCCCAAGATTTTGACAGCTACTTATTATTATTATACTTTATTTATTAAGCGCCAACATATTCCGCAGCGCTGACCATGGATACAATTCATTTAGATAAAACAATACAAGACTTGTAAGATACAGGACAAAATTTACAAACACATACAGGAGGGATTGAGGGCCCTATTCCCGTGGGAACTTACAATCTAGAAGGGTAGGAGGTTGAGAAACAGGAGGTGAGGACTGCAAGATTGAGAAGGATGTTAATACAGAGTTAGATGAGGGAAATGTTTAGGTAAGTGAAATTAATTTATTATTGAGTTGGGTGGTAGGCTTCCCTGAACAGAAAAGTCTTCAGGGAGCATTTAAAGGAAGAAAGATTAGGGCAAAGCCTGACAGCACGAGGGAGAGTGTTCCAGAGGGTAGGTGCTGCACGACAGAAGTCCTGCAGTCTAGCATGAGAGGAGGTGATAGTTGCGGATGCAAGGAGCAGGTCATTGTTGGATCTTAGTGGACGGGCTGGAGTATACTTATGTATTAGAGAGGATAGGTAGAGGAGAGCGGAGTTGGTGAGAGTTTTGTATGTAAGGGTTAGAATTTTTAATTTAATTCTGCTGTGAATGGGGAGCCAATGAAGGGACTCACAGAGAGGTGCAGCAGATACAGATCGACGGGAAAGGTGGATCAGCCTGGCAGAGGCATTTAGGATGGATTGAAGGGGGGAGAGGCAGGAAAGAGGAAGGCCAGCGAGTAGGTTATTGCAGTAGTCAAGTCGGGAGATAACAAGGGAGTGGATAATTTGCTTTGTGGTGTCAGCGCTCAGAAAAGGGCGAATTTTGGAAATATTGCGTAGATGATTGCGGCAGGATGTAGAAAGCGATTGGATATGGGGGATGAAGGATAGGTTTGAGTCAAGTGACTCCGAGGCAGCGGACTTGGGGTGATGGGGAAATGGTGATGCCGTCAACAGGGATAGAGAAGTCAGAAGTCGGCGTAGAGCTTGAGGGGGGATAAGAAGGAGCTCAGTCTTGGACATGTTAATCTTTAGGTGGTGAGAGGACATCCAGGAAGAAATATCAGATAAGCAGTTGCTGACATGAGAGAGGACAGAGGGAGAGAGAGCAGGGGTGGAGAGGCAGATCTGGGTGTCATCAGCATAGAGGTGATATTTGAAGCCATAACTGTTGATAAGTTTACTCAGCGAAGAAGTATAGATGGAGAAGAGTAGAGGACCCAGAACAGATCCTTGAGGTACTCCAACAGACAGAGGCATAAGAGAGGAGGAGTCGCCGGCAAATGACACAGAAAAAGACCTGTGAGAAAGATAGGAGTGAATCCAGGAAAGAGCAGTGTCACAGAGGCCAAAAGAGCTAAGGGTCTGTAGGAGGAGGGGGTGGTCAACTGTGTCGAAGGCAGCTGAGAGGTCAAGTAAAATGAGTATAGAGTAGTGGCCAATATTTTTAGCAGAGAGAAGATCATTTGTGACCTTGGTAAGGGCAGTCTCAGTTGAGTGTTTTGGGCGTAATCCGGATTGCAGTGGGTCAAGCAAGGAGTTGGCGGACAGGAAGTGGGTTAGGCGATTGTAAACTAGTTTCTCAAGGAGTTTTGATGTTAGTGGAAGCAGTGATATGGGGCGGTAGCTTTCAGGAGAATTAGGGTCGAGGGAGGGAATGAGCTGGTAGAGAGAGATAGGTTGAAGATGTGGGTAAGAGCAGGAGTGAGGGTGGAAGATAGGGAGGGTATTAGATGGGAAGGGATAGGGTCGAGTGGGCAGGTAGTGAGGTGTGAGGAATATAGTAAGGAAGAAACTTCATTCTCAGTGGTTGGATGGAAGTTACAGAGGGTGGCAGAGGGAGTAATTGGGCCTGTTGTTGGAGTATTGCAGTTTGGTGTTGGGATGTTGCTTCGGATAGTATGTATTTTGTTTAAAAAGTAGTCTGCCAGGTCTTGAGCACTAAAGACAGATGGGGGAGGTGGAGCAGGTGGGTAGAGGAGAGAGTTAAAGGTGGAGAAGAGTCATTTAGGGTTTGAGGAAAGTGTAGATATGAGAGAAGAGAAGTAAGTTTGCTTGGCTAAGTGAAGGGCGGAAGTGTATGAACGAAGAATAAACTTATAGTGTATGAAATTGGGTTCAGAGCGAGTTTTCCTCCAGACACGCTCAGCAGTATGGGAGCATTTTTGCAAATAGCGTGTTTGCTGAGCATGCCAGGGCTGTAACTGACGGCGTGGTGTTTTGCGCAGCTGGGATGGGGCAAGTGTGTCTAATGCAGAGGAGAGAGTTTTGTTATAGTGGGCTGTAGCGAGATCAGGGCAGGTTATAGTGGAGGTGTGAGGGAGGAGATTTTTAATGATTTTTGAAAATTGGAGCGGATCCACAGCATGTGTATTTCTACAGGTGCGGGGGCGGGATGGAGAGGTGGGTTTAGCTGTTGCATTAATATTATAGGTGACCAGGTGATGGTCTGAAATGGGAAAAGGGCGACAGGTGGTGTCAGATATAGAGCAGAGGTAGGAAAATACCAGGTCGATGGAGTGTCCATCACGGTGAGTCGGGAATAGGGTGGATTGTGAGAGACCGAAGGAGGATGTGAGTGAAAGAAGTTTAGAGGCAGCAGGGGCAGATGTCAATGGGAATGTTGAAGTCCCCAAGAATTAGGGTTGGTATATTTGAGGAGAGAAAGTGAGGAAGCCAGGCAGCGAAGTTGTCAAAGGATTGGGAGGTTGGTCCAGGAGGGCGATAGATGACTGCCACTTTTAGGGATAGGGGGGAGAACAGCAGTGACGTGCAGTGACGTCAGAGGCTGGTGAGGCAGTGGCTAGGATACGCCTTCATTCTTTAGATATCCTTTGTTGAAGAAATAGCAATGCACATGGGTGAGCCAATCACATGAGGTATCTATGTGCAGCCAGCAATCAGCAGCTAATGAGCATATTTAGATATGATTTTCAACAAAGGACATCAAAAGAATGAAGAAAATTAGATATTAGATGTAAATTGGAAAGTTATTTAAATTTGCATATGGGTTTCATATGGGTTTCATGTCCCTTTAAATGGTGTCTTGGAAAACTGGTCAACTTAGTAAACATCTGATTTTAGTCTAAAAGGATTGTAACAGAAACTCTTGCCAGATAACACAATGCTTGCTCTGATTATGAGATCTAGAAATCCATGCCTATTAAAATATGTTTAAAACATACTTTTTACTTTAATGCTGCAAATTATGCTTATAGATTCTTTCATTACATAAGGGATGAGAGTCAGAGGGGGAGGAAGAGAGACAGAGAGAGAGAAAGAGACCATGGGGGAGAACAACACATAAGGAGAGAGATGGATAGATAGAGAGACACACACAACGGGGGGACCACTGCATTTTAAAGTAATAAAACAGCAGAGCTACAGAGAGTTCAGAAAATTAGTCTATAATTTAGTGTGAAGTACAGAGGCAAGCTGCTAAGTTAGTGGGTGTAAATTTTGAGTAAACAAAATACAAAAACGACCCTGCTGTAAAAGAGTAAAAAAATACTAAACCACATTAATTAAATTATCATTTTCACTAACAGAATCCCTTTCAGTAAAATCTTACTTTAATAAGATGTGGCTGAAACACTGCTCTCTGTGCCTCTTTTCCTGCTCTGTAAGGATTCAGGAAGTGACAGTGGCACATTCCACTGCACTTAGAGGGGAAGAACAGAACTCTCTTTTTCACTTTAGCAAAGCTAGCAGGTTCACAGGACAGCAACAAAATATATGAAAGTTGTTTTTTTCCGTTTTTGTTTTGTTTTATATGATTTAACATCCAGCCCCAACCCTATGTTCCACTTACTAATGCCTCTCCCTGGATTGGTTCAGTCCAAATAGGACTGCCTCAAATAAAGCACTTATGGGCCATGCAATGATCTTAACCACTTTCATCCAGTAGATGGCGCAGCATGTTGTGTAATGGTGGGCAGACCTTCTCGTGCCTCTCCATTGCACAACATATAGCTGTCAGAAAAAAAAATGCTGGGGAAAAAAAATTACAATTTTGTTTTTTTAAAGCCAATAAAAAAAAATATATTTTTGCCCATATGAGAGGTGAAGCACTGCCTCACCTGCCTCTAGTGACTGCACATCACTGGAGAACAGGCGAATACAGTGGACTTCAAAGGAGGAGAAGGAAAGAGATGGGATTGGAGGTAGGTATTGATAAGTGCAGAAGGGGGAGAGCAGGATGCCAACACCGCCGCCACGTTTCTCACCTTGCCTAGGAGTATGGCTAAAGTGAAGACCACCGTGTGTGAGAGCAGCAATGGAAACAGTGTCAGAAGGAGATAGCCAGGTTTCTGTAATTGCTAAAATGGTGAAAGCATTTGATATAAACAGGTCATGAATTGCTGTAAGTTTGTTGCAGACAGAGCGAGAGTTCCATAGTGCGCAGGTGAAAGGAGTGTATGCGTGTGGGATGCATTGGATGGAAATTAGGTTATGTGTGTTGCTTTTATTAAAGTTTCTATATGGAGTGCGAGATTGGGTAATGGTGGGAATGAGGGTGGGCCCAGGATTTGGAGAGATGTCACCTGATGCTAATAGCATCAAGATGGAAAGTAAGAGTAGGTGGGAATGAGATTTATAGCAGTGGGGGCATTTCTGTGAGGTGGTGCAGTTTAGTGACATAGATTTTAAAATAGAAAGTAGTTTGTGAGAGCTAAGGTATGGAGAGGAAAGGAGAGAGGGGCCTATATAAACTGCATGTGGAGAAGGGTAAGGTATGAGCATTTGAGCCTGCTTGTGGAATAGACATGAGACTGTTAAAAGAAAAAGCAGTTCTGAAAACATAGCAGAATGTTAAGTGCAAAAGATTTTTTTAAATAAAATATTTTGCTTGCCTCAAATCTTCCTCAAATCTTGTTCAATTCTTCTCTAATTCTCAGCGCTGTCACTTAAAGATGGTCACTTAGACAGATGGGAGCTTAGAGAGATGGAATACCCTGCAAACGCTCAGGCCCCAGCTAACGCTCTCCCCTAACTGGTCCTAAATTTATAAGGCTACAGCAGACAGCTGAGTTTAATTGATTGGAGACAGGGAGATAAGTTACACCCAGGTGAGAAGACTAAGAATTGCTAAAAGATCAGAGGAGTAGATTCAAGAAAGAAAATTGGGTGGGGATTAATTAATTAAGCAAAGTTTGATAAGGATATGCACATGCTGGGGACAGGAAAGAGCAGATTAATGGAGTAGACAGTTGGTTCTATAGAGTTAAGAAACAGTGTTTAAATCCAGCAAAGACACAGGGTTTTAAAGGGACATACCAGGAGTTAAAAAAACAGTGTTTAAATCCAGCAAAGACACAGGGTTTTAAAGGGACATACCAGGAGTTAAAAAAAAAAAGTGTTTAAATCCAGCAAAGACACAGAAATGACAAAGACAACAAAATCGACTCTATCAGAAATGAAATCAGCTCTCAACATACTACTGATCTCCCACCCCCTCAAAAGCTCACAATCATCCAAAACCCACATAGCCATAATTTAGCTCTTTTGCCCCTGTTACAGAGGATGAAGTTTCTGCCCTTATACTATCCTCTCACCTCACTACCTGTCCCCTCGACCCCATTCCCTCACAACTACTCCCCTCCCTCTATTCTACCCTTACCCCTATACTCACACACATCTTTAACCTCTCAATTAGCACTGGTATAGTTCCCACATCTCTTAAATATGTATTAGTCACACCTATCCTCAAAAAACCTTCTCTCGATCCAACCTCCCCATCCAACTACCACCCTATTTCCCTACTACCTGTTGCCTCAAAGCTTCTTGAAAAGCTAGTATATGCATGTCTATCCCATTTTCTTACATTAAACTCCCTCCTTGACCCACTGCAATCTGGATTTCGCCCCCCTTCACTCAACAGAGACAGCAATTGTTAAGGTTACCAACAACCTACTTACAGCAAAATCAAAAGGCCACTTCTCTCTACTTATCCTCCTTGATCTGTCTTCAACCTTTGATACTGTTGACCACCCTCTTTTGCTCCATACCCTCCAATCATTCGGCATCTGTGACACAGCTCTCTCTTGGTTCTCTTCCTATCTGTCTAACCGTACCTTTAGTGTAGCCTTCTCTGGGGTATCCTCTGCCCCGTTACCTCTTACTGTTGGGGTACCGCAAGGCTCTGTCCTCGGTCCCCTTCTCTTCTCAATCTACACGTCTTCACTAGGTCCCTTAATAAAGTTCCATGGGTTTCATTATCATTTGTATGTCGACGATACCCAAATCTACCTCTCTGCACCAGAACTATCTCCTTCCTTGCTAACCCGTGTCACTAACTGTCTCTCCCACATCTCATCTTGGATGTCCTCTCACTACCTAAAGCTAAATCTCTCCAAAACTGAGCTCCTTATTTTCTCCCCTTCTTCCAAAATCTCCACACCCCATGTCTCTATAACTGTTGACAACTCCATCATTACCCCAACCTCACATGCCGGATGTCTTGGGGTCACACTTCACTCAGATCTTTCTTTCACTCCTCACATTCAATTCTTGGCTAAAGCCTGCCGCTTCCACCTCAAAAACATTGCTAAAATTAGACATTTCTGTACACAAGACACAACTAAGATTTTAATTCACTCTCTCATCCTTTCCCACCTCGACTACTGCAACTCTATCCTCTCTGGTCTCCCTACCTGCCGCCTAGCTCCTTTGCAATCCATAATGAATGCCTCTGCCAGGCTCATCTTCCTTGCACGTCGCTCTTCATCTGCCGCACCTCTCTGCCACTCCCTTCACTGGCTTCCTCTTGCCTCCAGGATTAAACACAAAATTCTCACTCTGATACACAAAGCCCTCAATTGCACTGCTCCCCCATACATATCAGACCTTGTCTCCAGATACTCTCCCTCCCATCCCCTTCGCTCTGCTCATGATCTCCTCCTCTCTTGTTACGTCCTCACATTCCCGTCTACAAGATTTCTCAAGACTGGCTCCCATCTTATGGAACTTTCTGCCTCGCTCCACAAGAATCTCCCCTAGTTTTAAAAGCTTCAAGTGCTCCCTGAAGACTCTATTCAGGGACGCTTACAACCTACACTAACCTTCCTATCTCCACTGCTATCCCCTAAAACCCCATAGCATGTAAGCCTATGAGCCCAGCTGTTTTTAGTTCACCTTCATAAGAGCCGACTAAAACAGTGCAACTCTCGGCAGGACCCTCTCTCCCCATTTGATCCCTGAAATTGTTTTTTTTTTATATATACCACCCATGTTCATAGCGCTGCAGAACCTGTTGACGCTCTACAAATACCTGATGATAATAATAATACTTGTTTGCAGCTCTCTGTGGCTGGTCTCATCATCACTGCTGGCCTTCACTGCTCTTGTGTTCAACTGGTCATTATTGCCCTGTTACCTGATGGCCACTACTCCTCTGTATCTTGCAGATCTCCAAAGCTTAACAAACCCAAGAGCCATGGAGCCACTGGCTTCCCAGAATTTTACCGCTGGCTCCTAACGTTTTTTATTTTTGTCCAACTCTTAAAAGTATGTCTGGCTCCTAATTATTTTTACCAGCACCTACATTTTAAACAGATTTGTCGACCCCTGTATGTCCTGTTATGCTGGCCCTTTCTAGCTATAACTTCCCTGTTTTCCTTCAGTATAATACTGTTCAGTGTACTTTCTGCCCATTATCAATCCTGCTGATCTATACCTGCCTCTAGTACCACTGGACCTGACTTATTTGGGATATCTGATTACTATTGCAACTGTATTAGCTTAGTTTATGTTCTGTAGTGTTTTGCCAGCTTAATCTTATTGTGAGCCAGTGATTACGTTCTGTCAATTATTACTATAACATTGGTAATGCTATAATTGCTATCAAAAGCTTGTCAATGCAAGGTTTTTGGACATCCTAAAGTTTAGAAAACACAAGTATTGCTTCTGTGTGTAGGCCCTATTTAGCAAAAGATATTCAGGATTTTGATTAGGCTAACTCATTCTGGCTTATCACGCACACACTTCCAGTTCTATGTCAACTATGGATCCACCTCTTTGTGAATTTTATTGTGGACCTTTCTCTATCCTTGGGAAATACAACCCTTTTGGTAATGGTGGATTGTTTCTCCAAGCAAGTTCATTTTGTGGCTCTACCTAAGTTACTTACTTATTGGTCTGGAGCTTCTCTTTCATGAACATGTTGTTCTGCCCCATTTCATGCTTCTGTAGATTTTTTTTTTTAGAACAGAGATCCACAGTTCGTGTCATGGTTTTGGAAGATATTTTGTAAACATCTGGAGGTATATGTTTGCCTTTTTAAAAAAATAATAATAATCTCAGTCTAATGGGTGAATCTGAAAGAGTTTATGTAAGCTCTCATTTAATCACAGAGGTCTATGACACCAAAGAAAAGAGGAACCCTGTCTTTGCTATGTGGGGTTTCATACCCCTGTCATTAGTAGGTGATTGGCATACAAATGTCTTTACCACGAGCTGCATGTATAGATGGATCCAAACTACAGACATTTTGCATTCTGTGCATCTATTTCCAAATGCTTTCTGAATGTTTATCAGCTCCCTTCATGGGTGTCCAGTTGCCAATGCTGAAATACTGCTCTTTATATCTAAAATATACACAAACATGGGTCATTAATTTGATAGCAGTCAGTACAATTTTTTAAACGATGTGTAAGTACATGCTTACAACAAGTAACTCTCTTCTGTTGCACATGATGTTCCCATTGATGTTATTATGTTTGGGGCATTTTATCTATTTGTATTGGGAAAATAGGTGTGGATGGCCATGCCCACTTGCCTAATTACTATGAAATTAATTGCACCAAAAAATTAGAGGTGCAACCATAGAAAGGAAGTTTTGAAGCATTTGTACAAAAAATAAATTATGTAATTCTGTTATGACTCAAATGTGTCTCTTTAGACCTGAGCACAACACATCTGAGTGCTTCAATTATTGCTATTCAGTCACTTGACAATGACAAAATTATACAAGATTTAACATTATTGTTTAACAGTTCAATTGGTCCTGACTAAGTTATAAAACATTATGTAATTTTTCTAGGTCTACTATACACATTATAATTCAGTCTTATTAAGTTTTAATCTCAGATACATTTTTTTCTAGTATTACATTAATTATTAGCTGGCAATACAATTTTAAATAATGTATTTGGTATCTGTATGTTTATTGTAAGGGTTCATCATATTTACTGACAAAACACCACTCAGTCACATTGAATCGTGTAATAATGTCAAGTTTGTCAACGAATTCGTGCGGCACCTCAGTTCTGTTCCCGCCCAGTTCCATTTACGTGCTAGAGATCTAGCCCTGCGTAGTGACGTAGCACAATAAGCCCCTCCTGCTTTCTTGGCTCCGCCTTTCCGTGCGTGGGGTTTCCCGGCGTTGTCCACAGGGTTACCGCGCCCATCTCTGCTCGATGGCTGAAGGATTCTGAGGGGGACGGTGATTAGTAAGCGTTTGTTTTGTGGTATTTGACACGGAAGACGGGCTCTGAAGGCCGTGCACGGGAATAAAGTATCCAAGACACCAAGAGAATATCCAAGAGGCCGCTCCGCAGCTGCCACCCTTCCCCGTCACCGCCCAGCACGTCTCCTTTTACCCCCTCATCCTCCCCGACCCCTCGTTACCTTTCGCACGCCCTCATAGCTCGGTTTAAGACACTGGTCTTTGGGGGAAGGGGACAACTGACTAGCAAATAAATAAATACTTAACTTCATCTGGAAAAAGGGACAACAGGAGGCCGAGGAGTGGGACTGAACAGGAGAAAGGGAACCGTACACCTTCGGCGTTGATGAGCACATATTGGCCTGTCAGCAGGTAAAATCTTCACCATCTGCTGTAACCCACTTTTTTTGCATGGGATGACTGCAGAGCAATGAGTTTCCAGCTTCTCAGGCACACAAGAGGTTAACATTCACCTCATTTAGTGTCCCCTTGCCTTCCAAGTATCCCTCTGCTCAAGTGGTTTAGGTATTTTTTTTTTATAAAACTACTATTCTAAATAACCCTTCATGTACAAATCAACGGGTGGAGTAGTGTTTTTGTCCCCTTTTATTTTTAAGGTCTTTCACCCTCCCCCCTACTCCCTTCCTCCTGCCAGACCGCACTGAGAGGAAGCCAGCTGTTTAGGGGTGGGGAGTACAGATTTTTTTCCTCTGCAATGTTTAATATATATGTGTGTATATATATATATATATATATATATGTGTGTGTATATATATATATGTGTGTGTGTATATATATATATGTGTGTGTATGTGTGTATATATATATGTGTGTGTGTGTGTGTATATATATATATATATATATGTGTGTATGTGTGTATATATATATGTGTGTGTGTGTGTATATATATATATATATATATATATGTGTGTGTATATATATATATATATATATATATATATATATATATATATATATATATATATATATAATTACACATACACTTGGTTGGAAGGTAATGGCTATTTTGAGGTTTGCATTTAGTTATTGAACATTGTGTTGGGTTTACACAGAATTCTATGTAGGTAAATATAATGCAAATCAGAAGACTTGCTTGTGGATTTAATAAAGGAAAGAGCTAGTGGATGCAAATTTGGAATACAGTTAAGTAATGTAGGTATTTTAAGATGACACTGTAAATTTTTCAACCTATCTCCTAGGAAGGGGGGATAGTAAATAAAATTTGCATCTTGTCTGTGAGTGCAATATAATATATATTTTCTCAGTAAAACAGAGATGCTATGGAAACATAGTAATATTGTTTAGATTCTTATGCATTTTGTAGATGTCAGTGGCACGAGTGGATGCAAAATAATGGTGGATCTTGCCCTCCAAGGCAGTGGAAAAAGGGAGGGACCTGCAAGGCAGGAATGTCAATGTATGCATCATGGAGGAGGAAAATCACAAACCCGCTTTGTGACAATGCCCGATGAATGGGATTTACTGGTATACCTGTGAATTGTCTTTGTTCTGCTGTAGCTTTCCGAGTAGAAATAGGTTTTAGCAGGGTTAACCCTTTGGGTGCCAACAGGAGCTTTATGTGCTGCAGCCACTCTAAAAGCAAAGGGATTAAGGTGTGTTTGACATGTCAGAATTCTATATATTCTGCAGCTGTCAAGTGAGATTGCCAGTAAGGCAAATGGAATCATACATATATGTTGGCTAAGATGCTGTGTCTTGTACAGTAAATACATCAATAAATGTGTTCCACTTTCATTTGAAACAAATTAACACAATTGCTTAAGCATGGAAACTGCGACATCTAAACAGCTAAACAGCTCTGTATAGCTAGAAATGTTTTAAAGCATGTGTACATTTAGATTGAAATTTCTGATATAGCATTACATGTGTTCTCAATATGTTTATACAATGTATTATTTCATGTCGTTAAATAAAGTATGATTAAGAGAAATTATGGTGCAGATTTGTTATACTTTAAAACTGGAAAGAATGTTGAGTATCTCTATCAGCTGTGTGAATAGAAAGTGTCTGATCCTAGGCCCAGCTACTGCAACAAGATGGCGTATCAGCGTTTTAGGTTTTTCATGTTGAACTCCCTTTCCTTGTTTGACAAGGCAACCTCGCTTCCCCTGGTCTTGCATTTCCTATTGTTACAGTTCTCATTGGCAGGTTTTTACAACACCGCTATGCACATCCTTGCTTCCTTTCATAAGGGCTGTTAATTATTTTTCAGCATTCTATTTCTAGTGCCCCCTCTACACAGAATGATTTTGGTTGGAGGAGTATTTAACCTTGGTTTTTATAAGAGATGTACTGATTAAAATTGGCATAACCCAGTATTTAGCTCTTAAGTTTTTTTTGTTTGTTTTTTTTTTTAAACTGGATAATTTCAGCTTTGATAGATTTAAAATACTTTGATTTCAGGTTTATATAAATATATAGTTTGAAGACACTTCAACCTATTCATACAAATTTGATAAAGTACAAGTGAGAGTAGCATTTTTGTTATGTTTGGTAGTCATGCATTTGTAGAGCAGAAATCAAATGGAAATGTTTATCTGTAGAAAGAAAGAGGTTGCAGTTTTAACCTGCTACATGTTAGTTTAAAATGTATTGCTAGAATGCTATAACTTTCTTTGGAAAACAACACATTTCACATACATCAAAAGCCCAAATTATCTGTTGTATTAAATAGTTTTTGAAATTTAAGGCATGTTGAAAAATAAATTTTTACTTGTGATTACCTTTTATTGACTATTTATATATTTTTTTTTTCTTAACTATGTCCTGATGTCTTAATCAGGATAAGGGACGGGATATTGTACATAACTATTTTATTCATTATATTTGCAGCATAATTGCTTATAATGTAGAAATGTCACAATTCAACAGACGGGATTATGCTGGTGCTTTTACTTTCTTGCAATAACATGCAGATTAATGTATGTTTATGTAGTCCTTGCTACTGCATTTTACTGGAGCCCTGGTTATAAACTCATGCTAATGGACCAGGGGCTGGAGTAAACATGGTTGTGGGCTTTTTTTTTAGTTTCCACAATGTTATTACAAAATTTTTAAACATGGACATTTAGGTAAAGGGCTTTTTTTTGTATCTATAGGCATTTTTTAGAATGGATATTTTTTTATTTTTTTATTTTAAGTAACAGTTGTACATTTACATTTACTTTTGGCTTCAAGATAAACATCAGCTTCTTTATGTAACAAAATTAAAAAAAAACTGCCTAAATAGTGCTTTTAATGTTACAAATGTTTCTATTAAGATGTTAGTGTTTTTTAATTTTTTATTTTGAAGCTAGCAGGAAGTGCAAGCAAGGAAGGCATTAGGGCCAGATTGCTCACTGGCTGATAAGCATATCTCCCTCTTATTTATTGAACATCAGCACTCCTAACGAGTTTAAAGGGACACTCAAGTCAAAATTAAACTTTAATGCTTTAGAGCAGCAATTTAACAACTTTCCCATATTTACTTTGTCACCAGCTCCTACTGAGCGTGTGCAAGGATTAATAGAATATTCGTATATACGTTTGTTTTTGGCTGGTAGCTGTCACATGATACTGGATGAGTGGAAATAAACACATTGAAATTTATCAGAAAAAAATCAACTCATTTGAAGTTTAGGCTAAGTGCTATTGCATTGTCTTTATCATGCATTTGTTGATTATAGAAATCTACTGTATTTACTGGTCTTTTAATTCCAGTCCACTAAAATGGTCTTGTCTTAAAAAAAAAAAGTTTGCTAATCACAGCACTTCAAATTTAAAGGACCACTCAACGCAGTAGAATTGCATTAACAAGTGCATAAGAAAGGCGATTTAACATCTACTCTGAATTTCAATTAAGCAGTAGATTGTTTTCTGACAATTTTTTTTCTTCCATTTTCCTGCCCCCTGTATAATGTGAGACATCAGCCTATCCCAGACTAGTATAGGATACCATGTGAGCTTGTGCACATGCTCAGTAGGATCTTGATCCCAAAAAAGTGTGAATATAATGACTGCACAATTTAATAATGGAAGTAATTGGAAAGTGTCTTAAAACTGCTGCTCTATATGGATCATAAGTTTATTTTGACTTGAGTGTCCCTTTTAAATATGTAATACTTATTACCTCTCTTAGATGAAACCAATTACACAATAAGTTTGTGTTTAACCACAAAAAACATTTATTCAAGAGACATGCATTATGTGAAAATAATACTAAAATGTTCTCTTTTGCTTTATTCTGTACATCAAAATGCCATGGCAGCTAAAGATTTCACTAACTGCTGCCCTTCCTGCTTATCCCTGAGAACCTCGATACCAGGGAAGAGAACACAGACTAGCAGTTTGCTGATTGCACATTCCACCCCTCAACTGCAGTCATTTCCCACTAGGCCAGTTGGCTTTGAAGTAAAGTTTTGGTTTCTGACATGATTCTCAATATGCAATGGTTGTTCTGTTATACCACTTCTGTTTATACTCTTAGTGTAGCCATTAAAGCTGGGCTAGACATACTCAGACACCAGGGAGCCAGCCCAACCTGTTGGTTCCTTAAAGTGATGGTAAAACCTAGTGTTTTTGAAGCGCTAGGATTTACCCGTGCTATAAATAAAGGGGGCTTTCAGTAAGTATATAAAAAACCTTCATGCTGAAAGTACCTTTATTTGCCTGCAACTTTATGCTGAGCGCCACCGGTCGCCCACGAAAAAACGCTATTTTCTCAGTGAGCTGACGTTTTCCACTTCTTAGCCAATAGCATGCTAGCCATACAGCATAAAGCCAAAGGCTAGCTTGGCTTTTGGCTAAGAGGTAAAAACGTAACCTCAATGAAAAAATGTTTTGTCATGGGCATAAAGTAGCGGGCAAATAAAGGTTATTTCAGCATGAAGTTTTTTATACTTCACACTTACTTTATAACACTAGTAAATCCTAGCATTTCTAAAAAAAAAAACCTAGGATTTACCATCACTTTAAAATTAGTCCCTGACTCCCAGGATTAGAATTCTAAGGCATACATAGGTGCCCCCACTTCCAGCCACACATCAAAATTTGGCTGGGTGATGTCGGCCTCACAGCTGAGAGAATCAAATCCAACTTTTATTGCGTTCTCATATAGTGTGCAGTGTTCTCCCCAGGACCTTTTTGTTAGTCGGAGCACCACCCGGCTAATTTTACTGACAACACAGCTAAAATGTTAGCCAATATTAAGCTAATATTAAAAAAGTTAAATTTGTATTGCACAAATTATCTTTACATTTCCCAATGCAGAACATGCTGTAATCTGAAATGTCATCACAGAAAATGCAGCATGTCTGCAGAATGAACGAGACGCATGCACAGACTGTTGGCCCTTTCGCTCTGCAGCGCTGCTCCACATCAGGCTGTTCTCTTTAAACAGTACCAAGCTCTGGCTGCACTATGTAAGCTTTCCAGAGCAAAACACTGAAGAAAACCGTCAAATACAGAGCAGCTTTGTAAAGCGGAAGTGCATTGATTTCTGACAACGAGCGAAAAAGAGAAATTTATTCATAAAACATGTTAAAAACTTGAAATGCAATATTATGAAATGTAAATGCTTTATTTACTAGTTAATCATCACATTGCAATACAGCTGGTGCTTTAGTGTAAACTGTCTAATGTAAAATTGAATTTTGTTTCAAAATTACCTGCAGCAATTTTTCACTAAAGTCTCATTGCCGAAAATTTAAAAAAGTTCTGCTTTGCAGCTCTGTTCCACAACAGGCTGTTCTTTTCAAACAGAGCTGTGCTCTGTCTGCACTGTAAGTTTTAACTTAACACTGTAATACCAACATAACGAACAGTCGACTACAGAGCAGAACTGCAAAGTGAAAGCTGACTGACTCTTAGGGCTTATTTTAACCTCCCACCCCATCTTTTCTGTGTCTACAAAGCTGTGTAAGGTGTTCTTGTGAGCAATGCACCTTTTTTATTACTACATTATTTACTTTATAATGTTAGACCAAGAGCAAAGGAAGCACATTTATTCAAGAGACACTTTAAAAACTCTAAAATATATATTGCAATTTTAAACTGCTGCAAAATATTATAAAACTTAAAAAATTGCTTTATTCTCCAGCTAATAAACCGCTAATAAATACATTGCAATTGAGCTGGTGCTTTAGTGTAGCTGTCCTTAAGTTTTTCACAAAAAAAATGATCACAGAAAGTGAAAACAAGTTCTTCCTATGGGAGTACATTTTGTTAAATTGTGCAGAAAATATTAGTCCCCACCCGGCTGCTTCTTAATGCCACCCAGGCAAAAAGTGTTGTGGCGCACGCACACACACGTATGTGTGTGTAATATGTATGTAGATAGCCTAGATTTTCAACAAATTTGCATTAATTGCATGGAAAAGGTTTGCCTGGAATCCCTACAATTAAGGTCACATGGCACCTGCAAAGCGCCCCCCCCCCCCAAACAACCTGCACTAGCAAAAGTAAAACCTGAATAACTGTTTTGCTTTCTTTACATACATCAATATCTAAATCTTTAACTGACATTAGCTCTGCAATGCATTGCAGCCCTTTGTGTGAGCTTCAAGTTAAAGGTAAAGGTGGATTTTCCTTAAAGGGACAGTCTAGTCAAAATTAAACTTTCATGATTCAGACAGGGCATGCAATTTTAAACAACTTTCGAATTGACTTTTATCATCAAATTTGCTTTGTTCCCTTGGTGGTATTTTTGAAAAGCTAAGCCTAGGTAGGGTCAAACTGATTTCTAAACGGTTGAAAACCCACCTCTTAGCTCAGAGCATTTTGAAAGTTTTTCAGTTAGACAGTACTAGTTCATGTGTGTCATATAGATAACATTGTGCTCACTCCCGTGGAGTTATTTAGGAGTCTGCACTGATTGGCTGTCAAAGCACCGAGAAAAGGGGGCAGTCTGCAGAGGCTTAGATACAAGGTAATCACAGAGGTAAAACATATATTAATATAACTGTTGGTTATGCAAAACTGGGGAATGTTTAATAAAGGGATTATCTGTCTTTTTAAACAATAAAAATTCTGGTGTAGACTGTCCCTTTAAGTGAAATAATAAATTCTCTAATGCTTCAAAACATTTTATTATGCTGTTACTTGCATATAACCGTTTAACAACCACACAAGGGAGTTACATATATCTATACACAGATTTTAACTGATATTGGTGAACCAATCATGGGTGGCATATGTGGTTGATTGTACATAGATATTGTGCATTTATGCTATACAGTCTGATAGTACTGCATTATATGGTGGTGTTTAAAATGCATGCCTTTATTGCCTTGCTTTCACATATATAAAATCAATAGGCTGATGGTAATTATTCGCTCTGACTTCAGGGCCAGAATTGCTGTGCATACATTTTTCCATTGAAAATAGCATGGGTAACGGCTTCTAGCTGTATTAATCACAAACCACAAAAAGGGCTTGGATTTGTATATAGATATATGGAGAATAACCCAAAAAGTTAGGAGCCAGTGGCTCTCGGGCTCCTTGGTTTGTCAAGCCCTGCTGTAATGTATTATAATGCTTGACAAAAATAGGGTGCCTGACGGCAAAATAAAAGCTCTGGCACCTTTTTAAGCACTGCATTGGTGATCTACTCACCTACCCCAAGGCAGAACATACAGTGATGTGAGATGTCATCGCAGAAAATGCAGCATGTCTGCAGAAAGAACAAGACACATGCAGGAAATGTTAGCGCTTGAACATTGTAGTGCTGCTCCACATTAGACTATTCTCTTCAAACAGAGCTGTGCTCTGGCTGCACTGTGTAAATTTTCCTTAACACATGGCGTCCAAGGCAAACTGCTGTTTGAAGTGAGCAGTCAAATATGCAGTAGCACATTGCTTGTTGACTGGCTCTGAGATTTTTTCAAACCCGCCCCTTAGCCTTTCCCAGTCTGCAAAGCTGTTTATTCTGAATGTAAGAGCACTGCATATTTTTATTACTACATTTCTATGTTAGATCAAGAGAAAAGGAAACAGATTTATTAGAAACATTTTAAAATGTCTTTTTTTTTTGTATGCAGCTAATTTGCAATGCAATTTTTAACTACTGCACTATATTATAAAACATTAAAAATTGCTTAATTCTTCAGTTAACCAACACATTGCAATTAAACTGGTGCCTTAGTGTAACTGTCTAACTTTAAAATTGAATTTTATTTAAAAATGACCTGCAGAAAAATTTTCACTAAAAAAATCTCATCGCAGAAAGTAACAAAGTTCTGCCTCTGGGCTCACCTACCCTTTGAGCAAGTGAGGAGGCTGTCAAGGGGGAACAGGACACTGTTTTAAAGGGACAGTTCACCCAAAAACTTTCTCCCCTTTAAATTATTCTCAATTATCCTTTTTTACATGCTAGAGTGTATTAAATTGGTTGCAAGTAGCTCCTTTACTCATATTTCAGCATTTGAAATAGCTGATTTAGCTTGTGGTTTCCCAACCTATACTGAAAGTTTTGATGCTGGCGTATACGCTATTGACAAGCCTAAGTAAACACAGCCAGCAGAAGAGATTACACTTTTAGTGGGGGGCATGATAGTTAAGTAATAAAATGATAATTTTCCATTGTTCTCTCTATGTATTGAGCTTTGATGTTCCAGACAAATATAAGGTAAGGAAGCAAGTCTGTGTACATGAAAGTGATAACATAATGAGATTTGATAATACCTGAAGCTCAACCCATTGTAATAGGCTGTGGTTTCAAAGCACAAAACCAGCTACTTCAGATACACAAAGCCGAAAATGCAATTTCTCAAATATTTTATACTCTGCAGTTTGTATTACAAGTCATTTAAAATACATTTATGGAAAAACAATTTTACAGTGTACAGTCCCTTTAAAATAATCAAGGGGTTAAATCACAAGGTATCTTTTGTTTATAATAGCAATGACAAATTATTAATGTGTAGCTCTCAAGTTGTGTGTAGATATGAGGGTGCTGTTGACATCAGACCGCTGCTTCCCTAACTCTTCTCCACCTCTTAGGTGGAGAATTTCAATCTCCCCGGTCTCGTCCTACTGGGGAGATTGACAGCTCCTGCCCGCATGTGATTGTCTGCTTGCGGGCAGGGTGCAGTGTTGCACAAGAGCACAAAATAGCGTTCTTGTGCAATGTTGAATTCCGCAAGCGGAATTCAGTCCACCAGAGGCGAGCTGCGGTGGACAAGTCCATCATAGCTTGATAAATCAAGCCCTTAGTATATAAATGCACAAGCACATAAGTTACTTGCTGCTGAAATGTTAAATATGCTATTAGAGCTTTTCTCAAAGTATGCCTCTCCCATTCATGTGGATGTACTTTCTGCACATCACTAATGCCTGACTGCAATACAGGTATACCCTGCTCATACAGCGGGTTAGGGACCGGAGCCCCGCTGTAAAGTGAAAACCGCCTTAAAGTGAAACAAGGCAGTTTTAGCTTTCTTTTCACTTGCCAGTGTTTAAAGACTTAAAAACATGTTTGAACTAACACATATTAGGGGTGAAATAGTGCTACGTTTAGTTTAACACTAGCACAGTATTCAATTAGTATTCAATAAATACTGTACCTGTAAACAAGTGACAAATACTGTAGTAACATTTGCCAGACTATAGCACTGAGACACAGATTGCACTGTAATGCTGTAAACAGAGTGAACTGCGCATAACAAAATGGTGCCAGTCGCCTTTCTCACAATCTCACAATAATTACAGCACTGTTTCAAAATCCTTGGAGGTTGAACTTCAGCTCCACAAAGCGCTGTATTGGCGAAGCGCTGTAAAGTGAGGTATACCTGTATCTCCTATGGCAGTGTTCTCATCCCTCTACGTTTGCATCAGCACTATGGCACCTTGGAGCTGCTGTATGTACTCTTGCTTGACCTTTCACCCAAGTAGTAAACTGGATCAACCTGTTGCTAAAGAGTTGGCGCAGAGCATGTGCAAAGTGAGAACACCTGGGGTCATCAGCTTTTCAGAATACAATGTGCTGTTGTGAGAATAATAAAGCGTGACATGAAATTAATATTAAATTGTAATATTTTTTTGCAACAAATTCTTATTGTAGGATTAGTTGAGATTCTATATATCCACATACACAGATTTTAGTTTGTTTTCATGGAGAGAGTCTGATTAGTCCTCTTCCCCAACTGCGCACATCTGGCACAATTTTAATATAAAATGGGCAAAGTCTGGAGAATAACCTAGGGCCAGTATTCTTGGCTGTGTGTGACGATCCTTTGAGCAGAAAACAGGTTGTCACCATTTACACATTTTAACTTGGGGACAAAATTTGTTGCCCAGAGTTGTCTCCTGTATTTCACATAAATAGCTTGTGTTCTTGTCTATGCCCTCCTGTAGAACGTGTGCCAAGGTAGGTAAATTGGCAGCGTTGTCTGCCTGGATTGTACAAGAGCTTTAATCAAGATGATTAACATCAGTGAGGAAGCAACGTGTTTCTAAATCCTGCTGCTCCTGCCTGTGTAACTGGTAATACATAGTGCACTACAATAGTAGTATGTAGTAAGATACAGGACAGGAGCTCCCAGGAAAATGTGTGCTTAGATCATTTGTCTCCTTGGGTTTCCGCCAAAAGTTTTTCATATTTTATTTATTTTTGTGCCAATGATTAGGACTTTGTATTGAATTTATAAAATTGGCTAAAATTAAAGGGATAGTTCACTGTAAAATTGTTGTTCCCTGAATGTGTTCCCCATGTTCTGAATTTGTTCAGCTATTTCAAATGTCAAAATGAAGGCTAAGGAGCTATTTGTAAACTATTTAATACACTCCAGTTTGTCAAATTGGTCATTGGGAACAAATTAAAGGAGATAAAGTTTTGGGGTAAACTGTCTCTTTAAAGGGATAGTATACACCAATTGTCATATAACTGCATGTATTAGACACTGCTATAAAGAAGAATATGCACAGATACTGATTTAAAAATCCTGTATAAAATCTTTTTAAAAACAATTAGATGCTCCAAGTTTAGCACTTTTGATGAGGTTAGCTGGAACACCCCCCCCTTCCCTGCATATGAAATGCCAGATTAGACAAACAGGAGCCAGCAGTAGTCTGTAAACGCATGTATACATCAGACACTTTGGGGCTTGGTTAGGTGTGCTATATAAATTGAACACTTTTTTTGCATAAATGTTTTGTAAATGTCCCTTTAAAGTGTCAGATCCAAGGCTATTCTAATTGATACAGAAAACTTTTTGCATGAGTTTGTGAATTCTGTTTCATCACTGAAAGACAATCAGATGTTCTTGTTTTCTGGCATCATAACTAATTGAAATGGTTGCAGTTTGATTGGGTTGAAATGTCATAGAAAGGAATACAAAAAGGACATGAGTTTAATTTGAATGTTTTATGACATTTAAATACTCTAGGAGCGAGTCAAAATATTTTAGTGGGATCTAGGAAATTGGGAAAATATTGTAAAAATACTTGTGGAGTGTTTCTCTTGCTTAGAATACTATTGCGGAGGGCTACAAATTTGAAGTATTGGGAGTAAAAGAGTTGGGGGGCTCTCAAAAACAGGTTTTGTAATTTAACTTATATAAAATGTTAAAACCACATTTATCACATAAAACCCAAAACATGTCTCATGATTCAGATAATGCATACAATTAAACAACTTTACAATTTACTTCTATTAAATTTGCTTCTTGGTATCCTTTTGCTGAAGGAATAGCATTTCAGTTTGTGTAGCTACCTGAACACATCAGCTGAGCCACTAACAATCATATGTGCAGTCACCGATCAGAAGCTATATCCCAGTAGTGCATTGCTGCTCCTAAGCCTTCCTAGGTTTAATTAGTGCGTTGCTGCTCCTAAGCCTTCCTAGGTTTAATTAGTGCATTGGGGCTCCTAAGCCTTCCTAGGTTTTTTTTTTTGCTTACAAAGAATACCAAGATAACAAAGCAAATTATATAATAGAAGTAAATTGGAAAGATTTTGTTTTAATGCTCTTTTTTGAAAGTTAGTTTTTAGTTTCTTTAACCCCTTAATGTCAACAGCACGTTTCATTTTTCTTACCATTTGGGACCAGGGCTATTTTTACATTTCTGCGGTGTTTGTGTTTAGCTGTAATTTTATTCTTACTCATTTACTGTACCCATACATATTATATACCGTTTTTCTCACCATTAAATGGACTTTCTATAGATGCCTTTATTTTCATCATATCTTATAATTTACTATAAAAATTTTTAATAAAATATGATGAAAAATGGAAAAAACACACTTTTTCTAACTTTGACCCCCATCTGTTACACATCTACAACCACCAAGAAACACCCATGCTAAATAGTTTCTAAATTTTGTCCTGAGTTTAGAAATAGCTAATGTTTACATGTTCTTTGCTTTTTTTTTTTGCAAGTTATAGGGCAATAAGTAGGAGTAGCACTTTGCTATTTCCAAACCATTCCCCCCCCCCCCCCCAACATTAGCAATAGTAATGCTGATATCTGTCTGGAATCCCTCAATAACCCATCACATGTATATATATTTTTTTTTAGTAGACAACCTAAAGTATTGATCTATGCCCATTTTGGTATATTTCATGCCACCATTTCACTGCCAAATGCAATCAAATAAAAAAAAATCGTTCACTTTTTTTTTTTTTTCAAACTTTTTCACAAACTTTAGGTTTCTCATTGAAATTATTTACAAACAACTTGTGCAATTATGGCACAAATGGATGTAAATGCTTCTCTGTGATCCCCTTTTTTCAGAAATAGCAGACATATATGGCTTTGGCGTTGCTTTTTGGTAATTAGAACCATACTTGTATTATGCCCAGCACTAAAGGGGTTAATTTGGTAGCTTGTGATGGTTAATTTTAGCTTTAGTGTAGAGATCAACCTCCCACATGACACATCCAACCCCCTGATCCCTTCCTGACCCCCCTCAAACGGCTCTTTTCCCTCCCCCACATCACAATTGTCACCACCATCTTAAGTACTGGCAGAAAGTCTGCCAGTGCTAAAATAAGTTTTTTGTTTTTTTTTTATAGTTATTCTACAGTGTTGGTCCCCCCTCCCCCACCAAACAGCTCTCTAACCGTCCCCCTCTAACTATATGCGGTCATCTTGGCTACTGACAGCTGTGTGCCAGTACTAAGTTTGCTAAAATAGGTTTTATTTTATTTTTTTTATACAAAAAACAATTTATGTAGTGTAGCTGCCCCCCCCCCCCTAAATACCCTACCCCCTCCCAAATCCTTTTCCAAACATTTATCCCCCCTTTCCCTTACACTTTTCTGTAGTGGTCCCGATCCCGCGCACACGCTACCGGCACAATCATCCAGCCTGACAGGAAGAGGATCAGCGATGGGCCGCCCACCCGCCTTCCTTCTAAGGCTCCCACCCACGATCTGCACCATCGCTGGCCGATGCAGAGAGGGTCAGTGTGGCTCTATGCATTGGTGGCTAAAAAAGGGTATTGCAGGATGCCTCAATATCGAGGCATCACTGCAATACCCTGGAAGTGATCACAATCTCTTCCAGCGCTTGAAACCCCAGAGGATGTGCCAGGCACGTCCTTGGACATTAACTGACGTCCTTTTGGAGGACGTGCCTGGCACATCCTTGATCGTTAAGGGGTTAATTGCTGATTGTATAAGCAATTAACAAAATTAGTAAATTCAACTCAGATCTTTCTTGAAATTGATGACATCACTGCTGAACCCAAATTTGATGTCATCTTTAACATTCGGAACAGAAAATAACCATTAATTACATAATTACTTGACACCACACATCACATTTGCAAATATATGTTTGAAAAAAATGTTAGAAAAGTGACTTGACTTTCTTACTGTTGCTAAAATTGCTTAAATAAGCCTCAATTTTTATTTATAATTTACTCAACATGGACCATATTAGCATGTTTCAATTAAACAGCTTTTTGAGTTAATACCTTTTTTAGAACATTCTCCAACAACCTTGCGAATAAATATTCTTTTGCCCTTAATATCCCTTTAAACTTACAACATTCCTATTTTCAAACAGTGCTCTTTTGGTAAAAAGAAATGATAAATCCGTTAATATTAAAAGAAAAAGATGGCAAATAACAATTTTTTCTTTTTTTTTCGTTTTTCAAAATTAGAAATTCTCAGTGTATTCCTGCCTCCCAACAACCCCCCCCCCCCTGTGTTTTAAGAGCAAAGGATTTTCAAAACCCAAGTTTTTATTCTTTTAGCAGGGAGTCAGATTTGCTCAGAACTATCTAGTCTATTCACTACCCTAGAAGTTTTATGACATCAGGCTAAGATAAACCTTCCTGCAAAGGCTGCCTCCTTGTAGGCCTCTGACAGGAAGCACAAATGTACTATAAATATGAATAAAAGGTAAAATGTATTTAACCCCTTCACTTTGTCAGGATGTTCCATGCCGTCCTTACAGTGCTGGCCTTTAACGTCGCTAGGACAGCATGAAACGTCTTGCCTGATACGTGGTCTTGCAGTGTCGTCCTTTACGGGAATGAAAAATCGAACATGGGGGCATGCCTAGCAGTGTATGTGGTGCCCCCGATCTGATCTCAGCCTTGAAATCGTGCAACCTCATCGATCGTGTGATTTCATTTTTCATGTAAATGTTTGCATTGTTCCGATGTTAAACATTTGCCCTCAGCAAAATGGATAATACATATTGCAATGATTTCTATTAAAGGGACTGGCTAGTCAAAATTATACTTTTGTGATTCAGATAGGGTATGTAACTTTAAACCACTTTCCAATTTACCAAATTTGCTTTGTTCTTTTGGTATTCTTAATTGAAAGCTAAACCTAAATAGGCTCATATACGAATTTCTAAGCCCTTCAAGGTTGCCTCTTATCTGAATGCATTTGAGTTTTTCATAGCTAGAGGACATTTATATCTAAGCCTCTGCAGACTTCCCCCTTATTGCAGTTCTTTTGACAGACTTGCATTTTAGCCAATCATTACTGACTCATAAATAACTCCACAGTGAGAGTACACAATGTTAACTTTGACACATATGAACTGAAGTTGTCTAGCTGTGCAAAACTGTCAAAATGCACTGAGACGGCCTTCAAGTGCTTAGAAATTAGCATTTGAGCCTGTCTAGGCTTAACTTTCAACAAAGAATACCAAGAGAACAAAACAAACATTTGATTACAAATGTAAATTGTAAAGTTGTTTAAATTTGTGTGTCCTATCTGACTCATGAAAGTTTATTTTTTGACTAGACTGTCCCTTTAAACAACTGCTTTGGCTTCCTGTAAAGAGCAAAGGCCACTGCCCTGGAGCTTAGAAAATGGGACTGATGCCCATTGTGGGCCTTTGACTGATGTAAGTTGCAGGGCTTGCACATTTACCTCCTTTACGCTGTGCATGGTCACAGTGCTTTATTCTAATTTTCCACCTTTTTAAATCCCCTACACCTGGCACAGTAACTATAAAAAGCTGACAGGAAAATATCACCTGAGCATCTATGTTAAAAAGTAAGATATTTTACCTCAAAATGTTCTTAGCTCAGCAGAGTAAGTCCTTAAACTGAATAGTGAAATAACATGTGTGCATGAGGCTCACTCCCTTGCCTGTCCCAGGACAGGCATACTGATTTTCTGCTTAAGTCTTTTGCAATGGGGTTTGAATACATTTTGAGGTAAAATATCTTTCTTTTTTACATAGAGATGTTTCGGTAATATATTCTAGTATGCTGCATCACTTTCAAGTTCTTCAACATTTCGGTATCATGGACCTTTAACAAATACTTGGCACCAAGGCTTCTAAAAAAAAGGGGGGGGGGGAGCACTGAAATTCACTTTTTAATTAATGATTCAGCATTCAATTTTAAGCAACTTTCTAATTTATTCCTATTAATTTTTCTTAATTCTATTAGTATCTTTATTTGAAAAACAGAAATTTAAGCTTGGGAGCCGGCCCAGTTTTGGTTCAGCACCTGGGTAGTGCTTGCTGACCAGGGTGTTGAAAAAAGTATTGCTTTTTCAGATAGCAAAAGAATAAAGAAAAATTGATAATAGAAGTAAATTAGAAAGTTGCTTAAAATTGCATGCTCTATCTGAATCATGAAAGGAAAAAAAATGGGTTTAATATCCCTTTAAATGGTGTTTTCCCCCCCCCAAGGATTCCAATATCATGGGTTAATACATTTTTTTTTTTTTTTAAATTGTTCTGATTGATAAAAATGCGTCTTACCCCCTTATTAAAATTCATAAAGGCAGGTAATGTTCTAAATGTATTTAGTGCGATTTTGAGGCAATGTGTTTTCCTGTAGTCAACAACAAAGCTATGTAAGGTAACTTTGTTAGTTGTGTTTTATATTTGTTGCTCTGATTTGAACTGCAGCCTTCCTATGCTTGTGATGAGGTAAAAAAGCTTCTCGCAGAAGACTGGAGTTAAAGGGAAATTGGTGTAATCCATTAAAGGGACAGTAAAATGATTGCAATAGCTCATGTCATTTTGCTTTCTTGTATCTGCTGTTGAAGAGTAAACATAGCTGGGGCTGATAAGACATTCTGTGGCATTAGTGTTTGCAAATATGTATACTATTTTTATAAACATTGTTGCAAACACTGCTGCCAGATGGTTAAAGCCATGTGCGCTCTCCTGTGCTCACCTAGGATTGTTTTTTTTAACAAAAGGATATCAATAGAATTAAAGGGAGATGAAACCTAATTCTTTTTCTTCGTGTTTTAGGTAGAGCAGACAATTTTTAAACAACTTTCCAGTTTACTTCTCTTGTCACATTAGCTTCATTCTCTTGGTATTTGTTGAAGGAGCAGCAATGCACTACTGGTTTCTAACTGAACACATGGGTGAACCAATGACTATCAGTATATTTATGCAGCCACCAATCGGCAGATAGAACCTAGGTTCTTTGCTGCTCCTGAGCTCTCCTAGATAAACCTTTCAGAAATGGATAACAAGAGAAGGAAGCAAATTTAATAGAAGTATATTAAAGGGACAGTCTAGGCCAAAATAAACTTTCATGATTCAGATAAAGCATGTCAGTTTAAACAATTTTCCAATTTAATTGTATCACCAATTTTGCTTTGTTCTCTTGGTATTCTTAGTTGAAAGCTTAACCTAGGAGGTTCATATGCTAATTTCTTAGACCTTGAAGCCCACCTCTTTCAGATTGCATTTTAACAGTTTTTCACCACTAGATGGTGTTAGTTCACATATTTCATATAGATAACACTGTGCTTGTGCACGTGAAGTAATCTGGGAGCAGGCACTGATTGGCTAGACTGCAAGTCTGTCAAAAGAACTGAAAAAAGGGGCAGTTTGCAGAGGCTTAGAGACAAGATAATCACAGAGGTTAAAAGTATATTATTATAACTGTGTTGGTTATGCAAAATTGGAGAATGGGTAATAAAGGGATTATCTATATTTTAAAACAATAACAATTCTAGTGTAGACTGTCCCTTTAAGTTGTTTAAATGGTATACTGTCTAAATCATGGATATCTAATTATGACTTTACTGTCCCTTTAAAGGGACATTAAACACTAAATACATGCTAGATAGAAAGATGTATTCAAAGAAAAGATTAGTTCATGACTAACATGTAGATGTATTTTTTAAAGTTTCATTAGTTGTTTAAAAAGTGACAAAATAAGTTTAAAGTTTTAGTGTCTATAAAACACTGGTAGCTGCCATGTTGTAACTTGTGTAACCTTCTCTGCTGTGGCCAATTAGAGACAGTTATAAATAGGTCACTAGAGTGTGCAGCCAGTGGCTGTGTAGAATATAACAGTGTTCTGCACTTCTATTTCTAACAGGAACTGAAAAGCTCACAATTTCAAAATGGAATTACAGGCAAAGAGGACAAAATAAATAACGAAAGTATATTGCAGAGTTGTCTTATTATATACAATTTATCATTTTATATTACCATCTCAAAGTGTTTAATGTCCCTTTAAGCAAAATTTACAATATAATTAAATTTAAAAGTTGTTTAGGAGGTCATGCTTTCTTTAATGTTATGCATCACTTCCCATTCCCTAGTGTTTAGGGAATCCTTTAAAATATGCGTGATTCATAGTTGTATTTTAAAACAGTTGCTGTCATTCTGCAGGGTTTAGCAATTTAAAGACATGCGTTAAAGTAAATCCAACACACCTAGAGCCCCACTGAGTGTTTTGTATGCACTAGTATTGTCATATTTTAACGTACAGTATGCCACTCTGGAATAATAACTAATATGGGTGAAGCCATGTTACATAGGGAGCTTGATACCATTCTTCTATTATCGTTAAAGGGACATTGTACACGATTTTTCTTTGCATACATTTTTTGTAGCTGATCAATTTATATAGCACATCTGGGAGTTTTTTGTAACAATGAATAGTTTTGCTTATGTTTTTTACTATCCATGTGCTGATTTTCAGACTTCTAACCAAGCCCCAAAGTAACAGATGTAGCCCGAAGTCTACAGATTCCTGTGGCGCCTGTTTGTGTAAACTGTCTTTTCATATGGGGAGGGGGGAGTGTTTGGTCTTCCTGCTTTTCCAGCCCCTTTCACTGGACGTTCCAGCCTAATCTCGTCAACAGATTTTTTTTTTTTTGTGAGGGTTTTTTTTACTGGATTTTTAGTTCAGTATATGTGCATAATCTTCTTTATAGTAGTGTCTATTTTATGCTGTTGTATGAAAATTGGTGAACCCTGTCCCTTCAAGTTAATTTAAATGACATAATTGTGCAATAATAAATGCTATGTGTATTACTTTTAGCTCACACTAAAATAGTTAAAAATAAGGTATCTAGGGGGTACAAAACCAGTTCCTTTACAAGGCTGAAATTAAAAGAGAGAATAAGTGAGCAATATACCTTCACTTTTTTGGGGAAGGCATAAAGAAACAGGAAAGGCAAATACTCGGATCCTGTTTTATAAAATGTAGATTTGATCTTTTTTACTGCAAAACATATTTTGCAACTTAACCAAAAAATTTGGAGGTGGGGATTTATTTGTGTGTTTTCTGTTAAACTTAGGATGCAACATTTAGTAAATTTTATCAAAGAATAAGCACTCGGCAGCCCCTCCCACATAACCACCTTACCTCCACATCTTTCCTAGAACGTAGCTAATGTAGCACAGT
Organism: Bombina bombina; assembly: GCF_027579735.1. NCBI lineage: Eukaryota > Metazoa > Chordata > Amphibia > Anura > Bombinatoridae > Bombina > Bombina bombina. The sequence goes on from NC_069506.1 coordinate 50,529,649, forward strand.
TTAATACTGTGGATACCAAAGAGCTACAGTACATTTCAGGGCAATACTCTAACCACTTGGCAACCAGCAAGGAATGCAAATTGTAATTTTAGGGAACCCTAGAAGCTTTTCCTCCAAGCATGCTTTCCTTAAAGTGTCGGTCACCACATTTAATGGCACCAAGCTTGATCGAGGGAGAAGACAGAAATATGGAGAAGTGAAACGGGCAGTAAGCAGGAGAGGTGCAGTTGTGATCTTTGCAAATCTCTCCTTTTGGGGCCCACTGCCTCCCTGATTTAGCTCTCCCATACTGCGCTAATAAATTATTCAGCTCCTCCCAGAGAGCTACAGGAAATCACTAGCTTTTTACAGCACAAATTGTTTGTAATTAATATTTGGATGCCCCAACTGCTAGGTGTATTTAACTGCAGGGAAGGCAGGAATTCATACATAGAGGAAAATGCAGTGTGGTCCAGTACCCCATAATTTACATGCCAGGATTACATTTTATGGCGCCATTGGTTCACATACGCCTAGAAAATTGAGGTATGTGATGGGTCTCTTTTAGAATGTATTGTGCCAGTGTCTTGCATCTGGTACCAAAAATCTGTTGAATCACGGAAACCGGAAACTTATTTTCACAGATTACTACAACAGTCCTCACAAACCTTTAGGAAAACTAAAGTTTGTAAAGTAGCCCACCTAGAGTTCTAGGTTGTGTCTATGGAAGGCTCTCATGATCTGCTCAACTTTCAAAGAGAGGCTGCTGAAGGCTCTCCAATCCTGAGGTTTGTCACCAGACTCAAATTTTTTGGAGGTAGAGAAGAAACAAAAAAAAAGATAGCATTCCAGGCATCCATGTAGTGAATTCACCAGGACATCTCCATTTCTGTTGTAGAAACCAGCGTGTGTAAATCTGAAAGATTCAGATGGCATAATGAAATCCACATTGTCCTGTAATACAGTGGTCGACAAATCTGTTTAAAATTTAGGAGCCACTAAGAAAATGTAGGAGCCACACTGACAGTGGTATTTGTAAATAGATATATGGAGAATAACCCAAAAAGTTAGGAGCCAGTGGTAAAATTCAGCCCTGCTGTAATATACATGCAGCAGGAAAACTTCCTAAACTCTGTCAGGTATAAAGAAGAAACGTAAAACACATACAGGTAGCCCTCAGTTTACGCCAGGGTTAGGTTCCAGAAGGAATGGTTGTAAATCGAAACCGTTGTAAATTGAAACCCAGTTTATAATGTAAGTCAATGGGAAGTGAGTGAGTTAGGTACCAGGCCCCTCTCAAAATTGTCATAAGTAACACCTAATACATTATTTTAAGGCTTTGAATTGAAGACTTTAAATGCTAAACAGCATTATAAACCTAATTAAATAATCGCACAACACAGAATATATAATTAAACTAAGTTAAATGAACAAAAACATTTGCTAAAACAGCATTATACACCTAATAAAAAACACACAACACAGACTTTACTTGCATTTTTTTGCAAACAGTTCTTTCTATGCATTCCAATCTGGACTTATTTATAGACTGGAAGATCTTGTTCCTTTGAAAGCTGCTCGATAGCTCAGGTCTAGCTAGCTACACTGATTAATTTCAGCCTGCTTGTGTGCTTGGCTTACATATATTTGCTGCAACACAAGCGGACAGCTCCACCTACTGGCTATTTTAATCAATGCACTGCTTCTCAATGCTTTTCAATAGCAGTCACATGACTGAAAAAAAGGTTGTTATTCTGAAACGGTGCAAATTGAACCGTTGTAAACCGAGGGCTACCTGTACTTTATATCCAGTTTGATATAAAGAACCTTCCCAAGTAAGATTCTGGGGATAGTAATCATTTGGAAGATGGTCTACAAGGAGGTGCTGATGAAATAATGGTACAGAGGGGAATTCTAGGTTTATAATACCCTTCTTCTGAACTTTATCTGGAGGAGGGGTGAACTTTACTGGATGCCTGGGTGGAGAGTAGTGTACTTGGAAATAAACTCTTACTTTCTAAATAATTTTTTTTCACCTACTCAGTGATGACTTGTTGCCATCGCTCTTACAAAGGAGTTCATAAAAACTACCTTTTGCAACAGAGCCTATCCAGCAATAAATAGTTTAAAGGGACAGTCTACAATTTTCATATAATTGCATGTAGTAGACACTACTATAAAGAAGAATATACCCAGATACTGATCTAAAAATCCAGTCTAAAACCTTTTAAAAACTATCGTAGAAGCTCCCAGTTTAGCACTGTTGAAAAGGTTAGGCTGAGACCACCACTGAAATATGCTGGAAAGGAAAGCAAAAAGAGTGGACACTCCCACCTCCCCTGCATATGAAAAGACACATTACACACAGGACAAAGCAGGAATCTGGGCTTGTCTACATCTGATACTTTGAGGCTTGGTTAGGAGTCGGCACAATGTTATTTAAAAAGAAGCAAAACTATACTTTTTAACAAAAAACAAAACCCTATATGGGCTATTTAAATGGATCATTACACAACATTTTATGCAAAGATAAATCTAGATTAATTTCCCTTTAATGTGGGAGTTGGTGCACATGAGCAAGTTCTTCCAGTGTTTGCATTATTACCATTCCCCTAAAATGGAGGGGGTGTATGCACCCATTTCCTAAAAGTGTAGGGATTCCAGAGACCCCAAGTGAAAAGCTCATCAATCCTATATGAATTCTGGACCAGGTGTCTAAAAAGAAAAAAAAAAAAACTTGTTTGGCATATAACATTGGGATTTCACCAGGTGCATTAAAGTCCCATCATTGCAGAGAAAACGATGCCCAATCTAGAGAATTAATGATCTAGGTCGGAAGCCAGGCAAGTTAAGCGGAATGCATGTAAAAATGATTGCTTTGCCATAGTAAAAAATGGTGTTACTAAAGCGGATTAGTTTTTAAAGGGTATAGAATTTATTATAATGAAGATAGAAATAAAATAACTTTGCAACATAACAAAGGCAGTGTTTGAGTCTTTTTATATTGATATATTGTTGGTTGTTATATCACTTTGCAGCTGTTTGAAAGCCACCTGATGTGCAATAAATCTTCTTTTACAAATATCCTCTTAACACAAATGGATTGCTTTTTTACTACATCCCTTTTCTGACTTTATTAGTAAAGCACACATTCTAAACTGAGCCATTCACCTAACGCCATAATATCTGATTGTAACACATGTAGGCTTCATTTAAACAAGGTAATCCTGGAATATGTCTCTTGGCTTATGATTCTGTTTTTGAATTGGATTATATTCTTACATCCTTAGGTTTTGGCATTCAGTTTTGATATTAATAATCTCAATTTTGTATATCCAGTTAAAGCCATATGGCACATTGACATCATTCCAGGATACACTTGTGCATATGTGTAGCAAAGGAATATTGTATTGTTTATTCCCTCCAACCCCAGCCTATTTGATTGCAAGTAAGGTTAATATGGTTTTCAACACTCCACTCCTAGTGATTTGGTTTGCAGAGAAATTATATAAACAGTTGAATTACCAATATAACACCGGGTTCTTTGACCAATAAATATATATAAGGTGTTTGTAGAGCCTTATAATTTTGGTATAGAGGGGCAAGCCTCTGCAAGTTCATCAAGAAAACGTTAGCTTGTTCAGCAAAGGAAATGGATTGAATTTGTTTTAAAGGGGACATGCAACCCAATTTGTTTTTTTAGTGATTCAGAGAAAGCATGCAATTTTAAACAACTTTCCAATTTATTTCTATCGGCTATTTTTTTCTTTTGGTATCCTTTGTTGAAGAATGTTGTGGCTTCCTACCCCTTTAAGCAAAAGTGAGGGTTTTTTTATGGCCATATAATTCCCTACATCAGACCTAAAACACTGCATGCATCAAATATGCATTTATCATATAAAAGCAAAAAATAAATATAAACTCCAAAGTTATGCCTAAATAGTGTGCATGAAACCACTCCAGAAATAGACATGTTGGCATTTTATTGTGCACCAGGCCTGACTAAGCAGTATTCCATAGTTGCCATGGAAAACTGGTGAACAGCTGCCTGTCAGTGTTGCTAGGTATGCTGCTGTCATGACTTAGAAAACATATGCTTTGTCCATTTGAATCACAAAATGACCACGTTACAAATTGCATATTGCAAAAAATTCTTGTTACAGTAATCAGTGGTGGATATTCCATAGAGTAAAAACAGTTTTTCTAAAGACCTTATACTTTAGAATAATATTCATAACAATGTAACTATCCAGCTGGGACTAATTAGAACAAATTTATGATGAGCATATATTGGGGTTAAATATTAACCTAAAGTTAGTACATTAGTATAGGATGACAAGAGATAATCTGTCATTAAACGGACAGTGTACTCAAACTTTTAAATAAAGCTATAGTTGTTTTAGTTTGCAGTATCTATGTAATAGCAATTTTGCTGGTAAAAATCAGAAAATACTCGTAGTGCTTTCACCGCATTTGCATACTTATGAGCAAGTGAAACCCTAGCTCTCTAAATAGTGTGTATTCCGTACCTATGCATTGAAAGGATTTTTCATTTTTAATAGCAAAATAGCTAATGCATTTATATTGCAAACTTTATCTACATCTAAAGCTTTATTTAAATAGCCCATATTTGTTTTTGAGCGGACTGTCCCTTTAAGCATTGTCTTAACTAGGTAAAAGTTGGCAAGCTATGGGACAATATTAAACTCTAAACGGTATTGGAATCAATGCTCAGGTAAATTCAAATAACACCATTATAAAAAGGACAGTCTGCTCCATATTTTTTATTCTTTAAAAATTTTTTTTTTTATAACCCGTTCCCCAGTTTTGCATATCCAACACGGGTTATATAAATACACTTTTTACCTCTTGATTACCTTGTATTTAAGCCTCTGCAGATTGCCCCCTTATTTCAGTTCTTTTGACAGCATTTATTTCAGCATTTTAGCCAATCGGTGCTAACTTCACAGGCAGAGTATCTATATGGCACACATGAACTAATGCTCTTGCTATGAACAACTGTCAAAATGCACTGAGATGATGGGCGAAATTCTAGGGCTTACAAATTATTAGCCTACCTAGGTTTAGCTTTCAACAAAAAATACCAAGAGCACAAAGCAAATTTGTTGATAAAAGTAAATTGGGAAGTTGCTTAAAATTGCATGTCCTATCTGAATCATGAGTTTAATTTTGACTAGACTGTCCCTTTAATCCTAATAGCAAGATGAATACAAAACATAAAGGCTAAATGCAATAGTCATTCTTTGTAAAACCACACGTATGATTAGAAGTTCATAATGTTATGTACTGTACATAATGTCCAAAGCAATATCAGACATGACTAAACATGAACTGTCTACTGTACTAGTGTCCCACTCAAGGCAAAGCAAAAGTAATCATAACAGGGACAAGCTTATAACAAGCAGTCCCATGCAAAACACACAAATTACAAAACAAAGTGGATATCCCATCATGATGTCCAAATAGTGGCATCCAAATCATCTTAAAGCTAAAATATCAGCTATGATAAAGCAGGTATTATGACCCAGAATTGTGAAACCGTCTAGTGCTTCATTCCAGAATAAACCAAACAATACAGATTTGCTGTACCTGGTTCAATATGCGACTTAAGACCTGCTGGTAAATGCGAACGCACCAACTTGTTTTGATTAGAAGAATCACTTTGGAACTTTGCCTTTGGAATACTTTTAAAGGGACATGAATCCCTTTTTTTAGATGGGATTGTAACATTTTTGTGCCGTTAAACACTTTGCAATATACTTTTCAGAACTGATTTTCCCTTTATGTGCTTTAAGCCTTCAGTTTTCAGCATTAAATTTTGTTAGAACTAGTTTATAACCAGACTTCACAAGCCAGTTTAAACGCTGTTCAAGCTAATTTACAAATGTCACTAATTGTCCTCACCAGAGGAGAGATAACTGTGCCTTTAAAATGGTATTTAAGAATTTGCAAGTTTGGAATGTCTTCCTTAGTAACAAGGCTTGATAGTCTACTCCAAATAAGATGGCTGACCATTGAAAAACAATTGCAGCAAATTAGTTCATATTTTCAGAAAATTTACTACCAGTGCCAGCTATGCCCAGATGATAGCAGTGAACGCATTGCAATGACAAAACATTGGTGTTGCTGTAGAACAGATGTGGTGAACCTATAGCATGTGTGCCACATTGGGCATGCATAAGCCTTTGCTGTGGCACGTGAGCATATGTGCAATTTGAGGTTGAACTGTGCATGAACTATTGGTTTAAGACAGAGTGGCAGAAGAGTGCAGTGAGCTAATTGGGTTGGTCAGTCAAACGGTTAATGCTCCATTGCATTTGGTTGGAATCAAGGAGGCAGAGTGGCAGATTGAGGAAGATGTGCTCTTTTATACGGAGATACCATTTTCAAAATAATCTGATATGTTTAAAACTGCAGGTTTTTGTTATAATCCCTGATCACCCATCTACTTGAGCTATTTTTTCACTGTATTAGTGTACAAAACATGCTCCTGTGTCCTCTGCAAAACGGCAAAGAAGATTCCACACCAAACACTTTGCTTAGCAGAGACACGTAATATCACCATAGTTAGTATAAAAAAAAGAACTGAAGCAGATGGGTGGTCAGGTATAAAATAGAAGTGCTTCTGTTTTTAAACTTGATTTTTGGAAGTGAAGTATCTAAGTTGTGTACAAATTTCCCCAGATTTTATAAAAATTGATTTAGGTTTCTTTTCTGCTGCCTCATAACAGATGTAGCTGTCACCAGCGTTTTAAACAGGAAGGGTAACCTTGGCAACCTGGCCCTCTCCCTCCTCAAACCCTCCCCCCACCCTGTGCACACAGGGTTCATAGCAGTAGGTGGGGCATTTGGACTCACAGCTATCACATAGGGATGGGCAAAGCAGTAGTCTGTTTCTTGTCATGCTGCCTACTTTTCACCGTTTTACACTCCTAATTACATTTATTCAGATTTCTTGGTGGACAGCAGATACAGCCTGTGATAACTTACTCTAAGATCTTTACTTGGGGCTAAGAGAAACTAGATCAGGCGTTATATATACATTTTTTTTTTTCCCTTGTGTATGTGTGCATATTTTGTTTTTTCTCTCACTGCTGTCTACTTTTTGCTTGTACCTTTATAAAACACGAACAAGTTACATTTGCAGATCACATGTTGCGTGTGTGTGTGTATATGTGTGTATATATATATATATATATATATATATATATATATATATATATATATATATATATATATATATATATATATATATATATATATATATATATATATATAAATTAAACAAATGAACATGCCTTTTTACTGTAGCTTTAAATAATCATACTCCACCCACTTTTTGCCTTATTTGGAGTAGCCAATCTGTGCTTTAGTCTACAGATAACAAGGCTAGTCACAATCTTATTTGGTATAAAATGCATTATTTTACAGTTATCAGTTAAGCCAAGCAGGGAAAGATACATGTAGTATGTTTATCCTTGAGAAGTCACATTTCACATTCTGAGAATTATAAAATCCTCAATTTCATAGCTACATTACATGAAAAGGGGCTAAATAAAGAAGCATATTGTGAATTGGTTTCGTTATTCATAAATTAACATTTTATATTAAAAAAAAAATCTCAAGTTGCTAAGGGACATTCATTGTACACTAGACTTATCTTTGCATACATGTTTTGTAGATTTATATAGCCCATCTGGTAGTGTTTTTGTAAAAATGTATACAACAGTGCTAAACTAGTAGCTGCTGAGTTATTAGTGTGCAATGTTTTATACTGGCTTTTTAGATCAATATCTGCATATTCTTCTTTATAGTAGTGTCTATTCCATGCAGTTATATGAAAATTGGTGTATACTTTCCCTTTAATCTGACTGGAGAAATCTAAAAATATGTGGTACATGTGGCTACCTATAGGATACCCAGTCATCCCTACATATTTACAGCGTGAGTTAAAGGGACACTCAATCAAAATTAACCTTTCATTATTCAGATAGAGCATGCAATTTTAAACAACGTTCCAATTTACTTCCATTAACATGTGCACAGTCTTTTTATATTTAAACTTTGAGTCTCCAGCTCCTACTGAGCATGTGCAAGAATAAGCGTGTATGCATTTGTGAATGGCTGATAACTGTCACATGGTACAGGGGGAGGGGAAAGAGACATAACTTAAAGGGACACTCAATCAAAATTAAACTTTCATTATTCAGATGGAGCATGCCATTTTAAACAACTTTCCAATTTACTTCCATTAACAAAATGTGCAGTCTTTTTATATTTAAACTTTTTGAGTCACCAGCTCCTACTGAGCATGTGCAAGAATAAGTGTGTATGCATTTGTGAATGGCTGATAACTGTCACATGGTACGTGTATGCATTTGTGATTGGCTGATGGCTGTCACATGGTACAGGGGGAGTGGTAAAAGACATAACTTTTTTTAATATTGTCAGGAAAAAAAATCTACTATTCATTTGAAGTTCAGACTAAGTGCTATTGCATTGTCTTATCTTGCATTTGTTGATTATGCAAATTTACTGTTGACTGGTCCTTTAAGTTGCTCTAAAATATGAATGTTGTGCATTTGTAAAAATGGATCTTGCTTTTTATGGTTAGATATATTCTTTTTTTGCATAAAGTGTAAGATAGTAGTAGTAGTAATAATGTTAATTTGCACCAACTACTAATTGTAAAATAGTATCCAATCCTAAATGTTGCCATTTTTGTTTTCAACTTATGCTAAATGTGTGTTCTTTTAAGAGGGCGAACTTTGGAAAAGAGCGAACCATATCACTTCCTGTGACGTTCCTTCAGCTGTTTCACACATTTTGGACCTAATGCTCATGCGTGCCAGCGTCATCGCATACCTGGCAGCATACGTCACTGCTAAAATATTTAGAGCGGTGAAATTCAGGAACACTTTCTAGAGCGCATGTGTGGGATTTTGCATCACAAATGGTGCGCTCATGGAAAGCTGTTTATTAGGCTCCTCGGCAATATTCTGAACTCCGCCCGCCACTGCAACTTCTCCCATTACTACTACTACTACTGTAAAGCTGAGTCTTGTGCTCGTGCATGAGAAACAGCCCCCCCTTTAAACATTTGCAGCAGTAAATGTGGTGTTTTATTAAAGAGCACAATGAATTGGAGATGTAATGAAAGATAATGACATTGAACGGAGCCTGTGAAATGCTGCATTGGATCATCGGAAGCAGTTGCTATAGCAGAGTGGCAGGGGGGGCTGTTTCTCATGTATGAGCATGGAGACTCAGCTTTACAGTAGTAGTAATGGGAGTAGTTGTAGTGGGGACGGAGTTCCGAATATTTCCGAGGAGCCTAATAAACAGCTTTCCATGAGCGCACCATTTGCGATACAAAATCCCACACATGCGCTCTAGAAAGGGTTCCTGAATTTCACAGCTCTAAATATTTTCACAGTGACGTATGCGGCCAGGTATGGGATGACGCTGGCAAGCATGCGCATTAGGTCCAAAATGTGGGAAACAGCTGATGGAACGTTACAGGAAGTGTCATGGTTCGCTCTTTTCAAAAGTTTGCCCTCTTACCAGAACATGTGCAACCATAAAGTGTTTATAATACTGTAATAACTCCCATTACTGATGTTTACTATGTACTCTAGAAAATACTAAAAAATACTGGTTGTGTTTCCATCGATCATTTTACCTACTGGGGTTTGTGTACAAAAAGCTCCTTTATCTTTATTTTGATATTTAAAGTAGCTTTGTCTGTTGAAATGGCACTCTTCAATTTGTTACCGATGAACCTGCTGGAGAGTATAAAATTGTTTGCAAATGGCACCTTTTTCCTTTTATATCAGCATTTGAAATAGCTGATTTTGCCTGTGGTATCCCAACTTATACTGAAAGTTTCTATATCTAGGTATAGACTGTGGACAAGCTATGTAAAAACGTCAATCAAAAGAAATTGCACTCCCAGTGTGGAGTATGAGAGCATTCTAAAAATATTAATTTTCAATTGTTCTTTCTAAGTATTGTAAAGACACAGATAAGAAAATAAAGCATTTGAGTGAGTAGGGTGTATGATCTCTCGTCAAGCTTAGTCTATTTTGATGGGTTGTGGTTTCAAAGAGCAAATCCAGCTATATAATTTACAAAAAGGAGCAATTTCTCATACATTTTTATACTCTGCAGCTGGTATGGCAAGTTGGTTGGAACACATTAAAGGGACAGTAACGTAAAAAATCTCATAATTGAGGGCATACCATTTTAAACATTGCGATTTTATCAAATTTTCTTTTTTTTTTTTTTGTTGGTATTCTTTGTTGAAGGCAAATCCCTAGGTAGGCTGATTTTCTAAGACAGCTTCTTATCTCAGTGCCTCATATTAGCTTTTCATAACTAGACACTCATAGTTCAAGCGCACCATATAGATCACATGTATAATCCACGATAATGAGCACAATGAGTCTAATTGGCTGACATGCAAGTTTGTAAAAAGCACTGAAATAAGGGGCAGTCTGCAGTGGCTTAGATAAAAGGTAAAGTGTATTAATGTAAGTGTAGGTTTTGCAAAACTGGGAATGGGTAATAAAGGGATTATCTATCTTTTTAAACAATACAAATGTTCAAGTACACTGTCCCTTTAAGGGGAAACAATTTTACAGTGCACTGTCCCTTTTAAAGGGACATAAAACCCTTTCAGAGAGCAGACATTTTAAAATATTCCAATGTACTTCTATTAGTTTTGCTTCATTCTTTTGGTGTCCTTTTTTTTGAAGGAACAGCAATGCACTACTGTTAACTAGCTGATCATGTTGGTAAGACAAGATACATGCATGTGCAGCCACCCATCTATAGCAAGCTCCCAGATCCTGAGCCTACTTGGATATGCTTTTCAACCTAGGATACCAAGAATACTAAGCAAATAAGATAATATATGTAAATTGGAAAGTAGTTTAAAGGGCTTTAATGATTAAGATAGGACATGCAATTTTAACCCCTTAACCCAATATATATCTATATAGATCTCCATCTCCAGTAAGAATATTTAAGAGCCAGACAGTGGTAGTTGTATATAGATATATGGAGATTAACCCAAAATGCTAGTAGTCAGTGGCTCCCTTGCTCCTGGGCCTAACTTAAGTATATGGCAAAGCTTCAGGAAGCTCCAGCATTCTCGGCTGTAACCTGACAGCCAAGGATGCTGTTCCTGAGCTGCAGGTAATCTGTCCTCGTATAGTAATGGAGCATGATCAGTGCTCTGTTACCAAATCAGTTCAGATTGCCATATTGTTAGTGATACGCTGTCCTTCAGTGCTGGTGGGAGGGGCCCTACGCTACAGAAAATAAAGTATGTAAGGCAGTGGGAGGGAATGGATGCTACACTACAGAAAAAACAATAGCATGGGTGGACCGTATAATCGTGAAAGCAAGGAGGAGGAAAGTGAGGGGGGGGGACCACTACACTACAGAAAAAATAAATGCATTTAAAAAAAAAAGTACCTAAACTGGGTTCTGGTTGACAACTGCCAGTACCTAAGATTGCAGACACCATTAGGAGAGGGAGGGTTAGAAGGCTGTTTGGGAGAGATCAGGGAGTTTGGGATGGTAAGCGGGATGCCACACTGCAGAAAATAATTTATTTACAAAGAAAGCCCTAAAACCTAATATGGTGGTGAGGAGTGTGGGTGGTGGTGGAGGAAAGCTGTTTGGGAGGGATCAGGGAGGTGGGAGGGTAATTCTTACACTAGAATACTATAACCCTTGGCAGCTAACTAAATAACCCATTCACTGCCAGTAGTTTCAGAGGTATGGTTTGCAGCTGCAATTACCGGCCTTCTAATTACCAAAACCATGCATATTTGCTACTTCTGAACAAAGGTGGGATCACAGAGAAGATTTTACATTCAATTGTGTTGTAGCTGCACGAGATGTATGTAAATAATTTAAGTAAAACAATTTGTAAAAAAAAATGTATGATTGGATGTGGTGGCAAAACAGTGGCATGAAATATATCAAAGGGGGCCTACCTCAATACCTTGGGTTGCCTACTAAAACAAAATATAGTTTTCATAGCTAAATAAAAACAAGAAATAAGGCTGTTTCTTGAGTTATAGCTTCTTCTGTATTTTGGCCAAGTGTAGATAACATTGTGCTCACTCCGGTGGTGGTGTTTGTGTCAGCACTGTGACTAAAATGCAGGTGTCAAAAGAACTGAAAGAGCAGTCTGCAGAGGCTTAAATACAAGGTAATCCCAGAGCTAAAAAGTGTATTTCTAGAACAGTTGGTTATGCAAAACTGGGGAATGGGTAATAAAGGGATTATCTATCTTTTTAAACAATAGAAAATGTTGTCGACTGTTCCTTTTTAAGTTTGAGTCTCTTTAAACAATAGCAATTATTTTCTGGCCCTGAAAACTGTATTTCTATTTGTAACATGACGGTACAAATCCTACTACTGCAGTATTGGATATATAAACAAGAGATATCGGGAATCAACTTCCCATTGTGTGTGTGGGGGGGAGCGGGGGTCTTCAGCTGCTATGAATATGATAAACTCCTATTAACTGCTTGCCCCAGTACATTTTCCCTTTAACAGTTGATTTGTTTGCTTTGAATATCTAACAAATTCAGTTCACATCAGCAAATGTAATAGTGTTTAGATCTCAATTTTGAGAGCAGAGTGCTCATCTATCTGACCCTACAAGAGTGTAAGCTGCATGCATGGCATGTGCAGTCTACCTCTATACGTGGCTTGTTGCATGACTTGACTGGCATTTAGAGCCTGTGTTTGCACTGTTGTAGCCGTGGTTACTTTTAAAAGTAGCACTTGATAAGCTATATATTGCACAAATGTTTCTTTCAAAATTTTAACTTTCAGTCCCTTTATAATGCTTAAAGGGACAGTATACACTCATTTTCATATAACTGCATGTAATAGACACTACTATAAAGAACAAGATGCACAGATACTGATATAAAAATCCAGTATAAAACTGTTTAAAAACTTAATTAGAAGCATTCAGTTTAGCTCTGTTGAAAAGGTAGCTGGAAAGCCCACTGCAAGTGGCAAATAAGACACTTCCCCCCCCCTCCCCCTTTTGCATATGAAAAGACCCTTTACACAAACAGGAGCAAGCTGGAGAAGGTAGCTGACAGTATTCAAATAAAACTTTGGGGATTGGTTAGGAGTCTGAAAATCAGAGCAATGTTATTTAAAAATAAGCAAAATTATACATTTTTTTTAAAAAAAAAACAACTTTATGGGCTTTATAAATAGATCATTTACAAAACATTTATGCAAAGAAATAATGAGGGTATAATGGCCCTTTAAAGGGACACTGAACCCAAATTGTTTCTTTTGTGATTCAGATAGAGCATACAACTTTCTAATTTACACCTATTTTTTCTTCTTGCTTTCTTTATTTGAAAAAGAAGGCATTTAAGCTATTTTTTGGTTCAGACCATGGAAAGCACTTGTTTATTGGTGGGTCAATTTACCTACCAATCAGCAAGAACCCAGTTTGTTCACCAAAAATGGGCTGGCATCTAAACTTACATTCTTGCATTTCAAATAAAGATACCAAGAGAATGAAGACAATTTGATAATAGGAGTAAATTAGAAAGTTGCTTAAAATGCCATGCTCTATCTGAATCATGAAAGAGAAAATTTGGGTTCAGTGTCCCTTTTTTAACCTTTTTTAACCTTTGTGATGCCACCGGCACGCCCATGGAGTCTGGGAGAGTCGGCCACCATCCCAGGCTGTAGTGTTGGGGGATTGCCGAAAATGGTGTTCAGTGATCCCCCTGCATATGACTTAAAGGGACACTGAACCCAAATTTTTTCTTTTGTGATTCAGATAGAGCATGCCATTTTAAGCAACTTTCTAATTTACTTCTATTGTCAAATTTTCTTCATTCTCTTGGTATCTTTATTTGAAATGCAAGAATGTAAGTTTAGATGCCGGCCCCTTTTTGGTGAACAACCTGGGTTCTTGCTGATTGGTAGGTAAACCAAAAAAATAGCTTGGATGTCTTCTTTTCAAATAGAGCAAGAGAACGAAGAAAAAGTGATAATAGTAGTAAATTTTAAAGTTGCTTAAAATTGCATGCTCTATATCTGAATAACAAAAGAAAAAATTTGGGTTCCGTGTCCACTTAAGGGCTAATCGTGCCTCAAAGCGGTTAAACTCATTAAATTATGTCTGTTTTACTCAGTTTGCACAACATAAAACTAATAAGCATGGTGCATTACATTTACACACATACATCATAAATATAATCAGAAAAAAATATATACAATTAGATAATACTGTGCATTTCTGATCTAAGTGTTAAAGTGAATGTCAATTTTCATGTGAAAGTGCCCAGTTTTTTAAAAAAAAAACTATTAAAAACAGGGGCACTTTCATTCATGAAAATTGACATTTCGCCCGTTTTTTCTTAAAATATACTTTTTCTTCTTGAAACCGCTCCAGTGCTTCATCAGCCCGTTGCAAGCCTCTTCATATGTCAGCAATGACGATTCCGGCATCCTCCAATCACGGCTTCCCCCTTGGGGGAATCATTGTCTGAGGCAACGCTGTTATTGGAGGAGGCCAGTTTCGTCATTGCTGGGTAAGTAAACCAGGAAGAAGCAGGCAGGGCATCGTTTCAGAAGAAAAAGGTAAGTATTTTTAAAATACGGTGCAATGTCAATTTTCATGAATGAAATAAGTGCCCCTGTTAAGGTTTTTTATATATATATATATATATATATATATATATATATATATATATATATATATATATATATATATATATATATATATATATATATATATATATATATATATATATATATATATATATATATATAAAAAACGGGCACTTTTACATGAAAATTGACCTTCACTTTAAATAGTGAGTCATTTTCTGTATTTTCTATATATTGTTTCAATGCATAACACACTTAGGTTTTCTTTTTTACTTGAGGTGTGGTCTTAAAAAATGCTGGTTTTACAGCCTTTGAAAAGGGACAGTGTACACTATTTTATTTTTTTTCTCCACGAGACCTTACTCTTGGGAATTAAATCACCTGGCCACAAGAATGCAGCAAATACACCTTACCACAGCTCTGAAATATCCCTCCCAGTAGTTCTTTGTCTTGTAAAGGTGAGGGCAATGATAGAGGGGTTCAGCAAAAATGTGTATTAAATTCATGACTAATCATTCTCGATTTCCCTTAGCGGATAGTTCCCAAAAGAGTTTTGCAGAGTTGGCTGGAACGAAATAAAACGTTTCTGTAAAGTTTTCTACACAGCAGCAGGCCACGGGTGTTGCTGGGAAATTCCCAAACAACCTGTGATGACCAGATGGATGAACTTCTCATTTAGGATCATTCTGCTTTTTATAGGATACAACTTATTTCCACTGCTATTCAGTTGGTACTTAAACAGAGCATGGTGGACAAGAGAGGTAAGACAATGTTTTGTCTAATCCTTATATGAAAGTGCTTAGTAAGTACTCTTGGTCTCACACTTTCCATTTTGTGCAGTCTGACCCTGGTGGGAAACTTTTCAAACGTGTTGGGTTTGTGCACATGGTAGACTTTGTTCTAGTATTGTGCACAGTGGGAACTGTCATTACGCTAGTAGTGTGAGAACTGCATTGCATATGTTGGCAATGTTTAGAGGGCATATCTCTTTAATTCCTTCCCAGGTCTGGTACCTCTGAGCTCCAGTCACATGATAACCTGGCCGGTGTGCTGAGGAACCAGCAATTGAAGTCTGAGTATTTCTAGGATGGCTCTTGTTTCTCCTGTGGCAAGGAGGGCGTTAACCATTTCTTCCCACCACAGAAGAGCTTTTGGCACGCCTTCTGCCCCTTCCATCATGCTGAATGCTGAGGGGCATCAGTTTTAGCACAGGCTTTCGCCGCACTGTTAGACCTTAGGAGGAGGTAAGAGTCTCTCTCTACCGGAGCACATTTTTGGTTGTTACTCTATAGCGGTGGACTGGTGTTTACAGAGGACAATTTTGAAGAATTCTTTCAAACAGTCTTGTAGGAGTCCCTTTTAAGTCTTTATTTATTGGGGATAGTTGTCATTATGGAGCAAATTGAGTCTGGTGCTGGTGTTAATACAGTGTCAACTGAGGGCACTGTTATAGACATTATTTCTACCAACAAATGCTAGTTATGCAAGGAGATGGTAATTTGCCCTCCTGCACAGCTTTTCGGTTCTTGTCTAACTTCTTTTCTACAGTCCCATTCTCAAACTCTGTTTCCCATTATATTAGCCACCTGTATCTGTTAATCAGGAAAAGCCTGATTTTTGCCTCAGGTTTTAAAGCTCCCTTGCAATCTGCAGTTTCTGAGGCACTTGGAGCTTTGTCGCACAAAAGTAAGCGCCAAGTGTAAGCTTAAAGGGACAGTATACACAGATTTTCATATGACTGCATGTAATAGACCCTACTATAAAGAAGAATATGCACAAGATGCTGATCTAGAAATCCAGTATAAAACCTTTTAAGAACTTATTTAGAAGCCCCCCCCCCCTTCCCTGCATATGAAGAGACATAACAGGAGCCAGCAGGAGTCTGTAAACGCATGTATACATCTGACACTGGGGCTTGGATAGGAGTCTGAAAATCAGCACAATGTTAAAAATAAGCAAAACTTTACATTTTTACAAAAACTCACTGAGGGGCTAAATAAATAATCTACAAAACATTTATGCAAAGAAAAATCTGTGTTCAATGTCCCTTCTAAACACTTCTCGACTGAAGCTAATGGTAACACCGCTTCTGGCACTGTTTATTAGGCAATCTCAGGGTTCTGTATTAGAAAAATTATCTTCCAGTTCAGAAGATGAGGTGTCTGCAGATGATTCTTCCTCAGTCAGATAGGAAAGCGGAGGACATGACATTTCAATTCAGACTGAAGCATCTACGCTTCTTAAAAGGACCAGCAAATACAGTAGACTTGCAAAATCAACAAATGCATGATAAAGACAATTCCATAGCACTTAGTCTGAACTTTATGACAATTTTCAAAGTTGTCTATTTCCCACTCCCCCTGTATCTTGTGACAGCCCTCAGCCAATCACAAATGCAAATACGTATATTCTGTGAATTCTTGCACATGCTCAGTAGGAGCTGCTGACTCGAAGTGGTAAATATAAAGACTCTGCACATTTTGTTAAAGGGACACTGTACCCAAAATTTCTTTCGTGATTCAGATTGAGCATGAAATTTTAAGCAACTTTCTAATTTACTCCTATTATCAAATTTTCTTCATTCTCTTGGTATCTTTATTTGAAATGCAAGAAGGTAAGTTTAGATGCCGGCCCATTTTTGGTGAACAACCTGGGTTGTCCTTGCTGATTGGTGGATAAATTCATCCACCAATAAAAAAGTGCTGTCCAGAGTACTCAAACCAAAAAAAAGCTTAGATGCCTTCTTTTTCAAATAATGATAGCAAGAGAACGAAGAAAAATTGATAATAGGAGTAAATTAGAAAGTTGCTTAAAATTGCATGCTCTTTCTGAATTAAAAAAGAAAAAATTTGGGTTCAGTGTCCCTTTAATGGAAGTAAATTGGAAAGTTGTGTGCGCTATCTGAATCGTTAATTTTTTTTTTTTACTTGTGTCCATTTATAGATGTACTGAAAACTCTTGGACTTTAGGATTCCAAGCTAACTGAGGAGAAACCAGTTCATAAGTTAGATATCATTTTCAGACCCATTTTTCAGATTTAAATCATTACCAAGGAATGGGATAAACTAGGAGTACCATTCACTCCATCTGTTTTAAGAAACCTTCCTGTTTCTGAATCTAGTTTTGGATCTCTGCGGTACTATCCCCAAGGTAGATGGAGCTATATCTACATTAGCAAAGAGAATTGCCATTCCTTTTGGAATACATTATGTCTTTTAAAGGGACATAAAACAAGTTGAGATCTAAAATGGCTAATTAAAAATAGTTTGCATAAAAAAATTGTTTTAGAATTGCTGGCAAGTATTTTAAAAAGTTTCAAAAATAAACCATTACATAGCTAACTAAGCTAAGCTGTCTGGAGAACCCCCCCCCCCCTTCCCTTATCAGTGTTTAGACACAGGCATTGTATTTCAACTGAGTGCACAGCTTCTAGGTATGCTCCAGCAGATGATCCCTATGCATTTTTGAATTCTACCAAAAGAACAATAGATATAGATACAGCCATAGAAGGAAATGGGGGGGGGGTTAAAGCTTTACAATTCAGAAACTATAAAGAAAGGGTTAATGGTGAGGCACTGCAGTATAAATTTGCAGGTAAAGTAATTCAAGTACATATTTTGTCTCTATCCCATCTTGTTTTGTGTCCCTTTAAGCACCCTATGGACAGAAAACTTGAGTGTTACCTTAGGTAGATTTTTCTGCAAGGATTGTTATTCCAGCCTGCAGTCAGTATTGCCTCAGGTTTAGTAGCTTTCTGGTGTGACTCATCTGAGCTTGCGTCGACTGAATCTTCCTTGGAGGAGATTCAAAATCTTATTCAGGTTCTGAAGACAACAAATTTCTTTAATTTGTGATGCAATTACAGATCACATTAATGCCAAATATATAGCATTGTTTGTTTTTTCCAGAAGGGCTCTCTGGCTTAAAGGAACAGTCTACACCAGATTTGTTTAAAAAGATAGACAATGCCTTTACTACCCATTCCCCAGCTTTGCTCAAGCAACATTATGTTAATATACTTTATAACAGGGCTCGACAAACCCGGGAGCCACTGGCTACTATAATTTTACCCCTGGCTCCTAACTTTTGAGGTTATTCTCCATATATCTATATATCTGTATACAAATCTAACATTTTTTTTAGTTTTTCACAACAAGACTGCTAATTCATGTGTGCCATATAGATAACATTGTGCTTTCTCCCATGGAGTTGTGCAGGACACAACACTAATTGGCTAAAATACAAGTCAGTGGATAATAAATAGCTGTGATAAAGGGGCTGTCGGAAGAGGCTTAGATGCAATGTAATCAGAGGTAAAAAGTATATTAATATAACTATGCTGGCTGTGTAAAACTGGGGAATGGGTAATGAAGGGATTATATCTTTAACGATACAAATTTTGGAGTAGACGGTCCCTTTAAGTCATGATTGGCAGACATGGTGTCCAAGGTTGACTGACTTAAGGATAAAAACCTATTCTGTCCTGGTTTGAACTATATTTAAATTTTCAATGCTTTACAAGTGTCTTTTCTACACTTTTTTTTGTTTTTTTTTTTCCCATACAGACAATGTAACAGTGGCATACATAACTCGGGGAATGAGTTACCTAAATATACAGGAGGTTTCTCACATTTAGCCTTGGGTATATCTGTTTCCTCAGATTGTGCTTCTGCTAGTAGAAGCATGTATCAAGCAGGAAAATGTTTCGGCAAACCATAGTTCCAGTGTGAACTCAACTGCTTGGAGATTGAACTGTTGATTCTTTGCAGTGGGGTTTCTCTGACTAAATATTATAAACTCTGCAACCACGCTCCTCAACCTTTCACCAGAAAGATTTACCATAAGGTGTGGAAAATTTACTTATGGTGTTCTGATCGAGGTTACTCCTGGCATTCAGTGAGAATTCCAGGGATTGTTGAGTTCCTTCAGGAGGGCCTAGAAAAGTGTCTTTCAGCTAGTCCTATAAAGGCTCACTTTGCGACTTTGTTACACTTCACAGAAAGTTAGCTTGTTTACCTGATATTCTATCCTATGTACAGGCTTTGAGCAGAATCAGGTGTGTGATTAAAGTTCTTTGCTCCTCCCTGGAGCCTTAATTTGGTTCTTAAGTTTTACAACATCCTCCATTAGAACCTATGCACTATTTGGCTATCAAGATGCTATCTCTTCCGTACGTAAGAAGGATTTTTACCCAAGGTGGTGTTGCTGGAAAATATTAATCGGGAAATTTTTGTTCCTTATGTCCTAACCCCAGGTCTTCTAAGGAGAGACTATTACATAATTTAGATGTTGGGGCACTGAAATTTTATCTTCAGGCATCTAGAGATTTTCAGCAATTTTCCAATTTGTCCTGTTTTCTGGTAAGCTTAAGGGCCAGAAGACTACAACAGTGTCTAATTTTTTGTAAGGAGCTTGATTCATAGAGCTTACTTGGAGGCGGGTCAGCAACAGTCTGCCAGGTTTACTACTCCTTCCACTCGTCCGTTTCTGCATCCTGGGCTTTCAAGAATGGGGCCTCTGTAGAACAACTTTGCAAGGCTGCAGCTTGGTCTTCTCTTCATACCTTTACTAACTTTTATAATGTTGCTGTTTTTGCCTCGACAGAGCAGGGTTTGGCAGGAAGATTCTTCAGGTGGTTCCTAGTAAGTAGGAGCCTGCCATACATTTGTCCCACCCAAAAATTTTGACTCCACAACTTGGGTATTGGTTCCCAAGAGTAATTCTCATGGACTCTTACTACCATTTACCATTAGAAAAAAAACATAATGTGTTATCTGAAACACATTACTTTCTTGGTAGTTAGGGTCAACAAAACCACACATTATTGGTGGTGGCAGTCCTAGTTTGCACCTCTTTGCCCTACTTTTGTACTACTTTTTCTCAGCTACAAGTACTACTGTGAGGGAAGGGAAAGTTGGAGGCATAATTCAGAGCTCTGATAGGGTGTATTTGCAGCCTCCTGGTGGCCAGGTGATGTAATTCTCAAAGGTAAGGTCTTGTGGACAAGCTACCAGGAAATACATTTTGTTTTTCATATTACTGTGTGTAATAAACACTACTATAAAGAATATGCAGTTAATCCAGTGTAAAACCTTTTAAAAACTTAGAGGCTCAAATTTTAGCATGGTTGATGAGGTTAGGCTGGGAGACCCACTTAAAAGGGACATGAAACCCCAAAAAATTATTTCATGATTCAGATAGAAATCAATTGGAAAATTTAAAATTGTATTCTCTATTTAATTTGTTTCCTTATCTTAAACTTTGCTGAAAGGTTTATCTAGGCAAGCTCACGCGCAGCAGAGAATCTCTGTTGTTGATTGGTGGCTGTATATATATATATATATATATATATATATATATATATATATATATATATATATATATATATATATATATATATATATATATATATATATATATATATATATATTTGTCATTGGCTGACCCATGTGTTCAGTTAGAAACCATCATTAGTTCATTGCTGCTCCTTTAACAAATTATACAAAGAGAATGAAACAGATTAGATAATAGAAGTAAATTAGAAAGTTGTTAAAAATTGTATTTTCTATCTGAATCAGAGATTTTTTGGGGGGTTTCATGTCCCTTTAAGGAGCTGAGAAAGCAGGAAGAGCTGCCCCTCCCCTGTGCATTACACATACAGAAGTAAGCAGAATTCTGTTGACTTGGGTCTACATCTGATACTTTGGGGCTTGGTTAGGAGTCTGAAAATCTGAAAAAAAAAAAAAGCAAAACTATACAAAACAATTATGCAAAGAAAAATCTAAAAAAATCCCATAAGGTTTAGAGAGAATTTACTAGGAGGCTATTTATATATATTTTTTTTAGTGTTAAACCATATCAATTAAGCATCAACTTGGGAGCTGTTTTACAAGGTTAAATGATTTAAATTACATGATCAATTAGACATCTATTCAAATTACATGTGGTAGTTAAGATGGTAGAGCAAGTTTTAAGACTGCATGTTACTTTAAACATAAGATTCTTTTTAATTGGCTATACCCTAATTGGGTAATAGGGATGTGCAGTCGGATACTTCGTTAGGATCTGAATGCGGAAGTAAGCAGCAGCTTGTACCCTTCAGATATTTTCGTAGCCGCATTGATTCTTGTTAAAGATCACCACTCGAAGATCTGGATTTGCACTTTTCTTGGTGTGGGGACCTTTCTCCAACATAGGTGTGTCTGGTCCACGGCGTCATCCTTACTTGTGGGATATTCTCTTCCCCAACAGGAAATGGCAAAGAGCCCAGCAAAGCTGGTCACATGATCCCTCCTAGGCTCCGCCTTCCCCAGTCATTCTCTTTGCCGTTGTACAGGCAACATCTCCACGGAGATGGCTTAGAGTTTTTTGGTGTTTCTTGGTCATTCCAGAGAAATTATGTAAAATGGACAAGTTCCTAGAGGTCCCGGGGCCCCCCGAAGCTTTTCCTATACCCAAGCGGGTGGCGGACATTGTAAATAAAGAATGGGAAAGGCCCGGCATACCTTTCGTCCCTCCCCCCCTATATTTAAGAAATTGTTTCCTATGGTCGACCCCAGAAAGGACTTATGGCAGACAGTCCCCAAGGTCGAGGGGGCGGTTTCTACTCTAAACAAACGCACCACTATACCCATAGAAGATAGTTGTGCTTTCAAAGATCCTATGGATAAAAAATTAGAGGGTTTGCTTAAAAAGATGTTTGTTCAGCAAGGTTACCTTCTACAACCAATTTCATGCATTGTTCCTGTCACTACAGCAGCGTGTTTCTGGTTCGATGAACTAGAAAAGGCGCTCAATAAAGATTCCTCTTATGAGGAGATTTTGAACAGAATTCATGCTCTCAAATTGGCTAACTCTTTCACCCTAGACGCCACTTTGCAATTGGCTAGATTAGCGGCGAAAAATTCTGGGTTTGCTATTGTGGCGCGCAGAGCGCTTTGGCTAAAATCTTGGTCAGCGGATGCGTCTTCCAAGAACAAATTGCTTAACATTCCTTTCAAGGGGAAAACGCTGTTTGGCCCTGACTTGAAAGATTATTTCTGATATCACTGGGGGCAAGGGCCACGCCCTTCCTCAGGATAGGTCTTTCAAGGCCAAAAATAAACCTAATTTTCGTCCCTTTCGCAGAAACGGACCAGCCCCAAGTGCTACGTCCTCTAAGCAAGAGGGTAATACTTCTCAAGCCAAGCCAGCCTGGAGGCCAATGCAAGGCTGGAACAAAGGTAAGCAGGCCAAGAAACCTGCCACTGCTACCAAGACAGCATGAGATGTTGGCCCCCGATCCGGGACCGGATCTGGTGGGGGGCAGACTCTCTCTCTTCGCTCAGGCTTGGGCAAGAGATGTTCTGGATCCTTGGGCGCTAGAAATAGTCTCCCAAGGTTATCTTCTGGAATTCAAGGGGCTTCCCCCAAGGGGGAGGTTCCACAGGTCTCAATTGTCTTCAGACCACATAAAAAAACAGGCATTCTTACATTGTGTAGAAGACCTGTTAAAAATGGGAGTGATTCATCCTGTTCCATTAGGAGAACAAGGGATGGGGTTCTACTCCAATCTGTTCGTAGTTCCCAAAAAAGAGGGAACATTCAGACCAATCTTAGATCTCAAGATCCTAAACAAGTTTCTCAAGGTTCCATCGTTCAAAATGGAAAACATTCGAACAATTCTTCCTTCCATCCAGGAAGGTCAATTCATGACCACGGTGGATTTAAAGGATGCGTATCTACATATTCCTATCCACAAGGAACATCATCGGTTCCTAAGGTTCGCATTTCTGGACAAGCATTACCAGTTTGTGGCACTTCCGTTCGGATTAGCCACTGCTCCAAGAATTTTCACAAAGGTACTAGGGTCCCTTCTAGCGGTGCTAAGACCAAGGGGCATTGCAGTAGTACCTTACTTGGACGACATACTGATTCAAGCGTCGTCCCTTCCACAAGCAAAGGCTCACACGGACATTGTCCTGGCCTTTCTCAGATCTCACGGGTGGAAAGTGAACGTAGAAAAAAGTTCGCTATCTCCGTCAACAAGGGTTCCCTTCTTGGGAACAATAATAGACTCCTTAGAAATGAGGATTTTTCTGACAGAGGCCAGAAAATCAAAACTTCTAAACTCTTGTCAAATACTTCTTTCTGTTCCTCTTCCTTCCATAGCGCAGTGCATGGAAGTAATAGGTTTGATGGTAGCGGCAATGGACATAGTTCCTTTTGCGCGAATTCATCTAAGACCATTACAACTGTGCATGCTCAGTCAGTGGAATGGGGACTATACAGACTTGTCTCCGACGATACAAGTAGATCAGAGGACCAGAGATTCACTCCGTTGGTGGCTGTCCCTGGACAACCTGTCACAGGGGATGAGCTTCCGCAGACCAGAGTGGCTGGGGCGCGGTCTGGGGACCCCTGAAAGCTCAGGGTCTTTGGTCTCGGGAAGAATCTCTTCTCCCGATAAATATTCTGGAACTGAGAGCGATATTCAATGCTCTCAAGGCTTGGCCTCAGCTAGCAAAGGCCAAGTTCATACGGTTTCAATCAGACAACATGACGACTGTTGCGTACATCAACCATCAGGGGGGAACAAGGAGTTCCCTGGCGATGGAAGAAGTGACCAAAATCATTCAATGGGCGGAGACTCACTCCTGCCACTTGTCTGCAATCCACATCCCAGGAGTGGAAAATTGGGAAGCGGATTTTCTGAGTCGTCAGACATTTCATCCGGGGGAGTGGGAACTCCATCCGGAAATCTTTGCCCAAATTAATCAATTGTGGGGCATTCCAGACATGGATCTGATGGCCTCTCGTCAGAACTTCAAGGTTCCTTGCTACGGGTCCAGATCCAGGGATCCCAAGGCGACTCTAGTAGATGCACTAGTAGCACCTTGGACCTTCAAACTAGCTTATGTATTCCCGCCGTTTCCTCTCATCCCCAGGCTGGTAGCCAGGATCAATCAGGAGAGGGCATCGGTGATCTTGATAGCTCCTGCGTGGCCACGCAGGACTTGGTATGCAGACCTGGTGAATATGTCATCGGCTCCACCATGGAAGCTACCTTTGAGACGAGACCTTCTTGTTCAAGGTCCGTTCGAACATCCGAATCTGGCCTCACTCCAACTGACTGCTTGGAGATTGAACGCTTGATCTTATCAAAGCGAGGGTTCTCAGATTCTGTCATTGATACTCTTGTTCAGGCCAGAAAGCCTGTAACTAGAAAAATCTACCACAAAATATGGAAAAAATATATCTGTTGGTGTGAATCTAAAGGATTCCCTTGGGACAAGGTAAAAATTCCTAAGATTCTATCCTTTCTTCAAGAAGGTTTGGAGAAAGGATTATCTGCCTTGTCTGTGTTACTTCACAAAAAGCTGGCAGCTGTGCCAGATGTTCAAGCCTTTGTTCAGGCTCTGGTTAGAATCAAGCCTGTTTACAAACCTTTGACTCCTCCTTGGAGTCTCAATTTAGTTCTTTCAGTTCTTCAGGGGGTTCCGTTTGAACCCTTACATTCCGTTGATATTAAGTTATTATCTTGGAAAGTTTTGTTTTTGGTTGCAATTTCTTCTGCTAGAAGAGTTTCAGAATAATCTGCTCTGCAGTGTTCTCCTCCTTATCTGGTGTTCCATGCAGATAAGGTGGTTTTGCGTACTAAACCTGGTTTTCTTCCGAAAGTTGTTTCTAACAAAAACATTAACCAGGAGATAGTCGTACCTTCTTTGTGTCCGAATCCAGTTTCAAAGAAGGAACGTTTGTTGCACAATTTGGATGTAGTTCGTGCTCTAAAATTCTATTTAGATGCTACAAAGGATTTTAGACAAACATCTTCTTTGTTTGTTGTTTGTTCTGGTAAAAGGAGAGGTCAAAAAGCAACTTCTACCTCTCTCTTTTTGGATTAAAAGCATCATCAGATTGGCTTACGAGACTGCCGGACGGCAGCCTCCTGAAAGAATCACAGCTCATTCCACTAGGGCTGTGGCTTCCACATGGGCCTTCAAGAACGAGGCTTCTGTTGATCAGATATGTAAGGCAGCGACTTGGTCTTCACTGCACACTTTTACTAAATTTTACAAATTTGATACTTTTGCTTCTTCTGAGGCTATTTTTGGGAGAAAGGTTTTGCAAGCCGTGGTGCCTTCCATCTAGGTGACCTGATTTGCTCCCTCCCTTCATCCGTGTCCTAAAGCTTTGGTATTGGTTCCCACAAGTAAGGATGACGCCGTGGACCGGACACACCTATGTTGGAGAAAACAGAATTTATGTTTACCTGATAAATTACTTTCTCCAACGGTGTGTCCGGTCCACGGCCCGCCCTGGTTTTTTAATCAGGTCTGATAATTTTTCTTTAACTACAGTCACCACGGTATCATATGATTTCTCCTATGCAAATATTCCTCCTTTACGTCGGTCGAATGACTGGGGAAGGCGGAGCCTAGGAGGGATCATGTGACCAGCTTTGCTGGGCTCTTTGCCATTTCCTGTTGGGGAGGAGAATATCCCACAAGTAAGGATGACGCTGTGGACCGGACACACCGTTGGAGAAAGTAATTTATCAGGTAAACATAAATTCTGTTTTTACGGGAATCATTCTGGCTATGAAAATTTCCGAAGGGCACAAACTGCTACTTCTGCATTTGAATCCTCATGAAGGATCCAAATGTAATGGTAATAGATGCTGTTGTTCCCTTTTCTCTCCCTGTTTTTGCTTTACAAAAGTAAATTTCCCCCTAGTCTTCAAAAAGTGTATTTTAAACTATTTGGTTTTTCCTCATGGTTTTAATTAATATATATACACACTAGATTTAAAAAGAAATGTAGCTCGTCTAGCTACCTGGGCACAACAAGTTAAAGGGACACAAAACAGGCTGAGATCTGTGCATATCCTAAAAGGGCTAATTAGTTTGCATGATTTTTTTTTTAAATTGCTGGCAAGTATGTTAAAATGTTCAAAAATAAGCAAAATGATTTATATAGCTAAGCTCCCTTGAACAGCCAACTCCACCCCCCTTATCAGTGTTTAGACACAGGCATTGTATTTCAACCGAGTTCACAGCTTCTAGGCATGCTCCAGCAGATATGCATTTTTGCATTCAACCAAAAGAACAATAGATTTAGATACAGCCATAGAAGGAAATGTGTGGGGGGGGAGTTAGAGCTTTACAACTCAGTAACTAAAAATAAAGTGTTAATGGTGAGGCGCTGCAGTATAAATTTGCAGGTAAAGTACGTATTATATTTTGTCTCTATCCCAACTTGTTTTATGTCCCTTTAAGGTAGCTAATTGGAGATTTAGCAAGAAGTTGATTTTATACCTTTGTTGTGTACAGTGTTGTGATGCTTATCTGGCTAGTTTTAACAAGCTGCTAGTGTATTAACCTAATAACAAAGGGTGCCATCTGTCAATTCCTCACATTTTCCATGTTGACTTGTCTCCTCCTTTGGTCTTAAAGGGACACTGAACCCAAATTTTTTTTCTTTTGTGATTCAGATAGAGCATGCAATTTTAAACAACTTTCTAATTTACTCCTATTTTTCTTTGTTCTCTTCCTTTCTTTATTTGAAAAAGATGGCATCTAAGCAATGCTTTTGGTTCAGAACCACGGATAGCACTTGTTTATTGGTAGGTGAATTTACCCACCAATCAGCAAGAACGAACTTGTGTTCACCAAAAATGGGCCGGCATCTAAACTTACATACTTGCATTTCAAATAAAGATACCAAGAGAATGAAAACAAATTTGATAATAGGAGTAAATTAGAAAGTTGCATGCTCTATCTGAATCACGATAGAAAAAAATGTGGGTTCAGTGTCCCTTTAAGCTATATAACGAATATATTGAAGGTGAAGGAATAAAAGGTCTAAGCTGCACATTACCAAAAGTAGGTTTTTCTGTAAGGTTTACAAAGTGTGCGATGTTTATTTCTGGAACTTGTTATATTTGATATTGGCATTGGTAGAACATAGTAATTCTAAGTGTCCTAGAGTGGTCCCCTAAAATGATATAATTTTTTTTTTTTTTTTTTTGTAAATTGTAACAATGTGTTGCCTGTCTGTAGGTTTGGGTTCACAATACTTTTAGCAGATGTTTCTATAATTTTACTTCTGTCCTTGAACTTTTTGGATTATATATATATATATATATATATATATATATATATATATATATATATATATATATATATATATATTTTTTAGATTTTGTTCTATTCAAACACCTTTTTATCTGACTTTTATTTAATTTTTATTTTTTGGTCTTGCAACCTCCATATCATCTGGCTGTTTTCAAGTTATTTTAGGATCACAAATTTCGTAAACAATGATTTTATTCTCTCTGCAGTAAATGTATTAAAACTATTGGTTAGCTTCGTAATTTTTCAACATTTTTAGCAGTATATTACCAATAGGCGGAGATTGTCCGAAAGTAAAACATGTTGGATTAGGGTCAAAAGGATAGTGAACAGTTTAAGATGCTCAGCTGGTTTTGTGTTAACCGGATTTAAGGGAGTAACTGAGCTAATTCCATTCTCCTATTGCGGCTTAAAGATGACATTGGAGTATAGGACAGCCGAAAGGGACATAGCTGTAACATATGATGGCTTTTGAAGCTTAGTATCAACTGGGCAAAACTTCTTCCTGTAAGTATACAAGGATGATTTAGTCTGCTTGTTTGTTTTTCATGTTTAGCTTAATTTTTGTAAGCCATTTTATTTTTTCTTATCTCTCAGATCTAGAAGTAATTGTTTTCAAGTCTGTATCCTATATCTACCCAAAGCTGAAAGGGACATTTCTAAATCTGAAACATATTGCCTATAAATCAAGCCATGTACCCAGATATTTTAAATTTACAGTAAAAATGAAAGCCACTCATAGGCCTTACTCTTTAAACTGTTATGAATGAGAACTCAAATGCGTTTTATAGCTTAAGCATAAACAAGTTTAGTCTACTACATGAAGGTTTCCCTCTTTTTGTCAGCAGTGATTCAGGGCTCAACAGAACCCAGGAGCCAGTGGGCTATACAGCTCATAACATTCTGGTTTCTGGCTTATTTCATTCGTCTTCATTTCCATATATTTATTACCTGAGTAGTAACCTAAAATCAGTTTGTCAACCCCTGCTGTAATGTATGCTTAAAATAGTGAAAATAACATATTACAATGAAAATGAAATCAGAACTGCATTACCAAAGCTCTGTGTAAAAAAAAAAAAAATAAAATAAAAAAAAAAAATGTAAAAACAGAGAGAGTAAAATTTGAGCAAGTATTGCAGCAAATGTGCATATTTCTCGAAGCCTCTTTTGTATTCCCTTAACTGTTGCCGGTTTGGGATAGATGTGTCTATGCTGATAACCACTGTTTAAATTGTTAGTTACGTGGTCCAGTATTATGCAGGATGCAGTCCAGCCCCTGGAGACAGCTTGCTTTTCTTATAGTTTAATACTGGAAACTTTTTTCCTCTAAGTAAAAGGTAAGTTTGTAGTGTACATTCATTATCTATCTATGCGTACATATGGGAATACCATTTGAATTTATGTTCATTTTAAACTAGGGGTTGACAGATTTATGTCAAACTTAGAACAGTGTTTGGCTCCTTAATATACCTGCTAGCTCAAATGAGGCATAACACCATGGAAAAGGACTGTCACAGAGGCCCTATCTCCCTTTCTTAGGAGGGCATGTGACTGCTCATTTGTAAGGTGAAAAACAAGTTTAAAGGGACAGTAAAGTCCAAATTAAACTTTCATGATTGGCATGTAATTTTAAACAAATTCCCAATTTTACTTTTATTGACAAATTTGCACGCTTTTTTCTGTTTTTTGTTAAAGGCTAAACTTAGGTAGGCTTATAGACTGATTTATAAGACTCTTCAGTCCACCTCTTATCTCAATCTGGCTGTGATTAGCTAATAACATGTACTGTTCATGTGGGCCATATAGATAACATTGTGCTCATCCCAGTGGAGATATTTAAGAGTCTGCACCAATTGCCTGAAATAAGTCTGTCAAAAGATCTGAAATAAGGCCGTCTGCAGAAGCTTAGATACAAGGTAGTCAGAGTTAAAAAGTATATTAATGTAAGTGTTGGTTATGCAAAACTAGGGAATGGGTAAAGGGATTTTTGGTGTTTACTGTCTTATTAATAATGTGGCCACATGCGGTCTAGCATGTAGGTCACTCGTAGTAGAGTAGGTTAAAACAATTCTCCCTAGACACCAAGTACTTTTATTTAAGGGGGGACCTTCTTCCTGAATATAGAATGACTCTCTATTTTGGAAAGAAGGGGAGAATTAATGTTAAAACTTCCGCTCCTGTTTTTAGTAGGTAAAAATGGTATTGTCTGGTTAATATAGTGGCTCCAAAGATACTGTTCCCCAAAAATATATAGTATACAAACAAAACACCCCTCATAAAAGACGATCACCGGCTTAAAAAAACAACTTTCATTAATCATGCTCTCCTGCAGTTGTTATAGAAATGTAAATCACATGCTTACTAAAGGAAGAACCCTTGAGATCCTATATAAGTACCAACATGAAGTAAGGTAGTCTTGTTTTAAGAGAGGAGAGTGGCCTTTTATTTTGGTACGGTTATAACCCAGGTGGCTATCAGGTTGTCACCATGGCAATAGCAATCACCTGAGCAATAAGCATATGAAGCAGTCATTGATATAGTATACACTGCTTCACTCCCCCATCTCCTAAAAGGAAAATACATAAAGGGAGGTTTAAGACCCCTTATTAGATCTGTAAACCCTTAAGCTTTTCCACTAGTAAAATAAAATTACAGCAAACACTTATATAATGCTACAGAGACCAAGGCCATTCCCATTTTGTTTTACCTTAAAATTGCCTAAAATTGGCACTCTGTTTCTTATCTCTTATCCTATACACTTATATACATTAGTTTTATAAATATTCTGTTCTGACCCCTCTTCCCAGATGAATATTGCTTTAAAAAAAATCCCCAATATCAGCATATTGGTAGAGGCAGAATGTTGTGCTCCTTTCCTAGTAGATGTGGTGGTTGTTGTATCTATGAACCAGTGTTTCTATTCTATTGGAAACTTTGTGGAGCTTTGGCACTCTAGGGCAGTGTTTTTCAACCAGTGTTCCGTGGCATACTAGTGTGCCGTGAGAGATCCTCAGGTGTGCCGCGGCAGACTGACAACAGTGCTGGGGTGTCCCTCTTTAAAATTTTTAAATATTGGGAGGTATGTGACAGGCTCATCGGGCATCATTTACAACCATGACATTGACATTCATTCACAGACAATCATTGATTATTTTTGAATGAATGTCTATGTCATGTATAGTTTGTAGGAGGCATGACAGCACTGTGTGTGTATGTATGTGTGTGTGTGTATATATATATATATATATATATGTATGTGTGTATATATATGTATGTGTGTATACGTGTATATACACACTGTATTAGGCTACAATGTGTGATTTTGTAAAATTTTGGGATGGTGGAGTGCCGCAGGATTTTTTTAATGTAAATAAGTGTGCCACGGCAAAAAAAAGGTTGCAAATCACTGCCTTTTTTATATACTGTAACATTGTTCTTAGTGTTTTTCCAATTACCTGTACCTGCTGCAGAGTATAAAATGAAAGGGAAATGGCATGTTTAGGTTTATATTTGTACATGTACAAAATATATATATTTATATATGTACAAAAGCTGGTTTTGCTCCTTTGAAACTTATTTTCAAACATTCTCATTTAAATGGTTTGAGCCTAAGGAAAGAGCAGACTTGCCCATATTTTTCCATTTAAACAAAGACTATGTATTGAAATGTTTTGTGTTTTGATGATTTATGGAACAGAAACAGGCATTTTAAGATAAAATCAATCTTTCCCTATCCCCACTGGGAGGCTAATTTATCATCTTGTTTGCCTAGCCTTTCTTTAGTGGAAAAGGGTGGGTAGAGCTGGCGCTAAAGACTCCCCTATAGCCAGATACTGGAACTTCCTCAATTAAGTTCCAAATTAGACAGGCCTAATATACAAAAAGGGAATAGTAAGTACTGGCGCTCTAGGCTGGGGGTGAATAAATTAATTTAAAAAAAACACGATATGGGGATAATGGCAGTCACGCCAAGTTGTTATATTAAAGGGACAGTCTACACCAGAATTTTTATTGTTTTAAAAGATAGATAATCCCTTTATTAACCATTCCCCAGTTTTGCATAACCAACACAGTTATATTAATACACTTTTAACCTCTGTGATTATCTTGTATCTAAGCCTCTGCAAACTGCCCCTTTATTTCAGTTCTTTTGACAGACTTGCAGTTTAGCCAATCGGTGCTTGGTCCCAGATAACTTCACCTGCACGAGCACAGTTATCTATATGAAATACATGAACTAACACCCTCCAGTGGTTAAAAACTGTTAAAATGCATTCTGAAAAGAGGAGGCTTTCAAGGTCTAAGAAATTAGCATATAATCCTCCTAGGTTAAGCTTTCAACTAAGAATACCAAGAGAACAAAGCAAAATTGATGATAAAAGTAAATTGGAAAATTGTTTAAAATTACATGCTCTATCTGAATCATGAGTTTATTTTGGCCTAGACTGTCCCTTTTAATAGGGTTTAAATGGAAGCACTCTAATGTCTAAGTGTATAGATCTCACAAAGCGAAGTAGTGAAATAGTAATATAAACGTGCTATTGATGTCAACTTAAATCAGTCTATACAATAATAATCGTATTAGTGTACAATATTGGTGTAGGCCAGATGTCAGTAGGTATGATATATATAATTAGTATTCTAGAATATGCATAAGGGACTAGCTCAAAAAAAGCAGATTGCAGAAATACAAATTCTTTAACTATATATAAAAAATCACAGTAGTATTATGCCTACATAGAATGTCTGATGGTTTAAACAATACATCAATAAATAAATATAAATATAAACACAAGCCTATAAAAAGTACAAAAAATACAGTACATAATTTCTGAATAGCACCTAATATTTATATAGCACCAATGTCTGAAACAGTAGGATAAATTAGAGGCGGTGATCAGAATAATAGCTAGTTTAGAGCACATGTATAAATTGCTCGCACTGGACGTCCAGGGAAAAGAAAAAAATCTTTCTGAACAAAAATATTTGGTGGTAGCTACATTTGTCTAGAAAGCTTGTTATGGCCAAAAAATATGAAAGGTGAAAAAGTTGCACAAAAATGACTAGTCGGTTAGAAATATTTATCAATATTAAAAAAATATGTATCAATATGAAAGGTGAAAAAGTTGCACAAAAATGACTAGTCGGTTAGAAATATTTATCAATATTAAAAAAATATGTATCAATATTTAAAAAAAAATAGTTTGTATTACGGCAAGGTGGTCATTTCAAATATCGTTTATTTGATGATGTTGGGAGAGTTGATCTGACTATATGGTGACCGAAGGGTTAGTGAGAGAGTACCTGCACGCCTCTCACTCTGTTGAGAGAGGGCGTTAATGATGTTGCAGTATTGCCAGGAGGAGAATGGATAGTCTCTCAAAATAAAAGTGGTGATGTGCAAAGTACATCCATCCACCTAAAACCCTAAGTGGTTATAAGAAATAATAGGGGTGCTTATGACAATGGTCATTCTTAGAAATACAGTAGTTATATATAGATATATTTATCTCTATCTATATCTATCTATATCATCTCATACATATATGCCTGCCTACATGCATAAATGGCGTGACGTCTAATTCAGTTGAGTCCTAGGAATGTAGAGTTTCCATTTTATAAATCATTTCTGCTTACTTTTTCAGAAGTTTAGTCTCAAAATTCCCTCCCCGCCAATCTGGTTGAACTTTAACTATACCCCAAAATTTAAGTTCCTTCAAATTGTTACTATGGACGTCTCTAAAGTGCATATATAGATGGGTATCTTTTTTTTATTTTCGATAAGCCAAAGATGTTCCCGGATTCATTACCTAAGAGTCCTAGTCGTTTCTCCCAAATATTGCTTATTACAGCTGCATTGTATTAAATACACAATACCCTTGTCTGTACACCTTGTGTCTCTTATGGTGAATCTCTCACTTGTTTGTTGGAGGAGAATTCTTTGATTCTGGAGCTATAGTGGCAGGATTTACAGCAATGACATGGGTAGAAACCATTAGTTTTATTTCCCAGTAGATCTTTCTTGATAAAATGGATTTTCCTTTTTTTGTACTCAATAGGTGCTAAAATACTTTTAAGATTATTAGATTTCCTGTATATAAATTTCAGTTTCATTAATTTATCTCCAATAATGGGATCTCCCCTCACCACATGCCAATGTTTGATTTATTTCTTCTGTTATGTGTGATCAGTCCACGGGTCATCATTACTTCTGGGATATAACTCCTCCCCAACAGGAAATGCAAGAGGATTCACCCAGCAGAGCTGCATATAGCTCCTCCCCTCTACGTCAGTCCCAGTCATTCTCTTGCACCCAACGACTAGATAGGATGTGTGAGAGGACTATGGTGATTATACTTAGTTTTTATGACTTCAATCAAAAGTTTGTTATTTTACAATAGCACCGGAGCGTGTTATTACTTCTCTGGCAGAGTTTGAGGAAGAATCTACCAGAGTTTTTTACTATGATTTTAACCGGAGTAGTTAAGATCATATTGCTGTTCTCGGCCATCTGAGGGAGGTAAAAGCTTCAGATCAGGGGACAGCGGGCAGATGAATCTGCATTGAGGTATGTAGCAGTTTTTATTTTCTGAATGGAATTGATGAGAAAATCCTGCCATACCGTTATAATGTCATGTATGTATACACTTCAGTATTCTGGGGATGGTATTTCACCGGAACTACTCTGTTAAAAGTCACTAATCCTTTTAATAAGTATTTATCATGTTAAACGTTTTTGCTGGAATGTAGAATCGTTTACATTTCTGAGGTACTGAGTGAATAAATATTTGGGCATTATTTTCCACTTGGCAGTTGTTTGGTTTTAATTATGACAGTTTCGTTTCTCTTCACTGCTGTGTGTGAGGGGGAGGGGCCGTTTTTGGCGCTCTTTGCTACGCATCAAAAAATTCCAGTCAGTTACTCTTATATTTCCTGCATGATCCGGTTCATCTCTGACAGATCTCAGGGGTCTTCAAACTTCTTTAGAGGGAGGTAGATTCTCTCAGCAGAGCTGTGAGAATTTTATATTGACTGTGAATAAAAACGTTGCTCTGTAATTTTTATGTCAAATTTAATTATTGTTATTTTTCTAATGGGAACAAACCTTTGCTAAAAGTTGTGTTGTTTTAAAGTTTGATGCTATAACTGTTTTTCAGTTCATTATTTCAACTGTCATTTAATCATTTAATCGTTTAGTACCTCTTTGAGGCACAGTACGTTTTTGCTAAAAAAGATTATAACCAAGTTGCAAGTTTATTGCTAGTGTGTTAAACATGTCTGACTCAGAGGAAGATATCTGTGTCATTTGTTCCAATGCCAAGGTGGAGCCCAATAGAAATTTATGTACTAACTGTATTGATGCTACTTTAAATAAAAGTCAATCTGTACAATTTGAACAAATTTCACCAAACAGCGAGGGGAGAGTTATGCCGACTAACTCGCCTCACGCGGCAGTACCTGCATCTCCCGCCCGGGAGGTGCGTGATATTATGGCGCCTAGTACATCTGGGCGGCCATTACAGATAACATTACAAGATATGGCTACTGTTATGACTGAAGTTTTGTCTAAATTACCAGAACTAAGAGGCAAGCGTGATCACTCTGGGGTGAGAACAGAGTGCGCTGACAATACTAGGGCCATGTCTGATACTGCGTCACAGCTTGCAGAGCATGAGGACGGAGAGCTTCATTCTGTAGGTGACGGTTCTGATCCAAACAGATTGGATTCAGATATTTCAAATTTTAAATTTAAATTGGAGAACCTCCGTGTATTACTAGGGGAGGTCTTAGCAGCTCTCAATGATTGTAACACCGTTGCAATACCAGAGAAACTGTGTAGGTTGGATAAATACTTTGCGGTACCGGCGAGTACTGACGTTTTTCCTATACCTAAGAGACTAACTGAAATTGTTACTAAGGAGTGGGATAGACCCGGTGTGCCGTTTTCACCCCCTCCAATATTTAGAAAGATGTTTCCAATAGACACCACCACTCGGGACTTATGGCAAACGGTCCCTAAGGTGGAGGGAGCAGTTTCTACTTTAGCTAAGCGTACCACTATCCCGGTGGAGGATAGCTGTGCTTTTTCAGATCCAATGGATAAAAAATTAGAGGGTTACCTTAAGAAAATGTTTGTTCAACAAGGTTTTATATTGCAACCCCTTGCATGTATCGCGCCGATTACGGCTGCGGCAGCATTTTGGATTGAGTCTCTGGTAGAGAACCTTAGTTCATCTACGCTAGACGACATTACGGACAGGCTTAGAGTCCTTAAACTAGCTAATTCATTCATTTCGGAGGCCGTAGTACATTTAACCAAACTTACGGCTAAGAACTCAGGATTCGCCATACAGGCACGTAGGGCGCTGTGGCTAAAATCCTGGTCAGCTGATGTTACCTCTAAGTCCAAATTACTTAATATACCTTTCAAGGGGCAGTCTTTATTTGGGCCCGGTTTGAAAGAAATTATCGCTGACATTACAGGAGGTAAGGGCCACGCCCTACCTCAAGACAAAGCCAAAGCTAAGGCTAGACAGTCTAATTTTCGTCCCTTTCGGAATTTCAAAACAGGAGCAGCATCAACCTCCACTGCACCAAAACAGGAGGGAGCTGTTGCTCGTTACAGGCAAGGCTGGAAGCCTAACCAGTCCTGGAACAAGAGCAAACAGGCCAGGAAACCTGCTGCTGCCCCAAAGACAGCATGAACCGAGAGCCCCCGATCCGGGACCGGATCTAGTGGGGGGCAGACTTTCTCTCTTCGCCCAGGCCTGGGCAAGAGATGTTCAGGATCCCTGGGCGCTAGAGATCATATCTCAGGGATACCTTCTAGACTTCAAATTATCTCCCCCAAGAGGGAGATTTCATCTGTCAAGGTTGTCAACAAACCAGATAAAGAAAGAAGCGTTTCTACGCTGTGTACAAGATCTGTTATTAATGGGAGTGATCCATCCGGTTCCGCGGTCGGAACAAGGACAAGGGTTCTACTCAAACCTGTTTGTGGTTCCCAAAAAAGAGGGAACTTTCAGGCCAATCTTAGATTTAAAGATTCTAAACAAATTCCTAAGAGTTCCATCGTTCAAAATGGAAACTATTCGGACAATCTTACCCATGATCCAAAAGGGTCAGTACATGACCACAGTGGATTTAAAAGATGCTTACCTTCACATACCGATTCACAAAGATCATCACCGGTATCTAAGGTTTGCCTTCTTAGACAGGCACTACCAGTTTGTAGCTCTTCCATTCGGATTGGCTACGGCTCCAAGAATCTTCACAAAGGTTCTGGGTGCCCTTCTGGCGGTACTAAGACCGCGAGGGATTTCGGTAGCTCCGTACCTAGACGACATTCTAATACAAGCTTCAAGCTTTCAAACTGCCAAGTCTCATACAGAGTTAGTTCTGGCATTTCTAAGGTCGCATGGATGGAAAGTGAACGAAAAGAAGAGTTCTCTTTTTCCTCTCACAAGAGTTCCATTCTTGGGGACTCTTATAGATTCTGTAGAAATGAAGATTTACCTGACAGAAGACAGGTTAACAAAGCTTCAAAATGCATGCCGTGTCCTTCATTCCATTCAACACCCGTCAGTAGCTCAATGCATGGAGGTGATCGGCTTAATGGTAGCGGCAATGGACATAGTACCTTTTGCACGCCTACACCTCAGACCGCTGCAATTGTGCATGCTAAGTCAGTGGAATGGGGATTACTCAGATTTGTCCCCTACTCTGAATCTGAATCAAGAGACCAGAAATTCTCTTCTATGGTGGCTTTATCGGCCACACCTGTCCAGGGGGATGCCATTCAGCAGGCCAGACTGGACAATTGTAACAACAGACGCCAGCCTACTAGGTTGGGGCGCTGTCTGGAATTCTCTGAAGACTCAGGGACTATGGAATCAGGAGGAGAGTCTCCTTCCAATAAACATCCTGGAATTGAGAGCAGTTCTCAATGCCCTTCTGGCTTGGCCCCAATTAACAACTCGGGGGTTCATCAGGTTTCAGTCGGACAACATCACGACTGTAGCTTACATCAACCATCAGGGAGGGACAAGAAGCTCCCTAGCAATGATGGAAGTATCAAAGATAATTCGCTGGGCAGAGTCTCACTCTTGCCACCTGTCAGCAATCCACATCCCGGGAGTGGAGAACTGGGAGGCGGATTTCTTGAGTCGCCAGACTTTTCATCCGGGGGAGTGGGAACTTCATCCGGAGGTCTTTGCCCAAATACTTCGACGTTGGGGCAAACCAGAGATAGATCTCATGGCGTCTCGTCAGAACGCCAAACTTCCTCTCTACGGGTCCAGATCCAGGGATCCGGGAGCGGTTCTGATAGATGCTTTGACAGCACCTTGGAACTTCGGGATGGCTTATGTGTTTCCACCCTTCCCGCTGCTTCCTCGATTGATTGCCAAAATCAAACAGGAGAGAGCATCAGTGATTCTAATAGCGCCTGCATGGCCACGCAGGACTTGGTATGCAGATCTAGTGGACATGTCATCCTGTCCGCCTTGGTCTCTACCTCTAAGACAGGACCTTCTGATACAGGGTCCATTCAAACATCAAAATCTAACTTCTCTGAAGCTGACTGCTTGGAAATTGAACGCTTGATTTTATCAAAACGTGGTTTTTCTGAGTCGGTTATTGATACCCTGATACAGGCTAGGAAGCCTGTTACCAGAAGGATTTACCATAAAATATGGCGTAAATACCTATACTGGTGCGAATCCAAAGGTTACTCCTGGAGTAAGGTTAGGATCGCTAGGATATTGTCCTTTCTACAAGAAGGTTTAGAAAAGGGTCTATCAGCTAGTTCATTAAAGGGACAGATTTCAGCTCTGTCCATCTTGTTACACAGGCGTCTGTCAGAAAATCCAGACGTCCAGGCCTTTTGTCAGGCTTTAGCTAGGATCAAGCCTGTGTTTAAAGCTGTTGCTCCGCCATGGAGTTTAAACTTAGTTCTTAACGTTTTACAGGGTGTTCCGTTTGAACCCCTTCATTCCATTGATATAAAATTGTTATCTTGGAAAGTTCTGTTTTTAATGGCTATTTCCTCGGCTCGAAGAGTCTCTGAGTTATCAGCCTTACATTGTGATTCTCCTTATCTGATTTTTCACTCAGACAAGGTAGTTCTGCGTACTAAACCTGGGTTCTTACCTAAGGTAGTCACTAACAGGAATATCAATCAAGAGATTGTTGTTCCATCCTTGTGTCCAAATCCTTCTTCAAAGAAGGAACGTCTTCTACACAATCTGGATGTAGTTCGTGCCCTCAAGTTCTACTTGCAGGCAACTAAAGATTTTCGCCAAACTTCTTCCCTGTTTGTCGTTTATTCTGGACAGAGGAGAGGTCAAAAAGCTTCTGCTACCTCTCTCTCTTTTTGGCTTCGTAGCATAATACGTTTAGCCTATGAGACTGCTGGACAGCAGCCTCCTGAAAGAATTACAGCTCACTCCACTAGAGCTGTGGCTTCCACTTGGGCCTTTAAGAATGAGGCCTCTGTTGAACAGATTTGCAAGGCTGCAACTTGGTCTTCGCTTCATACTTTTTCCAAATTTTACAAATTTGACACTTTTGCTTCTTCGGAGGCTATTTTTGGGAGAAAGGTTCTTCAGGCAGTGGTTCCTTCTGTATAATGAGCCTGCCTATCCCTCCCGTCATCCGTGTACTTTTGCTTTGGTATTGGTATCCCAGAAGTAATGATGACCCGTGGACTGATCACACATAACAGAAGAAAACATAATTTATGCTTACCTGATAAATTCCTTTCTTCTGTTGTGTGATCAGTCCACGGCCCGCCCTGTTTTAAGGCAGGTAAATATCTTTTAAATTATACTCCAGTCACCACTTCACCCTTGGTTACTCCTTTCTCGTTGATTCTTGGTCGAATGACTGGGACTGACGTAGAGGGGAGGAGCTATATGCAGCTCTGCTGGGTGAATCCTCTTGCATTTCCTGTTGGGGAGGAGTTATATCCCAGAAGTAATGATGACCCGTGGACTGATCACACAACAGAAGAAAGGAATTTATCAGGTAAGCATAAATTATGTTTTTTTCTTTCAATTTTCTTATATTCACCCTTATAGTTGGTTGTAAATTGGACTGTCATATCCATTTCTTCAATATCATAGGGCTCACTTATCTTGTTTTTTTTTTATTGTAACAATGTATATCCTCCTATTACCTTTACTTCCTCTAGGTTACTAGATATTTTTTCCTTATACCCTCTATCAGAAAATCTTAAACTTAAGATCTTTGCTTGCTTTTCACAATCAATTAGGGTAGCTTTTCTTTAGAGAATGCAATTTAATATTTTCAGTATAGTTGGTTGTTTCAACAGTCAAATTACAAAATTAAAGGTAAAGCGGTTTGCAAACCATTTAATATACTCCAGTGGGGAATTTAAAAAATTGGAAACACATTAAAGCGGAGAACTCAACAGTACAGTGTCCCATTAAAGGGACAGTGTAGTCAAAGTTAAACTTTCATGATTCAGATAGGGCATGCAATGTAAAACAACTTTCCAATTGACTTTTATCATTAAATTTGCTTTGTTCCCTTAGTGGTATTTTTGAAAAGCTAAACCTAGGTAGGCTAAAACTGATTTCTAAACCGTTGAAAACCGCCTCTTAGCTCAGCATTTTGACAAATTTTCACAGTTAGACAGTACTAGTTCATGTGTGTCATATAGATAACATTGTGCTCACTCCCGGAGTTATTTAGGCGTCTGCCCTGGTTGGCTAAACTGCACGTCTGTCAAAAGCACTGAGATAAAGGGGGCAGTCTGCAGAGGCTTAGATACAAGGTAATCAGAGGTAAAACATATTAATATAAACATGTTGGTTATGCAAAACTGGGGAATGGGTAATAACGGGATTATCTATCTTAAACAATAAAAATTCTGGTGTAGACTGTCCCTTTAACACCCACTGCACCTTTCATCTGCTTATCCTGTAATTCCCAGTCTGTTCTGTTTGAAACCCTTTGAAACTGAGCTGCAGGTGATGAGCTGTGTGGTGGTAGTGTAATGGACAATTAAATACAGTAGTATTGCATAATTGACTTATAAATATGGCAATGCAATAGCACTTTGATATTTACCAGAAAAACAAATATACCACACTCTCCCTGTATCATGTGACAGACGTCAGCCAATCACAAACCATGAGTATTACTGTAATTCTACTACATGCTTAGTAGTAGCTGGTACCTCCGAAAATGTGCATATATACAAAGATTGTGCACATTTTCATAGAAGACAATTTGAATTTTTGTATTCTTTTTTTATCCTGTGTGAATTAAGAGTTTGAATTTAGTATCCCTTTAAGGACTCAGTATTCCATGCATCAGGCACAGTTTTTCAATGCCGCCATAACACTGTGGTATTGGTTTTAAGCTCTACTATAGATTTAAAAAAAAAAAACTAAACTTCAGATTTTATTTTTTTTAAACAAAGTGCCCCAATGTGCAAAAAAAAGTTTGTGAGTAACAAAGCAGCACTTTAACAGTGGAAAAGCTGCCCAGCAGTCGTAGAGTTAAATATTCTGACCAAAATCAGACTGATTCAGCACTTTTTCAGATAAATATATTTTTATAAATACTCTCAGTACCTGGTGTATTGTCAGTTTTCTACATCCTAACTTTATAGTCAATTTGTTTTGTTTTTAGGGTATCTTAGGAGTTTATTAAATCAAAAATACATGATTTCGGTAAAAAAGGCTGTATATTGATATACTTAAAGGGACAGTCAACTCAAAAATGTTTAAAAAGATAATCCCTTTATTACCCATTCCCTAGTTTTGCATAAGTTATATTAATACTTTTTACCTCTGATTACCTTGTATCTAAGCCTTTTCCGACAGCCCCCTGATCACATGACTTAATTTATTTACTTGCATTTTATCCAATTAGAGCAGTGTCTGCCACAACCCATGGGCTTGTGTACAATGTTATCTATATGGCTCACTTGAACAAGCACTCCCCTGTTGTGAAAAGCTAATAAAAAAGTATTTTGATAAGAGGCTGTCTTTAGTGGCTTAGAAACAGGCAGACATGTAGAGGTTTATAGGTAAGTATATTAATATAACTGTTGGTTATGCAAAGCTGGAGAATGGGTAGTGAAGGTTTTAACTATTTTTAAACCATAACAATTTTAGTGTTGACTGTCCCTTTTAATACTTGTGCATGTGTGGCTGCCAAAATACTGTTTCTGGGCTTGCTGCTGTATTTTAGGATAGAAATGATCTGCTCAGAGTGCATTGAGTCACTGCATCAAACATATATATGATGTACTGTAATTCACACATCTTCACTATCTTTTGCCTCCGGCCCCCTTGTACACCTCATTCCCCAAGGTTTTATATATATATAAAAAAAAAAATCTGGGGTGTGTAATTTTTTTTTTAAAACTACTTGTCTAAGGGACTAAAGCTGGAGCCAATCTACTTGTCCCTCATGTCAATCTACTTGTCCTGATTCGCAAAATATTTGTAACCAATTTCTCCAACATAGGTGTGTCCGGTCCACGGCGTCATCCTTACTTGTGGGATATTCTCTTCCCCAACAGGAAATGGCAAAGAGCCCAGCAAAGCTGGTCACATGATCCCTCCTAGGCTCCGCCTACCCCAGTCATTCTCTTTGCCGTTGTACAGGCAACATCTCCACGGAGATGGCTTAGAGTTTTTTAGTGTTTAACTGTAGTTTTTATTATTCAATCAAGAGTTTGTTATTTTGAAATAGTGCTGGTATGTACTATTTACTCAGAAACAGAAAAGAGATGAAGATTTCTGTTTGTATGAGGAAAATGATTTTAGCAACCGTCACTAAAATCCATGGCTGTTCCACACAGGATTAACTTCAGTTGGGGGAACAGTGAGCAGTCTCTTGCTGCTTGAGGTATGACACATTCTAACAAGACGA
This sequence comes from Bombina bombina, assembly GCF_027579735.1. Classification (NCBI taxonomy): domain Eukaryota; kingdom Metazoa; phylum Chordata; class Amphibia; order Anura; family Bombinatoridae; genus Bombina; species Bombina bombina. The sequence goes on from NC_069506.1 coordinate 50,572,347, forward strand.
TGTAATGCTGGAAGCTGTCATTTTCCCTATGGGATCCGGTAAGCCATGTTTATTACGATTGTAAATAAGGGCTTCACAAGGGCTTATTAAGACTGTAGACTTTTTTTGGGCTAAATCGATTGATTATTAACACATATTTAGCCTTGAGGAATCATTTTATCTGGGTATTTTGATATAATAATATCGGCAGGCACTGTTTTAGACACCTTATTCTTTAGGGGCTTTCCCAAAGCATAGGCAGAGCCTCATTTTCGCGCCGGTGTTGCGCACTTGTTTTTGAGAGGCATGGCATGCAGTCGCATGTGAGAGGAGCTCGGATACTTAGAAAAGACTTTCTGAAGGCGTCATTTGGTATCGTATTCCCCTTGGGGCTTGGTTGGGTCTCAGCAAAGCAGATACCAGGGACTGTAAAGGGGTTAAAGTTCAAAACGGCTCCGGTTCCGTTATTTTAAGGGTTAAAGCTTCCAAATTTGGTGTGCAATACTTTTAAGGCTTTAAGACACTGTGGTGAAAATTTGGTGAATTTTGAACAATTCCTTCATGTTTTTTCGCATTTGCAGTAAAAAAGTGTGTTCAGTTTAAAATTTAAAGTGACAGTAACGGTTTTATTTTAAAACGTTTTTTGTACTTTGTTATCAAGTTTATGCCTGTTTAACATGTCTGAACTACCAGATAGACTGTGTTCTGAATGTGGGGAAGCCAGAATTCCTATTCATTTAAATAAATGTGATTTATGTGACAATGACAATGATGCCCAAGATGATTCCTCAAGTGAGGGGAGTAAGCATGGTACTGCATCATTCCCTCCTTCGTCTACACGAGTCTTGCCCACTCAGGAGGCCCCTAGTACATCTAGCGCGCCAATACTCCTTACTATGCAACAATTAACGGCTGTAATGGATAATTCTGTCAAAAACATTTTAGCCAAAATGAACACTTATCAGCGTAAGCGCGACTGCTCTGTTTTAGATACTGAAGAGCATGACGACGCTGATATTAATATTTCTGAAGGGCCTCTAACTCAGTCTGATGGGGCCAGGGAGGTTTTGTCTGAGGGAGAAATTACTGATTCAGGGCACATTTCTCAACAAGCTGAACCTGATGTGATTGCATTTAAATTTAAGTTGGAACATCTCCGCATTCTGCTTAAGGAGGTATTATCCACTCTGGATGATTGTGACAAGTTGGTCATCCCAGAGAAACTATGTAAAATGGACAAGTTCCTAGAGGTGCCGGGGCTCCCAGAAGCTTTTCCTATACCCAAGCGGGTGGCGGACATTGTTAATAAAGAATGGGAAAGGCCCGGTATTCCTTTCGTCCCTCCCCCCATATTTAAAAAATTGTTTCCTATGGTCGACCCCAGAAAGGACTTATGGCAGACAGTCCCCAAGGTCGAGGGAGCGGTTTCCACTTTAAACAAACGCACCACTATACCCATAGAGGATAGTTGTGCTTTCAAAGATCCTATGGATAAAAAATTAGAAGGTTTGCTTAAAAAGATGTTTGTTCAGCAGGGTTACCTTCTACAACCAATTTCATGCATTGTCCCTGTCGCTACAGCCGCATGTTTCTGGTTCGATGAGCTGATAAAGGCGGTCGACAGTGATTCTCCTCCTTATGAGGAGATTATGGACAGAATCAATGCTCTCAAATTGGCTAATTCTTTCACCCTAGACGCCACTTTGCAATTGGCTAGGTTAGCGGCTAAGAATTCTGGGTTTGCTATTGTTGCGCGCAGAGCGCTTTGGTTGAAATCTTGGTCGGCTGATGCGTCTTCCAAGAACAAGCTACTTAACATTCCTTTCAAGGGGAAAACGCTGTTTGGCCCTGACTTGAAAGAGATTATCTCGGATATCACTGGGGGTAAGGGCCACGCCCTTCCTCAGGATCGGCCTTTCAAGGCCAAAAATAAACCTAATTTTCGTCCCTTTCGTAGAAACGGACCAGCCCAAGGTGCTACGTCCTCTAAGCAAGAGGGTAATACTTCTCAAGCCAAGCCAGCTTGGAGACCAATGCAAGGCTGGAACAAGGGAAAGCAGGCCAAGAAACCTGCCACTGCTACCAAGACAGCATGAAATGTTGGCCCCCGATCCGGGACCGGATCTGGTGGGGGGCAGACTCTCTCTCTTCGCTCAGGCTTGGGCAAGAGATGTTCTGGATCCTTGGGCGCTAGAAATAGTCTCCCAAGGTTATCTTCTGGAATTCAAGGGACTTCCCCCAAGGGGGAGGTTCCACAGGTCTCAGTTGTCTTCAGACCACATAAAAAGACAGGCATTCTTACATTGTGTAGAAGACCTGTTAAAAATGGGAGTGATTCATCCCGTTCCATTAAGAGAACAAGGGATGGGGTTCTACTCCAATCTGTTTATAGTTCCCAAAAAAGAGGGAACGTTCAGACCAATCTTAGATCTCAAGATCTTAAACAAGTTTCTCAAGGTTCCATCGTTCAAGATGGAAACCATTCGAACTATTCTTCCTTCCATCCAGGAAGGTCAATTCTTGACCACGGTGGATTTAAAGGATGCGTATCTACATATTCCTATCCACAAGGAACATCATCGGTTCCTGAGGTTCGCATTCCTGGACAAACATTACCAGTTCGTGGCGCTTCCTTTCGGATTAGCCACTGCTCCAAGGATTTTCACAAAGGTACTAGGGTCCCTTCTAGCTGTGCTAAGACCAAGGGGCATTGCTGTAGTACCTTACTTGGACGACATTCTGATTCAAGCGTCGTCCCTTCCTCAAGCAAAGGCTCACACGGACATTGTCCTGGCCTTTCTCAGATCTCACGGATGGAAAGTGAACGTGGAAAAGAGTTCTCTATCTCCGTCAACAAGGGTTCCCTTCTTGGGAACAATAATAGACTCCTTAGAAATGAGGATTTTTCTGACAGAGGCCAGAAAAACAAAACTTCTAGACTCTTGTCGGATACTTCATTCCGTTCCTCTTCCTTCCATAGCTCAGTGCATGGAAGTGATCGGGTTGATGGTAGCGGCAATGGACATAGTTCCTTTTGCACGCATTCATCTAAGACCATTACAACTGTGCATGCTCAGTCAGTGGAATGGGGACTATACAGACTTGTCTCCGAAGATACAAGTAAATCAGAAGACCAGAGACTCACTCCGTTGGTGGCTGTCCCTGGACAACCTGTCACGAGGGATGACATTCCGCAGACCAGAGTGGGTCATTGTCACGACCGACGCCAGTCTGATGGGCTGGGGCGCGGTCTGGGGATCCCTGAAAGCTCAGGGTCTTTGGTCTCGGGAAGAATCTCTTCTACCGATAAATATTCTGGAACTGAGAGCGATATTCAATGCTCTCAAGGCTTGGCCTCAGCTAGCGAGGGCCAAGTTCATACGGTTTCAATCAGACAACATGACAACTGTTGCGTACATCAACCATCAGGGGGGAACAAGGAGTTCCCTGGCGATGGAAGAAGTGACCAAAATCATTCTATGGGCGGAGTCTCACTCCTGCCACCTGTCTGCTATCCACATCCCAGGAGTGGAAAATTGGGAAGCGGATTTTCTGAGTCGTCAGACATTGCATCCGGGGGAGTGGGAACTCCATCCGGAAATCTTTGCCCAAGTCACTCAGCTGTGGGGCATTCCAGACATGGATCTGATGGCCTCTCGTCAGAACTTCAAAGTTCCTTGCTACGGGTCCAGATCCAGGGATCCCAAGGCGGCTCTAGTGGATGCACTAGTAGCACCTTGGACCTTCAAACTAGCTTATGTGTTCCCGCCGTTTCCTCTCATCCCCAGGCTGGTAGCCAGGATCAATCAGGAGAGGGCGTCGGTGATCTTGATAGCTCCTGCGTGGCCACGCAGGACTTGGTATGCAGATCTGGTGAATATGTCATCGGCTCCTCCTTGGAAGCTACCTTTGAGACGAGACCTTCTTGTTCAGGGTCCGTTCGAACATCCGAATCTGGTTTCACTCCAGCTGACTGCTTGGAGATTGAACGCTTGATCTTATCGAAGCGAGGGTTCTCAGATTCTGTTATCGATACTCTTGTTCAGGCCAGAAAGCCTGTAACTAGAAAGATTTACCACAAAATTTGGAAAATATATATCTGTTGGTGTGAATCTAAAGGATTCCCTTGGGACAAGGTTAAGATTCCTAGGATTCTATCCTTCCTTCAAGAAGGATTGGAAAAAGGATTATCTGCAAGTTCCCTGAAGGGACAGATTTCTGCCTTGTCTGTGTTACTTCACAAAAAGCTGGCCGCTGTGCCAGATGTTCAAGCCTTTGTTCAGGCTCTGGTTAGAATTAAGCCTGTTTACAAACCTTTGACTCCTCCTTGGAGTCTCAATTTAGTTCTTTCAGTTCTTCAGGGGGTTCCGTTTGAACCCTTGCATTCCGTTGATATTAAGTTATTATCTTGGAAAGTTTTGTTTTTAGTTGCAATTTCTTCTGCTAGAAGAGTTTCAGAATTATCTGCTCTGCAGTGTTCTCCTCCTTATCTGGTGTTCCATGCAGATAAGGTGGTTTTACGTACTAAACCTGGTTTTCTTCCAAAAGTTGTTTCTAACAAAAACATTAACCAGGAGATTATCGTACCTTCTCTATGTCCGAAACCAGTTTCAAAGAAGGAACGTTTGTTGCACAATTTGGATGTTGTTCGCGCTCTAAAATTCTATTTAGATGCTACAAAGGATTTTAGACAAACATCTTCCTTGTTTGTTGTTTATTCCGGTAAACGGAGAGGTCAAAAAGCAACTTCTACCTCTCTCTCTTTTTGGATTAAAAGCATCATCAGATTGGCTTACGAGACTGCCGGACGGCAGCCTCCCGAAAGAATCACAGCTCATTCCACTAGGGCTGTGGCTTCCACATGGGCCTTCAAGAACGAGGCTTCTGTTGATCAGATATGTAGGGCAGCGACTTGGTCTTCACTGCACACTTTTTTACCAAATTTTACAAGTTTGATACTTTTGCTTCTTCTGAGGCTATTTTTGGGAGAAAGGTTTTGCAAGCCGTGGTGCCTTCCATTTAGGTGACCTGATTTGCTCCCTCCCTTCATCCGTGTCCTAAAGCTTTGGTATTGGTTCCCACAAGTAAGGATGACGCCGTGGACCGGACACACCTATGTTGGAGAAAACAGAATTTATGTTTACCTGATAAATTACTTTCTCCAACGGTGTGTCCGGTCCACGGCCCGCCCTGGTTTTTTTAATCAGGTCTGATAATTTATTTTCTTTAACTACAGTCACCACGGTACCATATGGTTTCTCCTATGCAAATATTCCTCCTTAACGTCGGTCGAATGACTGGGGTAGGCGGAGCCTAGGAGGGATCATGTGACCAGCTTTGCTGGGCTCTTTGCCATTTCCTGTTGGGGAAGAGAATATCCCACAAGTAAGGATGACGCCGTGGACCGGACACACCGTTGGAGAAAGTAATTTATCAGGTGAACATAAATTCTGTTTTTTTCTCTAAGGGATAGTGTCTGACACCATACAGTAAACTGATTAGGGTTGCACTGATACCGATACTAGTATCGGTACCGATACCAAGTATTTGCATGAGTACTTTTACTCGTGCAAATGCACCGATACTTAAACCGATACCTCCTCTTCCTACCCATATGCTATCTTGTGGCGTTTTTTTCAAACTGCATGTTCCCATTTCATTTTAAACTGGAGTGGAGACTAAACTAAAAATAGTTTACAACTGTTCTGCCCATAAAAATTGCTGTTATTTGTATTATTGTAGTAGAGATCACTGTACCTCATTCAGACAAACCCCTGAACTACTGGGAAGTTAATAAACAGATTTCCATCTCTGGCTAAAATGGCCCAAAAATATATTTCTGCCCCATGCAGTAGTGTGGAAAGTGAAAGACTGTTCAACTTAGAGTCGAACCTCCTTACTTATAGCAAAAACAGACTTATAGCTGAACATGCAGAGATGCTTCTAACTTGCCACTAACCTTTGAAAAATTATTCTAATTGCTAGATTGCCTTTTTACTGCTAGTTCTCATCTTGCACAATGATGTTCAAAACATACTGTACTCTGAGGAACATCTATAGCCAGGGCTGGACTGGAAATAAAAAGCAGCCCTGGAAAAATATGAAGACAAGCCCTATTTCCGTTGAGTCGGTAGAATGCACGTCACATTTTTCTCATAGGGGTTTACTGGGACACTCCTTCCCCAATATTTTTTCAGAATTAAATTATATTACTTTGTATTAAATACAAATGTCAGATTGATGTTATATAACAGCCCTACAACCCAATTGCATCACCCCTTTAAATTTAATATTTTATTGTAATACTTTTTATTTATAAACATGTTCTGTGAACTTTGTGACAAATAAAACTGTTTTATTATTTCATAATGTCTTTTGAGTTACAGTCCTTTATAATTATAAAGAAGGAATCTTAAATAATTAGTCTTTATTGTGCTTGGTAAACTGTCACATGACATTAAAAAAAAAAGTATCGGTAATTGGTATCGGCGAGGTATTTGAAAACAAGTATCGGTACTTGTACTCGGTCATAAAAAAAATGGCATCGGTGCAACCCTAATACTGATACAGTACATGTATATATGTATTCACTTATACAGTACATGTTTATGTGTTTTCCACCTTGTTTGTGAGGAACAATAAGAAAATTACATTTATCGCTCTATAGAGCATTTGTTTGCAAAATTATCTTTATTTGTGTAGCAGGAAAATGTGAGTATGGCTAATTACCACCAACTAATAAGCCTCCCTTATTTATAGAGATGCCAATGCTTGTTATGCGAGGAGCCTCATACCCTTTTAAATTGCAACCAAACCTTTCTTAAAACACTGGATTTGGCAGGAGCTAGAGGAGGAGCCTTATGCTAAAAGCCAATAGCAGGGACTGCTGGGGCTACTTGTAATTGTAAAGTGTTCTGCTTAAGAGAGTAAAATTTCCACATGAGTGGTAGGATATAGAAATATATTAAAGGGACAGTGAATTCAAATTTTTAAGTATGCTTGTGGTAGTGTTTTGATTTGTAATGCAGCAGGCAATATGAAATATGTTGGTTTTAGAGAAGTATTGTGTATTTATATACTGTTTTCATGCACTTGGTTAAAAACGTCCCAGTTTTATATCTTGTTCTATTAACAATGTATTCAGAAACGATAACATTATTTAACCAGACTATAGTAACCTGTCTCTAAAACACAAGGAAACGAGTAAAGTACAACGGTCATGAAAGTAGTGCTCTCTGGGTGAGAGTAGATTGTAGAAATCGGGGAATTCATTAGTGGGAATTTGTTTAATATCTGCAATGCATATTTTGTAGTCAAACTTAACATTAATAAAGGATGTGACACTTTACTAGAGCGAGTTGTTCCTCTGAAGAAACGCAGGCTTCTGTAGAGAGGGGTGAGCGGTAGTTGGCAAATCTGAGCGGCCACTTTCATTTCAAGCTTTCTCAGAATAATACCGGGAGGCTTTATCGGCTGTGTGCTTAAAACAGGCTTGAAATGAAAGCAGAAATGAATACAGCACCCACTACTCACAAGAGCACGGAGGGGGCTTACCAAGCCCAAGTAAATAAAAAAAAAAAGATAATCTCCAGCTGTAGTGAGCAAAAGTGACTTTGCTCACTACAGCTGGAGATGATCTTATTTGAAATGAAAGTGGCCGCTCAGATTTGCCAACTACCGCCCACCCCTCTCTACAGAAGCCTGCGTTTCTTCAGAGGAACAACTCGCTCTAGTAAAATGTCATATCCTTTATTAATGTCAAGTTTGACTACAAAATATGCATTGCAGATATTAAACACATTCCCACTAATGAATTCCCCGATTTCTATTATCTACTCTCACCCGGAGAGCAGACACTACTTTCATGACCGTTTGTACTTTACTCGTTTCCTTGTGTTTTAGAGACAGGTTACTATAGTCTGGTTTAATAGTGTTATTGTTTCTGAAAACATTGTTAATAGAACAAGATATAAAACTGCGACGTTTTTAAAGAGCAGAAGAGCGTAGAAAGCGCGACAGCACTGCTGAAAGTTGTCATACAAGATCATTGTCCTATTATCAGTAAAACTCGCTCCTGCAGGACCTGCACATTGTATATTCTATAGTTCTGCTTCCTGCTGATTGTCAGAGTTGGACGTAATTCACTTAAAATACATTTCTTCAGGCTGTAAATATTTGCTGTACGATGGCTTCTTTTCCTGCTTTCACTGTGCCCTCAAGTTCTCTTCTCACACTACTGCCGCACCCCTGCTGGCCGCTAATAAAATTGCAATTTAAAAAAAAATATCCCTGCTGCGGTCTGCTTGCACGCAGCAGGGCTAAATGTATAAAAAAAAACATGCCCGGCGCACAAAACTGCATGTCCTGGGCGTCAGGCGATAGGAATTGCGCATCTATATATATATATATATATATATATCTATCGCATGACGTTCAAAATGGCTTCCTTAATGTTACGTCAGTCGCATAAATGCTCCGGTCCAGCAGCAGCACTAATCGCCCAAGGGGTGGACCAGGAAGCGTCCGTACCTTGTCATATAACTTAACTCAGTATTAATTTTTAATACTTATATGGATCATTTTTTAGATAATGTATGTGTAACATTTCTTTCGTACAGGTGGTTTGAGTCCATAATCTTAATCATGGGAATGGCCCGGTTCCCTTCAGAGCACAGTGCTTGTGGCGAGAGGGGTGTATTTGGGGTATGGTTTGTGATCCAACAGTTTCACCCCATGGGAAATCCTTCATAGCCCTCTGTAATCTGTTGCAGCGACATGTCTTCTGCCTCCCTTTTTATAGATCTACATTATACTCCTATTCCATAACCTTTGCTGATATCTTTCAGTACTGGTTTGTCTGCTACTTGTTTGATAGTAGATGAGTGTCTATGGGTAAGTATATTTCGTTAATACAAGTTGAGTCCACTGCTTCGTTCCTTACTGTTGGGAAATACTGAACTTGGCCACCAGGAGGAGGCAGACACCCCAGCCAAAGGCTTAAATACCTCTCCCACTTCCCCCAGTCATTCTTTGCGCCTCGTCACAGGAGGTTGGCAGAGAAGTGTCAGATTTCGCAGATGTTCCTCAGTAGGGGTATCTTTCCTTCGATATGGAACTGGAGTTTTAAGTAGTCTTGTCAGTCTCTCAGTGAGAGCATTGACTAAAGTTAGTCTGGAGATGCAGGGAAAGTCTTTCTGCAAACCCATCCAGACTGCCTGCTAACAGCTCCCTAAAATGACACTGAACCCAAATTCTTTCGTGATTCAGATAGAGCATGCAATTTTAATCAACTTTCTAATTTACTCCTATTTTTCTTCGTTCTCTTGCTATCTTTATTTGACATCTAAGCTTTTTGTTTGTTCAGTACTCTGGACAGCACTTTTTATTGGTGGATCAATTTATACACCAATCAGCAAGAGCAACCCAGGTTGTTCACCAAAAATGGTCCGGCATCTAAACTTACATTCTTGCATTTCAAATAAAGATACAAAGAGAATGAAGAAAATTTGATAATAGGAGTAAATTTGAAAGTTGATTACAATTTCATGCTCTATCTGAATCGCAAAAGAAAAATTTTGGGTTCAGTGTCCCTTTAAGCAACCAGTGTTGACGAGTTTCACTGTCTGCTTTCTTAACTCAAGTTCATGTCAGGAGCGATGCTACAAGACTGTCACAGAGGCTGTGTTTCTGTTCCACAGCACGGTTTCTGGTAAGACCGTTTCAAGTTTAACTTATGTTGAAATTGCTGAAGACAGGGTCACAGTGACTCTTATCTTTATAGAATTGTTGGTTAATATCTCCTGAGGGAGGTTATTGAACAGTGGGGATTATAGACTGTTATGCAGTAACAGAACATTCAGGTGTTTTACTTTCACTTTGAACGCTGCACAGCTTGATGGCATTGGCACGCTTTTTCTCATAGCAGGGTGCCGTCCTGCATTGCACACCACGTGACGGGGTGTGGTCACACTTTAGTTTTTATCTTTCCTGACCGAGCTAGCTGTCGGAGAGGTCGCTTTTTATCTGGGTGCCTGGGTCTCGGAGGTGGTGAGTGCCCCAGTCATTGGGGGTATATAGGTGCAGTTTTTGAGAAAAATAAAAATTTCATTTATTTGTATCCTACTGTAAGAGCAAACTATGGAGGATCCTGATATGCTTGTGCCGCCCTCTCAACTATGTTCCATATGGATCAACAAAATGATTTTGTCTTAGAAGGTTAACCCCTTTAGCCGTCCACCTCTGAAGACTCACCGTCTCGTGAGGTACGTACCCATTCTCATGCGGCTTCCCGTAGCATGCCTGATCCTCAGTCTGGAGGGAGCCTTTTACCATCAGACTTTACCGCGCAGTTAGACGGCGGTGTCTGAGGCCCTTAGTGCTTTATCTCGCCCTGCTAAGCGCAAGCAAAAGGTTAAACATAGCTCTTCGGTCCGAGGAACATCCAGTGATTTACTTGATTAGTCTGCCTTTTAGGTATCCCAGGATGGGTCACACGGAGTCTTCAGAGGGTGAAATTTCTGGATCAGTCTGCTACCTCTAGGCCTCCAGCTGCGGAGGAGCCAGCCTTTAGATTTAAAATTGAACACTTTCTTCTAAAGGAGGTTCTGTCTACATTAGAGGTTCCAGAGGCCAAGTTGCCTGATAAACCTTTGGTCCCTAAATTAGACAGTGTATGAGGACAGGGTAGCGTTGCTAACTTTTCCTGTACCCGTATAAATGGCTAATATTAAAAACTAATGGGATAGAATTGGATCTTCCATCGTCAGCCTTTAAAAAATTGTTCCCAGACTCTCAGCTAGAGTTGTGGGGTTCTGGCCCTAAGGTGGATGGTGCCATCTCCATGTTAGCTAAGCATACTACTATCCCTCTTGAGGAGGATAGCTAGTCTTTCAGAGAGCCGATGGATAAGAAAATGGAAACTTTTCTCAGGAAAATGTTTCAGCATACGGGATATTTCTTTAAACCGGCAGCGGCTGTTGCCTCAGTTGCTGGAGCTGCAGCCTACTGGTGCAACTCCTTAGCGGAATTGATTGAGGTGGAGGGTCCCCTCGACGTTATCCAGGAAAGAATTAAGGCTTTGAGAATTGCTTATTTTATGTGATGCAAACATGCAGATTATTCGCCTGAATTCTAAAATCTCTGGTTTCTCAGTGCAGACACGTTGGGCTCTCTGGCTGAAGTCCTGGTCTGTGGACATGACTTCTAAGTCTAGACTACTTTCCCTCCCCTTTAAGGGAAACATTGTATTTGATCCAGGCCTGGACTCCATTATCTCCACAGTTACAGGGGGAAAGATTGCCTTCCTACCGCAGGATAAAAAGAATAAATCTAAGGGACAAGGATCTGATTTTCGTTCTGAGAAGTCCCAACATCAGCAGTCCTCCTCTAAGCCCAAGCAAACCAAGAGCACTTGGCAGCCGGCTCAATCCTGGAATAAATCCGAGCAGAACAAGAAGCCCGCCAAGAACAAGTCGGCATGAAGGGGCAGCCCCTGATCCAGAGCTGGATCGTGTAGGGGGGAGACTTTCGCTGTTTTCAGAAGCTTGGTCCAGGGACGTGCAGGATTCGTGGGTCCTGGAGGTCATAGCTCAGGATACAAGATAGGTTTCAAATCTCATCCACCCAAGGGCAAATTGATTTCTCCCCTCAAGCCTGTCTTTAAAACCAGAAAAGTGGGAAACCTTTCTGGGGGGGGGGGTTATCTGTCCTCCTTAAGGGTCATTGTCCTGGTTCCTATCGCAGAAAAAGGTTTGGGATACTAAAACCTATTTGTGGTCCCAAAGAAGGAGGAAACTTTCCGCCCAATTCTGGACCTAAAGTGCTTAAACAAGTTTCTAAATGTCCCCTCTTTCAAGATGGATACTATAAGGTCCATTCTTCCTCTACTTCAGGAAGGACAGTTCATGACCACTATAGATCTGAAGGATGCCTACCTTCATGTTCCAATCCACAGGGACCACTTGCAGTTCCTAAGGTTTGTGTTCCTGGATCAGCACTATAATAGGTTCAGTATCCATCCACCCAAGGGGACAGATTTCGGCCTCGTCTATTTAACTGTACAAGAGGCTCTCCGAGCTTCCAGATGTTAAGTCCTTTAAGGCTGTGATTAGGATAAGACCTGTGTTCAGATCTTCGGCTCCCCCTTCAAGTCTGAATCTGGTTTTTAAGGTTTTGCAATGGGCTCCGTTTGATATTAAGTTGTTGTCCTCGAAAGTTCTCTTTCTACTGGCTATTGCTTCGGTGCGCAGAGTATCTGAGATTGCTGCCTTGCAAGATGAGCCTCCTTATCTGGTGTGCCATTCGGATAAGGCTGTCCTACTTAGGGTTTCTCCCTAAAGTCGTGTCAGACTGCAACATCAATCAAGAGATTGTGGTCCCTTCTTTATGTCCTAATCCTTCCTCTTCAAAGGAACATTTACTTCATAATTTGGACGTGGTTCGTGCCTTGAAGTTTTATCTTTAAGCTACTAAGGATTTTAGTCAAGCTTCTTCATTATTTGTGGCATATTCTGGGAAAAGTAAGGGCCAGAAGGTCTCTGACTTCCTTATTCTTTTGGTTGAGGAGACAGCAGGACATAGACCTCCTCAGAGAATTACGGCTCATTCTACTAGAGCAGTGGCTTCCTCTTGGGCCTTTAAGAATAAGGCCTCTATGTATCAGATTTGTAAGGTAGCCACCTGATCCTCAAACACTTTTTTCTAAATTTCACAAGTTTTATGTTTTTGCTTCAGCTGAAGCAGCCTTCTGGAGAGGTTTTGCAGGCTGTGGTGCCCTCAGATTAGGGTCTGCCTCTTTTTGTCCCTCCTATTTTCATTCAATGCCCTCTAGGGCTTGGGTATAAGTTTCCCAACAGTAAGGAATGAAGCCGTGGACTCTTCATGTATTAAGAAGGAAAACCTAAATTATGCTTACCAGATAATTTAATTTCCTTCTGTACAAGGAGTCCACGGCCCCCACCCGTGTTCTCTGATGGGCAGCCCCCTAAATTATAATTTTCTTCTGGCACCTTTAATATCCTGATTTCTTTTTTCCCCTCTGAAGAATGACTGGGGGATGGGGATAGTGGGAGAGGTATTTAAGCCTTTGACTGGGGTGTTTTTGCCGCCACCTGCTGGCCAGGTTTAGTATTTCCCAACAGTAATTTTCCTTTTACTGAAGGAAATTAAATTATCTGGTATGCATAATTTTTTATCTTAATACCAAAACCAATGTGAGTGCACAAAAGGATATATATATTGGTCCCAGATGCAGCTCATGCTGCTGTCGATTCCAGAGAATACCTCAAGGAAAAGGGAAAACAATATTTATTTAAAGTCCTGCAGATAAATGAATGGGGGAAAAAAGGGTACTCGCATACTCTAGAGCTTCAAAATCAAGCTCTAGATTTAAAGGCACAGGGTGACTCCAAATGGAGACGTAGACATAGATTAAAACTCTGAATGGATTAAGACTCCGAATGGAAACTCAGAAGTGGGTAAAAAGTAAACCATTTTATTGTATAATATAAAGCAAAATCACCAGGCAACATGAGTGTTCCAATGCAAAAACCACTGCAATTAGACTGTGTTCTTACACTATCTGTTAGATGCAGTTCTCGGTTCAGTAGGATAAACTCCGCCTGTTTGATGTCACCAAGTTCTGACGTACGTTTCGCCAATGGCAGCTTGGCTTTTTCAAGGGTGTCGAAACGTACGTCTGAACGTGGTGACGTCACAACAGGCTGAGTTTGTCCTACTGAACCAATAAACTGCATCTAACAGATATAGTGTAAGAACACAGTCTAATTGCAGTGGTTTTTGCATTGGAACACTCATGTTGCCTGCATCTAACATATATTGAGAACAGTCTTTGGTTGCAGTGGTTTTTGGTTAGGGGGGGGTTAAGGTTAATCTGGGACTTTAAAGGGACCGTCAACACCAGAATTTGTTTTAAAAAATAGATAATCCCTTAATTACCCATTCCCCAGTTTTGCATAACCAACAGTTATAATTATACACGTTTTACCTCTGTAATAACCTTGTATCTGAGCCTCAGCAGACCCCCCTTATTTCAGTTTTTTGACACTTGCATTTTAGCCAATCAGAGCTGACTCCACAGTAAATTCTTGTGCATGAGCTCAATGTTATCTATATGAAACACATGAACTAATGCACTCTAGTGGTGAAAAACTATCAAAATGCATTTAGATTTCAGGCGGCCTTAAAAGTCTAAGAAATTTCACAAATGCAAGATAACAACACAATGCAATAGCACTTAGTCTGAACTTCAAATGAGTAGTAGATTTTTTTTTTTTTTTTTTTTTTTACTGACAATTTTAAGTTGTCTTTTCCCACTCGCCCTGTACCATGCCATCTGCCAATCACAAATGCATACACGTATTATGTGACAGTCATCAGACATTCACAAATGCATACACACTTATTCTTGCACATGCTCAGTAGGAGCTGGTGACTCAAAGTTTAAATATATCAAGACTGCACATTTAGTTAAAGGGCCACTGTAAGTAAATATTTTCTATGCCTGTTACAAACTACCCCAAATACGCTTTTTATCAAAAGCATTTCATTAGAAGATATAAGATATAACTTTTAGAACGTTATGAAACTTCGTTTTGGAGAAAATATAGGTCAGTAGGTTTTAATTAATGTTTATTAACTTTAATATGTTTAGCTTAAAAATTATAACAAAGTAATCCTTTAATGGAAGTAAATTGGAAAGTTGTTTAAAATGGCATGCTCTATCTGAATGAGTTTAATTTTGATTGAGTGTCCCTTTTAATATACTTTCTCTAAAGTGTATCCAGTCCACGGATCATCCATTACTTGTGGGATATTCTCCTTCCCAACAGGAAGTTGCAAGAGGATCACCCACAGCAGAGCTGCTATATAGCTCCTCCCCTCACTGCCATATCCAGTCATTCTCTTGCAACTCTCAACAAAGATGAACGTAGTAAGAGGAGAGTGGTGTATTATAGTTAGTTTTTTAACTTCAATCAAAAGTTTATTTTCAAATGGTACCGGAGTGTACTGTTTTTATCTCAGGCAGCATTAGAAGAAGAATCTGCCTGTGATTTCTATGATCTTAGCAGAAGTAACTAAGATCCACTGCCGTTCTCACATATTCTGAGGAGTGAGGTAACTTCAGAGGGGGAATGGCGTGCAGGTTTTCCTGCAATAAGGTATGTGCAGTTAACCTATTTCTAGGGATGGAATTTGCTAGAAAGATGCTGCTGATACCAGATTAATGTAAGTTAAGCCTTAAATGCAGTGATAGCGACTGGTATCAGGCTTATTAACAGAGATACATACTCTTATAAAAATGTAATATAAAACGTTTGCTGGCATGTTTTTATATATGTTTGGTGACACAAACTTATTGGGGCCTAGTTTTTTTCAACATGGCTGGCTTGATTTTTGCCTAGAAACAGTTTCCTGAGGCTTTCCACTGTTTTAATATGATTTGGAGGGGCCTATTTTATCGCTTTTCTGCGCAGCTAGATTTACACTAGACACTCGGCTTCCTTCTGCATGATACAGGACATCTCTGAAGGGCTCAAAAGGCTTCAAAGTCGTGTTTGAGGAGGGTAACAACCACAGTAGATCTGTGGCAGTTGTTGTGACTGTGTTTAAAAAAAGTTTTTGTCATTTATTCCGTTTGTGGTATTAAGGGGTTAATCATCCATTTGCAAGTGGATGCAATGCTCTGCTAACTTGTTACATACACTGTAAAAATTTCGTTAGTGTAACTGCCTTTTTTCACTATTATTTCAAATTGTCAAAATTTGTTTCTCTTAAAGGCACAGTAACGTTTTTTTTATATTGCTTAACTTGATTGGTTTTTCAAGCTTGCTAGTCTCATTGCTGGTCTGTACAAACATGTCTGACACAGAGGACACTACTTGTTCATTATAAATAAAAAGAGAGAAGCGCTCAACCTGGAAACGAACAATAACATAATAGCTTGTTCTATGGCTAGTTACCACCCAAGAAGCAGCCTCTTTTTGCTCAACATGTGCCTTTCACAGAGAAAAACTTTCCTGAAGCATATCAGTCTGATCCTGACTTCACAGTACAGTCCAACCCCGAAATACCAGGCAATTCTTCTCTGAACAAGAGAAACAGCAAAACCCCAGACGTACGTTTCGGCCTATTGTGGGCCTCGTCAGTGAGGTGCAGCCATATCCCTCTAGGCACACTGAGCAACGGGTCCACGTCTGGATTCCCGCATCACACTTAGGGAGACTTCCCAAAATGTCATAATTTGCATAAATAAGAGAGAAGCGCTCAACCTGGAAACGAACAATAACATAATAGCTTGTTCTATGGCTAGTTACCACCCAAGAAGCAGCCTCTTTTTGCTCAACATGTGCCTTTCACAGAGAAAAACTTTCCTGAAGCATATCAGTCTGATCCTGACTTCACAGTACAGTCCAGCCCCGAAATACCAGGCAATTCTCTGAACAAGAGAAACAGCAAAACCCCAGACGTACGTTTCGGCCTATGGTGGGCCTCGTCAGTGAGGTGCAGCCATATCCCTCTAGGCACACTGAGCAACGGGTCCACGTCTGGATTCCCGCATCACACTTAGGGAGACTTCCCAAAATGTCATAATTTGCATAAATAGAGAGAAGCGCTCAACCTGGAAACGAACAATAACATAATAGCTTGTTCTATGGCTAGTTACCACCCAAGAAGCAGCCTCTTTTTGCTCAACATGTGGACTCCTTGCCCAATGTGCTTAGAGGGATATGGCTGCACCTCACTGACTAGGCCCAAAGGAGGCCGAAACGATCGTCTGGGGTTGTCATGTTCCTTGTTCAGAGGAGAATTGCCTGGTATTTCGGGGCTGGACTGACCATGTCGGCGGGATCAGACTGATATACTACAGGAAAGTTTTCCTCTGTGAAAAGCACAATTGGGCAGAAAGAAGCTACTACCAGGTGGTAACCGGGCCATAGAACAAGCTATTGATGCTGCTGTTCGTTCCTGGCAGACTGCTTCTCATTCTGTTTTGCATATGTAAATATGACCCTGGGGATAGTCTCCCTAAGGGTGATGGGGGAAACCAGACGTGGACTCCTTGCCCAATGTGCTTAGAGGGATATGGCTGCACCTCACTGACGAGGCCCAAAGGAGGCCGAAACGATCGTCTGGGGTTGTCATGTTCCTTGTTCAGAGGAGAATTGCCTGGTATTTCGGGGCTGGACTGACCATGTCGGCGGGATCAGACTGATATACTACAGGAAAGTTTTCCTCTGTGAAAAGCACAATTGGGCAGAAAGAAGCTACTACCAGGTGGTAACCGGGCCATAGAACAAGCTATTGATGCTGCTGTTCGTTCCTGGCAGACTGCTTCTCATTCTGTTTTACTTGTTCATTATGTTTAAAAGCCATGGTGGAGCCCCATAGGAGAATGTGTACTAAATGTATTGATTTCACCTTAAACAGTAAAGATCAGTCTTTATCTATAAAAGAATTTTTACCAGAGGGGTCTGTCGAGGGCGAAGTTTGGCCGACTAACTCTCCCCACGTGTCGGACCCTTCGCCTCCCGCTCAAGGGACGCACGTTAATATGGCGCCAAGTACATCAGGGACGCCCATAGCGATTACTTTGCAAGACATGGCTGCAGTCATGAATAATACCCTGTCAGAGGTATTAGTCAGATTGCCTGAATTGAGAGGCAAGCGCGATAGCTCTGGGGTTAGACGAGATACAGAGCACGTAGATGCTGTAAGAGCCATGCCTGATACTGCGTCACAATATGCAGAACCTGAGGACGGAGAGCTTCAGTGTGTAGGTGACGTCTGAATCGGGGAGACCTGATTCAGAGATTTCTAATTTTAAATTTAAGCTTGAGAACCTCCGTGTATTGCTTGGGGAGGTATTAGCTGCTCTGAATGACTGTGACACAATTGCAGTGCCAGAGAAATTGTGTAGGCTGGATAAATACTATGCAGTGCCGGTGAGTACTGATGTTTTTCCAATACCTAAAAGGCTTACAGAAATTATTAGTAAGGAGTGGGATAGACCCGGTGTGCCCTTTTCCCCACCTCCTATATTTAGAAAAATGTTTCCAATAGATGCCACTACATGGGACTTATGGCAGACAGTCCCTAAGGTGGAGGGAGCAGTTTCTATTTTAGCAAAGCGTACCACTATCCCGGTTGAGGACAGTTGTGCTTTTTCAGATCCAATGGATAAAAAATTAGAGGGTTACCTTAATAAAATGTTTATTCAACAAGGTTTTATTTTACAGCCCCTTGCATGCATTGCGCCTGTCACTGCTGCGGCGGTGTTTTGGTTTGAGGCCCTGGAAGAGGCCATCCATACAGCTCCATTGACTGAAATTGTTGACAAGCTTAGAACTCTTAAGCTAGCTAACTCATTTGTTTCTGATGCCATTGTTCATTTGACTAAACTAACGGCTAAGAATTCCGGATTCGCCATCCAGGCGCGTAGGGCGCTATGGCTCAAATCCTGGTCAGCTGATGTGACTTCAAAGTCTAAATTACTCAACATTCCTTTCAAGGGGCAGACCTTATTCGGGCCTGGTTTGAAAGAAATTATTGCTGACATTACTGGAGGTAAGGGTCATACCCTTCCTCAGGATAGGGCCAAATCAAGGGCCAAACAGTCTAATTTTCGTGCCTTTCGAAATTTCAAGGCAGGTGCAGCATCAACTTCCTCTGCTTCAAAACAAGAGGGAACCTTTGCTCAATCCAAGCAGGCCTGGAAACCTAACCAGTCCTGGAACAAGGGCAAGCAGGCCAGAAAGCCTGCTGCTGCCTCTAAGACAGCATGAAGGAGCGGCCCCCTATCCGACAACGGATCTAGTAGGGGGCAGACTCTCTCTCTTCGCCCAGGAGTGGGCAAGAGATGTTCAGGATCCCTGGGTGTTGGAGATCATATCTCAGGGATATCTTCTGGACTTCAAAGCTTCTCCTCCACAAGGGAGATTTCACCTTTCAAGATTATCTGCAAACCAGATAAAGAAAAAGGTATTCCTAAGATGCGTACAAGACCTCCTTGTAATGGGAGTGATCCATCCAGTTCCGCGGACGGAACAAGGACAGGGGTTTTATTCAAATCTGTTTGTGGTTCCCAAAAAAGAGGGAACCTTCAGACAAATTTTGGATCTAAAGATCCTAAACAAATTCCTCAGTTCCGTCATTCAAGATGGAAACTATTCGAACCATTTTACCCATGATCCAGTGCATGACCACAGTGGACTTAAAGGATGCCTACCTTCACATTCCGATTCACAAGAATCATCATCTGTTCCTGAGGTTTGCCTTTCTAGACAGGCATTACCAATTTGTCACTCTTCCATTCGGATTGGCTACGGCCCCAAGAATTTGTACAAAGGTTCTGGGCTCACTTCTGGCGGTCCTAAGACCGCGAGGCATAGCGGTGGCTCCTTACCTAGACATCCTGATACAGGCGTCAAATTTTCAAATTGCCAAGTCTCATACAGAGATAGTCCTGGCATTCCTGATGTCGCATGGGTGGAAAGTGAACGAAGAAAAGAGTTCTCTATCTCCTCTCACAAGGGTTTCCTTCCTAGGGACTCTAATAGATTTTATAGAAATGAAAATTTACCTGACGGAGTCCAGGTTATCAAAACTTCTAAATGCTTGCCGTGTTCACTCCATTCCGCGCCCCACGGTGGCTCAGTGCATGGAAGTAATCAGCTTAATGGTAGCGGCGATGGACATAGTGCCATTTGCGCGCCTGCATCTCAGACCGCTGCAATTATGCATGCTCAGTCAGTGGAATGGGGATTACACAGATTTGTCCCCTCTACTAAATCTGGATCAGTAAACAAGAGATTCTCTTCTCTGGTGGTTATCTCGGGTCCATCTGTCAAAGGGTATGACCTTTCGCAGACCAGATTGGACAATTGTAACAGATGCCAGCCTTCTAGGTTGGGGTGCAGTCTGGAAATCCCTGAAGGCTCAGGGTTCATGGACTCAGGAGGAGAAACTCCTCCCAATAAATATTCTGGAGTTAAGAGCAATATTCAATGCTCTTCTAGCTTGGCCTCAGTTAGCAACACTGATGTTCATCAGATTTCAGTCGGACAACATCACGACTGTGGCTTACATCAACCATCAAGGTGGAACCAGGAGTTCCCTAGCGATGTCAGAAGTCTTCAAGATAATTCACTGGGCAGAGACTCACTCTTGCCACCTGTCAGCGATCCATATCCCAGGTGTAGAAACTGGGAGGCGGATTTTCTAAGTCGTCAGACTTTTCATCCGGGGGAGTGGGAACTCCATCCGGAGGTGTTTGCTCAATTGGGTCAACGTTGGGGCAAACCAGAATTGGATCTCATGGCGTCTCGCCAGAATGCCAAGCTTCCTTGTTACGGGTCCAGGGACCCAGAGGCGGCACTGATAGATGCTCTAGCAGCGCCTTGGTTCTTCAACCTGGCTTATGTGTTTCCACCGTTTCCTCTGCTCCCTCGTCTGATTACCAAAATCAAACAGGAGAGAGCATCGGTGATATTGATAGCGCCTGCGTGGCCACGCAGGACCTGGTATGCAACCTAGTGGACATGTCATCCTTTCCACCATGGACTCTGCCTCTGAGACAAGACTTAATACAAGGTCCTTTCAATCATCCGAATCTACTTTTTCTGAGACTGACTGCATGGAGATTGAACGCTTGATTCTATCAAAGCGTGGCTTCTCCGAGTCAGTAATTGATACTTTAATACAGACACGAAAGCCTGTCACCAGGAAGATTTACCACAAGATATGGCGTAAATATCTTCATTGGTGTGAATCCAAGAATTACTCATGGAGTAGGGTTAGGATTCCTAGGATATTGTCCTTCCTCCAAGAGGGTTTGGACAAAGGATTATCAGCTAGTTCTTTAAAGGGACAGATTTCTGCTCTGTCTATTCTCTTACACAAGCGTCTGGCAGAAGTTCCAGACGTTCAGGCATTTTGTCAGGCTTTAGTTAGAATAAAGCCTGTGTTTAAACCTATTGCTCCTCCATGGAGCTTAAACTTGGTTCTTAAAGTTCTTCAAGGTTTTCCGTTTGAACCCCTTCATTCTATTGATATCAAACTTCTATCATGGAAAGTTCTTTTTCTGATGGCTATTTCCTCGGCTCGCAGAGTCTCGGAGTTATCTGCCTTACATTGTGATTCTCCTTATCTGATCTTTCATTCAGATAAAGTAGTTCTGCGTACAAAACCTGGGTTTTTACCTAAGGTGGTTTCTAACAAGAATATCAATCAAGAGATTGTTGTTCCATCATTATGTCCTAATCCTCCAAAGAAGGAACGTCTTTTGCATAATCTAGACTTAGTCCGTGCCTTGAAGTTTTACTTACAGGCTACTAAGGATTTTCGTCAAACATCTAACCTGTTTGTTGTTTACTCTGGACAGAGGAGAGGTCAAAAGGCCTCGGCAACCTCTTTTTGGCTTCGGAGTATAATCCGTTTAGCCTATGAGACTGCTGGACAGCAGCCTCCTGAAAGGATTACAGCTCATTCTACTAGAGCTGTGGCTTCCACCTGGGCCTTTAAAAATGAGGCCTCTGTTGAACAGATTTGCAAGGCTGCGACTTTGTCTTCGCTTCATACCTTTTCCAAATTTTACAAATTTGATACTTTTGCTTCTTCGGAGGCTGTTTTTGGGAGAAAGGTGCTACAGGCAGTGGTTCCTTCCGTTTAAGTTCCTGCCTTGTCCCTCCCATCATCCGTGTACTTTAGCTTTGGTATTGGTATCCCACAAGTAATGGATGATCAGTGGACTGGATACACTTAAGAGAAAACATAATTTATGCTTACCTGATAAATTTATTTCTCTTGTAGTGTATCCAGTCCACGGCCCGCCCTGTCTTTTTCAGACAGGTCTAAATTTTAATTAAACTACAGTCACCACTGCACCCTATGGTTTCTCCTTTCTCGGCTTGTTTCGGTCGAATGACTGGATATGGCTGTGAGGGGAGGAGCTATATAGCAGCTCTGCTGTGGGTGATCCTCTTGCAACTTCCTGTTGGGAAGGAGAATATCCCACAAGTAATGGATGATCCGTGGACTGGATACAGTACAAGAGAAATAAATTTATCAGGTAAGCATAAATTATGTTTTTGTGCACTGTAACATTGGTTTTTGGTTTTATTTGTTTATTGGATTGTGATTTAAACACGTTTTATAGTTTTGTATTCAATTTTAATATATAGACACTATTTAGTTACATTATGGGCACTTTTAAAATTTTAAGTTTTTCTAGATATGTAATTATATATGGCCCTGTGACAGATCCTTCACTATCCCCTGCTTTGTGCACGGCAGGTTTTTGGCTCAATTAGTTTTTTGCGTGGCAGTCTTTTTTTTTTTTTTTTTTTTTTTTTTTTCTCTCTCTCTCAGCGCCAAGCTTGCCCTCATTGGGTTAGCGCACATCCTTAGCCTTCTAGGAGTTGCAGGTTAGTTTTGTCTGTCGGGTTAGCGTACGTCCGAGCATTGATGTTCGCATGTCGGGTTAGCGCATGTCCGAGCATTGATGTGTGCATGTCTGGTTAGCTCTCCTTTTATTGGTTATGCGTGCATTGTGTTTTTGGCATGCTCTTTGCTAATGTTTGGCGCACGTTCGACAGGTTTCCTACTATGCTCAGTTCGGCTTATTATGCATGGTAAAGTTGCTTAGGCGGGGGTATATGGTTTCCTTTCCTCAAGAGCTTTAAGGGGTTTGATAGTGTTTATTGCATTGCTTTGCTATAAGCTATAATAGAGCAACAGATTTCTGTCCCTGAATTTACCCTAGAAACTCAGTCTCCTGAGCACTTTTCTACCATTAGGTGTGCTTATTGTAAAGCAGCTGCAATGCCTTATTAAGATAATTTGTGTCTCGTATTTAGATTTATTGATGCATACAGACCACTATAATGCGGTTTCTTTGGGTACTAATGAACATACTTTTAGTTCATTATGGGTTAATGCTGAAATGGTGCCTCCTGCTATGAAATCATTTATCATCAAGGCTGCTGTTTCTGATTTTACCTTCTCAAGTGTTATGTGCCCTGATCAAGGGATACTGTGGTATCTTCAGATGGTGACGTTTTTATTCTTATGATGATTCCTCATCTGAAGTAGAAGCTGATATGTCCTTTTTTTTTGTTTAAATATTTGTTCTTTTAAAAGGAGGTCTTAGTCACTTTGGGGGTTAAAGATTCTACATCTTCTGATAAATCTTGTAATTGTTTAAATTCAGTTTTTAAAACTGTTTTTAATCTCTGAGGTTTTCCCTCTGCCTGATGCTGTCTAATATGAATTAGTCTAAGCTAGGTGTCTTTTAAATCCTTCTGCAAGGTTTAAAAAGTTATACCCTTTACCTGCTGCTTATCTAGAGTTATGAAAAACTGTTCCTGAAGTGGATGGGGCCATTTCCACTCTAGCTAAACGTACAATTATTCCTTTGGAAGACTGTACTTTAAGGACCCTTTAGACCAGGGCTCGACAAACCTGGGAGCCACTGGCTCCTAGACTTTTATCCCTCCTAACTTTTTGGGTTATTCTCCATATATCTATATAAAAATCCAACTGTCTGGCTCCTAAAATATATGCCTGGCTCCTAAATATTGTTACTGGCTCCTAATTTTTGAACATATTCATCAAGCACTGCTTCAGACAAGATGCTAGAATCCTTTCATAGAAGGGCCTTTCTACATACTGGTTATATGCTCGGGCCAGCTATTTCTATTGCTGATATAGCTGCTGCTTTTACTTACTGGCTGTCCAGTCTTCTGATGACCCTGTAAGTGCAAATCTGTTTGCTTCAATTTGTAAATTCTTTTATTTGTGATGCTGTGTTTAGATATGAAAATAAAAGCATGTCTAGCTATTCTTGTCAGGGGGGCTTTGTGGCTTAAATCCTGGAATGCTGATATGGTGTCTAAATCTAGTTTCTCTGTCTCTTCAAGGAAAGAAGTTTTTTTGTCAGATTTAGATTTGATGTCTATTATTTGGGGGGTAAAGGAGCTTTTCTTCCTCAAGACATGAAGTCTAAAGGAAAATCCAATGCTCCTCTGTTCAAAACGGACTTCTCTGTTCAAAAGCAAAGCTCCTCTGGTTCAGTCTGGTGGCCTAGTGCTAACTGGAACAAGTACAAACAGGGTAAGAATCTGTTCCTGCTTCTAAAACCGCATGAAGTTCCTGCTCCCGATCCAGTATTCCTGGTTAGGGGCAGATTAAACCTCATTCAGGAACTTTGTTTGTCCCAGATCCCTGGGTTCAGAATATAGTTTCTCAGGGATATCTAATTGTATTCAGAACAAGGCCTCCCCAGTGGAAGTCCAAAGAAGGAAGGCACTTTCCTACCAGTTTTGGATCTAAAGAGAATAAACAAGTTAAGGATTCCATCTTTCAAAATAAATACTATTAGGACTACTCTGCCTTTTGTTCAGCTAGGTCAGTTTATGTCCACAATAGATTTAAAGGATGCTTCCCTTCATATTCCAATTCACACAACTGGTTTGAGGTTTTCTTTTTTGGACAAACTTTGTTTGTTCCATTTGGTCTGGCTATAACTCCAATAATTACCAAGGTTCCGGGTGCCTTTTTGTCTGTAATAAGGACTCGGTTTATTGCAGTGTTTCCTTACCTGGACAATATCTTGGTACTAGCTCTGTCTTTTCCTTTAGCAGGAGGAGGCAAAGACACCCAGCCAAAGGCTTAAATACCTCCCCCACTTCCCTCATCCCTCAGTCATTATTTGCCTTTCGTCACAGGAGGTTGGCAGAGAAGTATTGGAAGATTACGGAGTATTCTCTTATGAAGGGTAGTACTCTTCGAGATGGGACAGGAGTTAAGTAGTCCTGTCAGCCTCTCAGTGAGTGCATGGATGAAAGTTAGAGTCCGGAGATGCAGGGAGAGTCTTTCTGCGAAACTATCCCGACTCATATTAACAGCTCCATAAGCAATCAACGTTGACGAGTTTCGCTGCCTGCTTTCTTCACTCAAGTCCATGTTAGAAGAGACGCTACTATCTGTCAAACTTGAAGGACCGTTTTACTGTTCCACGGCATAGATTCCGGTAAGATTGTTTCATTTTTCTTTCTCTGTGGGAATATAATGTAATGATAGAACACAGGGTCTCAGTGGGACTCCGTTATCTTTATGGAATCTATGGTTAATATCTCCTGAGGGGGGTTATTGAACAGTGGGAAACTTTAATCATGTATATGTTGTTCTGTCTGCTTATGTGTAGTGATGTTGGGCATATAGGTTTTTAGTGCTACGCCGTTCCTGATGGGACTGGCGTGCTTTTCTTTGGCCTGTGGGTTGCACCTTGTGACCGGGAATGGTAACGTTTTGTTTTCCATTTCCGTATTTTTGCCAGTGTCAGTGGAGAGGGTCTGTTCTCTACTTGTCTGAGTCATAGGAGGTGGTGAGTGCCCCAGCCATTGGGGGTGTGAGGTGCCAGTTTTTGTCCAAATTTGCCTGTTCAAGTTGAGGATTCTGATTTTTCTAAGGAGGATTTTCCAGATTCTGTTTCCTGCTTAGCTTGCACGGAGGCCCGGGTAATCTAGCCCAATCATTTGTTCCGTATGCCGTTATAGAGTGCTCTTTTCTCCCTCTGGGGAGAAATTAGAGACCAATGAGCCGTCTGCCTCTGAGGATTCTGTGTCCCGTGAGGTGCGTTCCCTGTTTGTTTTTTTCTGTTCCTACACAGGCAGTTGTCCCAAATGCCGTTACCCCTTCTCCAGAAGGAGGTTTCTTTCCACCACAGGTTGCTGTTCGGTTGTGCATAGCCATATTGGTGGCGTTGGCGCATTTACAGATTCTTGAGGGCCAGCGTAGAGCTTATCAGTGTCCTCTCTTTCTGGGGGCACCAGGTGAGACGGTCCTTTCCTCTGGGGGAGTGGTTCCTTCTGAGGCTTCAGGGGTACGGCTGTCTGGCGAAAAGCTCTAGACGAGTGGAGGAATGTGGATCATACTCATATTTGTCTTTGTATCTATTCCCAATTATGAGCTCTTGAGGAACCAGGTCTCTGTTAGTGTTTCTATTTCTTTTCTTGGCATTCACCTGCGGGTATGGCCTTACTACTTTTGATCCGGTTAGGATGTGTTTTTTATTTTCAGAGCTTGAGACTTGTACCTTTCCTTTACGGAAACTTTTTTTCTGGGATTTTGATACTAGCGATGTATGGTCGCAATGTTTGTTGCGTCCGGCGGATAAAAATGTTAAGTCAATGTTTGAGCCTTGTTTGACTGCTTATTCTACTAGGTCAGTTGTTACTACTTGGGCTGTCATGAATGAGACTTCAGTTGATCAAATTTGCAAGGCAGCTACTTTCTAATTTGCATACTTTTACAAAATGTTACCATTTTGTATGGAGCTTTTGCATGAAACCGCTTTTTGTTAGAAAGGTCCTTCAGACAGTTGTCTGATGGGTTATACCTGGGTTGTTGTTTTTTAAGTGCTTGAAAAAGGTGTTAAATCCTTCCCTTTGTTATTACTCATGGACTGCCACAGCTTGGGTATTGGTTCCCATGAGTAATGGATCCTGGACTCTCGCCACCTGTATGAAAGAAAACATAATTTCTGCTTACCTGATAAATTCACTTCTTTCATGGTGGTGAGTCCAAGAGCCCCCACCCTATGTTTTTGTTTTTCTTTAGGTATGTTTTCTTCATAAATGGAAAGAGTCCACAGCTGCATTCATTACTTTTTGGAATTTAGAACCTGGCCACCAGGAGGAGGCAGACACCCCAGCCAAAGGCTTAAATACTCCTCCCACTTCCCTCATCCCCCAGTCATTCCTTGCCTTTTGTCCCCGGAGGTTGGCAGAGAAGTGTCAGAAGTTTTTGATAGTCTTATGGAGGGTAGTACTCTTCAGCATGGGACTGGAGTTTTAAGTAGTCCTGTCAGCCTCTCAGTGAGATCATGGATCAGTTAGTCCGGAGATGCAGGGAGTGTCTTTCTGCAAAACCATCCCCACTCATATTAACAGCTCCACAAGCAAACAGCGTTGACTAGTTTTGTTGCCTGCTTTTTTCTCTCAAGTCCATGGCAGAGTCGACGCTACTATCTGTCACACTTGAAGGGCCGTGTTCCTGTTCCACGGCATAGATTCGGTAAGATAGTTTCATTTTACTTTCATCATAGATGTATTGTAATTTCAACTGTTTATCCGAGAGTGGCTACAACCTTTCAGGGATAACTTTACCATAGGGTCTCAGTGAGGCTCCTTTTTGTATCTAGGAATCAAGGGTTAATATCTCCTGAGGGGGATTATTGAACAGGGGGGGTTTATAATCATGTTTTAAGTGATTGTCTGCTACTGTGTAGTTTTGCTTCGGATCATGGCTATTTTGGAACTTAACGGCCTATGTCTAGTGACGCAGACTTTTCGGTCGGGCGTTCTTTTGCATGTCTGCACTGATTACATGTTTTCCTGACCACTTGGCGGTGGAAAAATCCTTGTCCGCTGGTGTTTGGTTCTCTGAAGGCAGCAGTGTCCCAGTTATGGAGGATTCTTGGAGACGGATGTCTCCAATTCAGTCTTTACTTGCAAAGAATATGAATTGCCCCGGGTGATACATGCCCATCAGTTATGTTCCGAATGCCGTTTTAGAGGGCTCTGTTCCTTTGGATCGAGGAATCTGGTGCCCACTGAGCCATCCGTCTCTGGGGATTCTATTTCTCACGAGACGAGTTCCCTACCATCAACTCTTACTACGCATGCAGGTAACCCAAACGCTAATTATCCTTTCTAGGGAGTGTGGCCTGTTCCCACCTGAGGTTACATGGAAAAGAGGTGCAGG
Organism: Bombina bombina; assembly: GCF_027579735.1. NCBI lineage: Eukaryota > Metazoa > Chordata > Amphibia > Anura > Bombinatoridae > Bombina > Bombina bombina. The sequence continues at coordinate 50,600,109 of NC_069506.1, forward strand.
GTAGCGCTAATGAAAGCACAGAGCTCAATTTGTATATGGTATATCTATACTAGTATGGTGATGTATAAAAAATATGTCTAAAAAAGATAACTATGTGAATCTTTAAAAATTTATTATACAATAATCGTATAATCATATAACAATAGTGCCGGCACTGATTAAAACAGTATAATAAAAGGACATAAACATAAAATACATAAACAATGGGTGTTGATTTCAAGTAATATTGGCAAAAAAAATGGCAAGAGAAAAAGTTAGCTTGCTAAGTATTTTGGCAGCCTAAACTTCAAATGTGTCCGTATTGGATAATTCACAAATGTTCTCATATAGGGCACATTAAATTACCGTCTCTGCTATGTGTGGAGTTGTCCGTTGTTTTTATTAAGTCCCGTGACTTTGTGCAGAGTGATTCTCCTGGTGTAAGTAGAGCAAGTATTAATGTAGAGAGCACGCTGGTAATTGTAATCCTTCAGTGCTTGCTGTGAGTGATCCTGTAGCGTCCTAGGGTAATGGCCACAGTGGCAGATGTAAGGGTAGGTCCTGGGACCGAAGGTATTAGCTGATTTCTGATGCTTTGTTTGACAGCTGTACCAAACGAGTCCTATTACCCTTACAGTATCAGAGTCGGGAGTGTGCTTCAAACCCCAGATGTATTGCGGTAATCATAAGCAAGCACTGAAGGATTACAATTACCAGCGTGCTCTCTACATTAATACTTGCTCTACTTACACCAGGAGAATCACTCTGCACAAAGTCACGGGACTTAATAAAAACAACGGACAACTCCACACATAGCAGAGACGGTAATTTAATGTGCCCTATATGAGAACATTTGTGAATTATCCAATACGGACACATTTGAAGTTTAGGCTGCCAAAATACTTAGCAAGCTAACTTTTTCTCTTGCCATTTTTTTTGCCAATATTACTTGAAATCAACACCCGTTGTTTATGTATTTTATGTTTATGTCCTTTTATTATACTGTTTTAATCAGTGCCGGCACTATTGTTATATGATTATACGATTATTGTATAATAAATTTTTAAAGATTCACATAGTTATTATCTTTTTTAGACATATATTTTTTATACATCACCATACTAGTATAGATATACCATATACAAATTGAGCTCTGTGCTTTCATTAGTGCTACCCTGCACCTCTTTTCCATGTTTTCTCACATTAGCGTTTTGGAGATTCGCTAATGTTCTGGGTCAGCTACAGAGCCTGAGAGTGTTAGTATCTTTCACATTTACTTTTGCAGTTTTTTCCTTTACCCACCTGAGGTTACGACACTGTTCCGCATGGCCTTATCTTTGGCGCTGGTGCAACTGCACCTCCTGGAAGTATGCTTACATTATAGTCCGTGTTTCGTTAACCGGGGCTCGCCAGGCGTAGGATCGCCTAGTCCAGTTAAGCCTTCCGGTGGAGTGACTGCCCCTGAGGCCTCAGGGGGTCAACCTTTTGGTGCCGGTGTTTCCTTTTGTCCTTGCGGAGGTATGTTGCTGCTTTCGTTATGGACTGGCGTGCCTTCGTGTCCTACTAAGGCACGTTTTTTGGCGTTGCTGGAGGATCCCACTCTTAATGGGTCTGGGGATTCTTCGACTGGCTTGCATATATAGTAGGGATGCACCAAAATTTCGGCAGCAGAAAGTTTCGGCCGAAAATTGCATTTTTGGCTATTTCGTTTTTCGTTTTTTTAGCCTGTTATTTTCGGTAAAATTATTGTGTAGCATGTTTCAAATTTGATGCTAGACTAGAGCTGCTGTTTGTTTGTTACTTGACTTACTGTTCTGCATATGAGTTTTCTAGGACTATACTTTATTTGGATAATTAGTAAAAAAAAAACTGTTAAATATGATTCTGTTACATAGAACTAAATGAAGAATAATACAGTATATTGATATTTATAATTGTTTTAAGTAGGGATGCACCAAAATTTTGGTTGCAGAAACATTTTGGCCGAAAATGGCATTGTTTGCCTGGTTTTTTTTTTTTTTCTTGGTAAAATTATTGTGTAGCATATTATTGTTTTAAGATATTTTTGTCCAATTTTAGTGTGTTACTTTCAATAAAAGTGTGGGTTTTTTTTATTGGCTCTAATTATGCAAAAAACTAAAAAAAAAATTTTTAAAAAATACATTTTTGGTATCTGTTTCGGTTTTCGGCCAAGTGCATCACGGATTTTCGGATTCGGTTTCGGTCCAGAATTTCCATTTCGGTGCATCACTAATATATAGACATAAGGGGATAAAGTAATCTTCTTATAGTCTTTATTTATGTATCCTTTTCCAATTCTCAGCTTGGAAGTCTTGGACCACTGTTGGGCTGGTCCTGTTGGGTCTGTCCATTCTTCCTGGGCAATAACGTACGGGTTGCCTTATCTTTTATTTTTATCTGGCGAGGATGATTTTTATTTGGTTTAAAGCTCATGTTGTGGTGTGAGGTTTCCTTCTGGAACTTTCCTCTCTGGAATTGATACTCATGATTTTGTTTGCTCTGTTTACACAGGTCTGTCTGACTGTTCTTTTATCCCTCCATCATCGGGGGAGACTCTGTGGCCTTGACAGTGCTGGGGCCCTTGGTTTCAGGCTGGTCCTCACTGGGTACAAATCCTTCTGTCTTTGAGGCCTAGTTCAGACACATGACACTTTTTCATGTCCTGTTGGTCCGTTAATGGCGCCCAGTGATCACAATATGATTGTGTAATTGTCTTGTTTTCCAAGCTTCAACTAGCATCCTGAGAGGACTTGAGGGTCCGTGGTTGCTTAGGGGCATGGGGGATTGGTTCAGTCCTCATTCGCCTTTCAATCTAGTGGGCCGGGACTCCATTGAGATCCGCGGTGACATTCTCAGTCATTTCCGAATTCTTCAGGAACTAGTGTTCCTTCAGTTGTGGGTTGGAGGCTTGGAGGATTTAGGTCCTTCATACCGCCGTTCTTACGGTTTTGCCTTTCATGGTCTCTTTGGAAGTGTCCTTTTTAGAGGTTCTCTTCCTTTGGGTCAAGACTTTCTGGACTTCGTCTGATTTTTGTGACGGCTTTGGCCGCTTAATTAGGAAGTGAAGGCCGTGAGGCTCTGTCTTCCTTCGGGAGTTAATCGTCTCCATATCATGGGCGATAGGTGTCTCTCTTTCCAAGCTCTTTGCTTAGGGGACGTTTTTCTGCCTGTGTTTGGGATGCTTTGCATTCTTCTCCCTTGGTTGTGGTCCTCTGGAAAGTTAATCTGAAAGGATTATGGAGACAAGCCTTTGTTTTACTCTTTCGGGTGAGACTGTTCTCGTTTTCATTTCCTTTGGGGCCCTTTAGCTCTAGAGAAATTCCGTGACTTTGTTGTGGCCTAGTAGCTTGGTGGGGGGGGGTGTTGACCTCCGGCTGAGGGTGTTCTCTTCCCTTTGGGCTGGGAATTCGAGTGAGTCCTGTACTCGTTCTCTGGGTTTCCCGGTTCTCATTCCCTGTTTGGTCTGATTGCTTTAGACGGGGGTATCTTGTGTTCCCTGAGGGTGTCATTTGTTCTAGGTCGATTCTGGGTCCCAGGTCTGGAGTTCTTGTCTTGGATCCTTCTTGGATGTCTGGAGACTTATGATCCGATGGACTGGACAACTCAGTTTTTTTTTTTTAGGGACCCTATGTTGCGACATAGGGGCTAGCTCATTGGGCTTGCAAGTAGGTAGGCCAGAGTTCTCATCCACCTTCGGGTACTGGTTATAAACTTTAAGGCCTGACTTGTCCTTTGGACGGCGTGTGCTCCTCAACGGGGAGTTTTTTTCTCTGTTGGGTCAACAATGTTTTGTTCAGACTATGGCTTCATGTCTTTTGGACGTGTACGCCGTTATCTGTGCCCTTCCTTTTGGAGGGGATAGTTTATCTTCCTTATGAGTTGGAGGGTCCTTGTCCTGCCCTGTGTGTAGGAGGTTGGTTCAGGGGGATTATTTCTGTAAGCGGCAATATCTGCATCTCTGTGGGCTCTGTTCCACCTGCTGGAAATTGGTCTCTCTACATAGAGACTCTCTAAGAGGTTCTCCTATGGATCTATTGCACTCCTTGGAAGTGCCTTATTTTGGAGGAGCGGATTGGCTTGGCACCCGAGCTCGGTTGGGGTGGGTGAGTCCACCCTTTTTTCTTCCATTCCCTGTGGGCTTGTGGTTGGGGTCTTCTGTCCCCCTGTCTATCAGACACATCTATCGCTTGGTCTGGTGTTAAAGCAGGATCTGAGATCTGTTGCTCTACTATTTCATCCTCTGAGCATTCGAGGTACAGTTAGCCTTTTTGAGGTTTCTCCTTTCTCCACATTCAAGATTTGTGGGAAGGACTGGCGGCTCTTAGCCTGCGACGTTATCCGTAGGTTAGTGGATACTTAGCATTCTGAAGGATCCTATCTTCAGCTGCTTCTACTTGCTCTGCAAGTTATTTAAGTTTGAGTCATTTTTAGATGACTGCAGTGAGCACTGTTTTTGCTTCAGGTGTTGTTCGTCAGACCTATCTGAGCTTGCTGCGCGAGTTTTCGTTCTGAATATTTCGGTATTCTGATATACTTTTTTGCGACTTGGGCACCTTCGTCTTCAGTTGCTTTCTAGAGTGAAACAGGGAGAGGATCTCTCAACCCCAGACTCCCAGCCTTATCCCGTGGTTTGTTTTTCTGGGGTCTGGGCGTTGCCTCCCCTTGTTTCTATGAGACTGGTTGGGTCTCTGTTAGCCTGACCCGATTTGTCTGGTTTTTACTCTGTTTTTATTTAGGACTTGCTGTGCCCTTTGGTTTTTTTTCTGGAGTTCCTTATGCTAGCTGGAAGCTAGCTCAGCATACTAATTCACTGTGGCTACTCTGCCGAGGGTTGCAAGTTCGATCCCCGGCAAGGTCTACTCAGCCTTTCCTCCTTTCGAGGTTCATAAAATAAGCAGCGCCTTGAGTCCCTTAAGAGGGATTAGCCGTGCTTTACAAGTACAATCATGTTTTTTCTCTGTGCCTTTTTCTTCTTTGTGGAAGTATATAGTAGTTTGTTCCCTTTCTTTAGTAAGGGGTGTGTTTGGAGACAGACTGCTGTGGACGGTGTCTCTTGGAGGCTCTTGACTCAGTCGAGTCTAGTTCCTGCAGTCTCTAGCAAGGCTGCGGGTAAGTGTCCTTGGGCCTTTTCCTTTCAAGTTCATGGCTTCAGACGAAGCTGGATTTTGTTGGGTAGGGGTTTTCAGGCCAGGTGCCCTCAGAATGGGCCGCCTCTTGTACGCTCCCGTTTTTGCATTCAGTGTCCTCTATAGCTTGGGTATTGTTTTCCAAAAGTAATGAATGCAGCTGTGGACTTTCCATTTATGAAGAAAAACATAAATTATGTTTACCTGATCATTTTCTTTTCTTCAGATGGAGAGAGTCCACAGCTCCCCGCTCGTATTTTTTCTGTGGGGCGTCTGTTATTTTTGTTCTTCTGGCACCTTTTCATCCTGATGTTTCTTCTACTGTTCCTTGTTCCTCGGGATGAGGGAATTAGGGGAGTATTTAAGCCTTTGACGGGGGTGTCTTTGCCTCCTCCTGGTGCCCAGGTTCTGAATTCCCAAAAGTAATGAATGCAGCTGTGGACTGTTTCCATCTGAAGAAAAGAAAATCATCAGGTGAGCATAATTTTTATTTTTTAGTTGCTTTGCTATACGTTAGACTGAGGTATAAGGGAGGGTAGGAGTTTAATAGAATTCTTGTGGTCTGGGAATCTTGGACTCCTAGTGGTAGAGAAGAGTAATTCCCATGAGTAACGGATTGTGGACTCTCACCACCATGAAAGAAATTAATTTATCTGCTTGTGCGGTCGCTTTTACTTTCACCTTGTAATACGCACACAAGTTAAAGCTGGCGTGATATTTCAATATTGAGTGCGCTCTAACTTTAGCACACCACTTGTAATCTATCCCTCAGTCGGGAGTGCAAACTGCAAAGGGAACAAACCGCTGTATTGAACTTTTTTTTTTTTTTAATCCAAAATGCATGTTTAAAAAAAAAATCAATAAAATTGTAATATTTCCTCAAAACATTTTTTCCAATATTGCACAGCCTCAATAAATAGTTTGTGGGTTTGTTTTTTTGCTTGAAAGTGGGGTTTGAAGACAATGTAAAACTTTTGCCTTTTGTTAAGAAGTATCAATGAGCAATATACTTTAGAGCTCTGACTTCCATAATTTATAACATTCTGAGACACTGAGCATTCAGTAAGATGAATAGTGGAGTTTCAAAACAAAATAGATGAATGGCAATGGTCTTCTGGTTTGCAAAGTTCACATTTTTGTTGGTCAAAGATCAAAATAGTTTTGTGGTGATTTAACTCTTCTAATGGAATTTTTCAGCATCATTTTTGTTTTCTTGTTTTTACAGATTTGAGTGCTGGTGGTGGTAGTAAATCTCCATTTTCTTTGAAGAAAAATGAGTGAACTCGATCAGCTACGCCAGGAGGCAGAACAGCTCAAAAACCAAATCAGAGTATGTTAACGAAAAAGAAAAACGTGTTATATTTGCCACTTTAAACTATTCATTTATATATTTGAATGTGTTTTTCCCTCATTGCATTAAAAAGCTAGATTAAAGGGACATGAAACCTCAAACAAATTTCTTATTAACCCCTATTATCAAATTTGCGTCATTCTCTAGGTATCCTTTGTTGAAGGAGCAGCAATGCATACGGCAAGCTAGCTCTTAGTAATGCATGCTGCCCCTGAGGCCTACCTAGGTATGCTTTTCAACAAAGGCCACAGAGCGCAAAGCAAATTCTATAATAAAAGTACATTGAAAAGTTTTTTGGGTTTTTTTTCTTCTAAATTACATGCTCTATATAAATCGTGGGGGGGGGGGGGGGGGAATTTATTTTTTTTATTTTTTTTGTATTGATACTTATCGTAAAATTATATTGGAAAGTTGTATAATTAAATGTCCTATCTTTTAAAATACAGGATAATGGGTAAACTATATTGCTAAGTTTTTTTTAATATGTGTAATTATTCTTATATTAGCCTTTGTGTGACTTTATGGAGCATGTTGTTTTTTTAGGTGCAAGATAAATATTGAAGGCTTTTCTTGACTTTGTAAATTTCAGATTTTGAGCATACTTTAAAACGATAACATCCTTGGAAAAGGTTTTGTCTCTGAAATATATATGTACATCTGCATCTAGGTTTTTCTCACTGTCAACCAATAATCATCTGAAGTTTAAAAAAAATAAAGTTGAATCTAATTTAAAGGGGCAACACTGAACCCAAATTTTTTTCTTTCGTGATTCAGATAGAGCATGCAATTTTAAGCAACTTTCTAATTTACTCTTATCAATTTTTCTTCGTTCTCTTGCTATATTTGAAAAAGAAGGCATCTAAGCTTTTTTTTTCAGAACTCTGGACAGCACTTTTTTTATTGGTGGATGAATGTATCCACCAATCAGCAAGGACAAGCCAGGTTGTTCACCAAAAATGGGCCGACATCGAAACTTATTCTTGCATTTCAAATAAAGATACCAAGAGAATGAAGAAAATTTGATAATAGGAGTAAATTAGAAAGTTGTCATTGCCCTGCTTCATTTTGAAGCAGGGCAAGTTTTCTGTGTCTTTTTGGGGGTTTGGCCGTAGTCCACGTTCTCTTCAGTGGGGCAGTGGTGGCTTTTAAGCATCTGGGAACTTGTGGGGTATAATCCTCACTGCGCCTCCCAATTTGTTGTTGCTGCCCTGTCTTTGGAAGCCTGTTTATGTTTAATCAGCCTTCCTTTTTTCCACAGGTCCATGAGTGGGTGGAGGTCTCTCAAACCGGGTGTGCTGCCCTGCTGCCGGGCAGATGTAATTTCAGGTACGTGCCTTATTTTAATTTCTGGGAGATTCAGGAATTAGGCACTTGTTCTTATATGGAATCCTATTGTATGTTAATAGGATAGTTGGCAGTATATGGATGCAGGCACTGGGGACTTAGGAGACTGTGGCTCAGTTTTTTATTCTGTAAGGGCTAAGGCTGCTGGTGGAAATAAAGTGTATTTAGACAGCATGTGTTTTAGTCATATGTATTTTTGGCAGCGTGTGTTGACCGTTTGTGCTGCTTTGAGAGGGTAGTCCCAGTTGCCAGCTTGTTTGTAATGGCGGCTGGGTTTGTTTCTAGTTTAGGGAGACGCCCACGACTAGGGCAGGATTTTGCTGTGGCGGAAAGTAGTTTGCGTGCCTTTTTGGTTTCTTTTCAGTTGGAGTTCTAGATCGGCTCATGGTCACAGTGCTGAGCTCGCTTGTGTCTGGGAGTCCGTTAAATTTTTCTCTCCGGTCGGCAAGGCAGGTAGGCAACGCAGCAAGGAGTGCTGAGGTAAGGGGTTGCCTGAGATTGTTATAAAACTATTGCAGTTTTGTTTTGACTACTGCATTTATAGTTTAAAGGAGCAGTAACATTTTTTTGGCAAGTATTACTGCTGTTATAGAGTTTTTTTTTTGTTTGAGATTTGCAAGAGCAGTAACTTGAGTTCAATTGCTGCTGTTGAAAATTTTAAATTGCTTTTTAAAATTTAAAGTGACAGTAAAGTTTTTTTTGAGTGTGCAAATTAAAAGCAGTTTTTTTTTTTTGGTGAGTTTTTGGTTGAAGATGGACCAAGAGGCCCTGAAAAACGTTACATGTAGCCTGTGTTTTGGTTCCAATGTGGAACCACCAGTCCCTTTTTGTCCCTCTTGTATTGATAGAGCTTTACATTACAGGGATAGACTTTTTTATTCTGAGCCGCCATTAGCTAAGATGGATGCTGTTCAGGTGTCTCCTGTTCAAGAGATGCCTCTTCTTTCTCCTCAAGTGTCCCAAACTTTGTTGTCTGCACAGGCAGTGCCCTATGCTTCATCTCATACTCCGGTTGGGGTTACGTTGCAAGATATTGCTACCCAGATATCTTCTGCGGTAATGGATGCGCTTTCGGCTTTTCCTGTATTACAGGGACAGCGCAAGAGGAAATTTAAGGAGGCAGTAAATAGGGTTTCTGATTCAGTTGCGTCTGTTCCAAAGGTTTTCCTCTCAGTTGTCTGAGGAAGATTCTTTGGTTGCATCTGAGGGTGAAGTTTCAGATTCCGATAGTGTTAATCCTTCTGATGCTGAGGTTGTATCCTTCAGGTTTAATTATTTCATTCAGATTGGGAAACTTTAAAAATTGTATTCTGTTATTTCTATTATCAAAAATGTTTAATTTCCATGTTATTCTTTGAGATACCTAGGTAGGTAGCGTGCACGTGACAGAAGCACTACAGGACAGGAAATATTGCTGCCATCTAGTGCTGCCTGGTTTGCAAGGAAAGCGGGACAGCTCTGGGTTAAGGAAAAATGCTGAGCCGCCTCACGCTTTATTAGCCGTATCTGATATGCCCTCACAATGCTCTGAAGGGGCGTGGGATTTGTTATCTGAGGGAGAAATTTCTGATTCAGGAAAGACTCTCCCTCAGACAGATTCTGACGGCCTTTAAATTTAAGCTTGAACACCTCCGCTTATTGCTTAGGGAGGTATTAGCAACTCTAGATGATTGTGACCCTATAGTGGTCCCAGAGAAATTGTGTAAAATGGTTCGATACTTAGAGGTTCTTGTTTACACTGATGGTTTTTCCAGTCCCTAAGAGGATTGTGGATATTATTGCTAAGGAGTGGGATAGACCAGGTATTCCGTTCACTCCCCCCTCCTGTTTTTAAGAAAGTGTTTCCCATATCTGACACCATAAGGGACTCATGGCAGACAGTTCCTAAGGTGGAGGGAGCTATTTCTACTCTGTCTAAGCGTACAACTATACCTATTGAGGACAGTTGTGCTTTCAAAGATCCTATGGATAAAAAAATTAGAGGGTCTACTGAAGAAAATTTTTGTTCATCAAGGTTTTTTTCTCCAACCTATTGCATGCATTGTTCCTGTAACAACTGCAGCTGCTTTCTGGTTTGAGGCTCTAGAAGAGGCTCTTCAAATGGAGACTCCATTAGAGGAAATTATGGACAACATTAAGGTCCTTAAGTTGGCTAATTCTTTTTTTACAGATGCCGCTTTTCAACTGGCTAAATTAGTGGCAAAGAATTCAGGTTTTGCCATTTTAGCACACAGGGCGTTATGGCTTAAGTCCTGGTCTGCTGATGTGTCATCTAAGTCTAAACTTTTGAACATTCCTTTTAAGGGTAAGACCCTATTCGGTCCTGAACTGAAAGAGATTATTTCAGACATCACTGGAGGGAAAGGTCATGCCCTCCCTCAGGATAGATCAAATAAGATGAGGACCAAACAAAATAATTTTCGTTCCTTTCGGAACTTTAAGAGTGGTCTCGCTTCAGCTTCCTCTGCTACAAAGCAAGAGGGGAGCTACTGAGCATGTGCAAGAATTTACAGAATATACATATGCCTTTGAGATTGGCTGATGACTGTCACATGATACTGGATTGGAAATAGACATAACTGAAATTTGTCAGAAAAAAAAGCTACTATTTGAACTTCAGACTAAGTGCTATTACATTGTCTTTATCATGCATTTGTTTGTTATGCAAATCTACTGTATGTACCTTTAAGGGGTTAAAAATAAGCTCTTTATATTATTCAGAACATCACTCTGTGCTGACCCCAGAAATGGAAACTACAGTAATAAAAAATTCAGTTCCATTCATCTTGTCTCACCCTAATATTTGCAGTGCCAAGGCTGTAACATAAAAGTGGGTGCATATTTCCTGCATGCTTTGATATGATGCAGTAAGATATTTGTTCAAAACCTAGTTGCCAGTCGAAAAAAATGTATGAGCCTGTGCATTTGTAGGTTCTGAAGCTTGGTGGAGATGAGGAAGCTGTTTGATGAAAGGCAATCTATTATGCAATATTGTGTTTGTTTTTTATGCCCCCACCCTACTCATACCTTTATAATTTAACACTAAAATTATGGGTTTTTTTAATTTTGAGACTTTGGCAGCATCTTATCACCTTTGCTGAGATCAATTGGGGATGGCTTTACAATAAAATTAGCATTTTTTACATTGTTTGTAAGCCTAACAGTGTCAAGTTTGTTTCATACTTAAAGGTACAGTCTAGTTAAAGATTCAGATAGGGCATACAATTTTTAAAAAATTAGCAATTTACTTTAGCATGAACCTGAGAAGAAAAATTAAAACTTGATCAAACCGTTATTTAGATTCTCATTGAGTGACATGCGATTTACAAAGAATATAAACAATAAGTCATACGTTTAAACATTGACTTGTAATTTCCACATAAAATGCATCTCTTAAAGGGACAGTGTAGTCAAAATTAAACTTTCATGATTCAGATAGGGCATGCAATTTTAAGCAACGTTTTAATTTTACTATTATCACATTTTCTTTGTTCTCTTGGTATTTGTTGGAAGCTAAACCTAGGTAGGCTCATATGCTAATTTCTAAGCCCTTGAAGGCTGCCTCTTATCTCAGTGAATTGTGACAGTTTCTCGCAGCTAGACAGCACTAGTACATGTGTGCCCTATAGATAAAATTTTGCTCACTCTTGTGGAGTTGAGTCTGCACTGATTGGCTAAAATGCAAGTCTGTAAACAGAACTGAGATAAGTTGGCAGTCTGCAGAGTCTTAGATACAAGGTAATCCTAGAGGTAAAAAGTATATTAATATAACTGTTGGTTATGCAAAACTGGGGAATGGTTAATACAGGGATTTCTTTTTCAACAATACAAATTCTGGAGTAGACTGTTCCTTTAAAAATATGCTGATACTGATCTAAAAATCCAGTATAAAACCTTTTTAAAAACTTGCATAGAGGCTCCCATTTCTTTCATGTAATTGGCAAGAGTCCATGAGCTAGTTACGTAGTCGTATGCGATATACAATCCTACCAGGAGGGGCAAAGTTTCCCAAACCTCAAAATGCCTATAAATACACCCCTCACCACACCCACAGTTCAGTTTTACAAACTTTGCCTCCTATGGAGGTGGTGAAGTAAGTTTGTGCTAAGATTTCTACGTTGACATGCGCTTCTCAGCATTGTTGAAGCCCTATTCCTCTGAGTACAGCGAATGTCAGAGGGATGTGAAGGGAGCATCACCTATTGAATGCAATGGTTTTCCTCACGGGAGATCTATTTCATAGGTTCTCTGCTATCGGTCGTAGAGATTCATCTCCTACCTCCCTTTTCGGATCGACGATATACTCTCATATACCATTACCTCTACTGATAACTGTTTCAGTACTGGTTTGGCTATCTGCTATATGTGGATAGGTGTCTTCAAGTAAGTATGTTTTCATTACTTAAGACCTCTCAGCTATGGTTTGGCACTTTATGTATTTATATAAAGTTTTAGATATATGTATTATACTTATATTTGCCATGATTCAGGTTTTCAGTATATTTCCTTTTGCAGACTGTCGGTTTCATTTCTGGGAAATGCATTTTTTAGAAAATTTTCTTACCTGGGGTGGTCTTTTTTCAATTGACTGTCATTTTTTTCAAATTCGAGGGCAGATTTAGGCTCGCTAAAGTTTATTGCGTCATTCTTGGCGCAAAATGACGTTAGTTGACGCAAATTCGTAATTTCTGGTGTCTTAGTTGACGCCGGGTCCTTTCACAAGTTTGCGTCATCTATGACGCTAGTGTCGTTTCCGGATGTTTTTGGCGCCAACATTTTTTTCCGTTTGTTGTGCATCATACTTGGTGCCAAATATTTTCATTATTTTAGTCCCCATTCCTATTTGCCTCTTGCCTTTTTTCTATGTCAGAGGGCTATTCTGTTTGCATTTTTTCCCATTACTGAAACTGCCATATAAGGAAATTGATAATTTTTCTTTGTTTTTTTCTTTACATTTGCAAGATGTCTCAATCTGATCCTGTCTCAGAATTCACTGTTGGATCCCTGCTGCCTGATAACAGTTCTACCAAAGCTAAGTGCATTTGTTGTAAACTTGTAGAGATTATACCTCCAGCTGTGGTTTGTAATAGTTGTCATGATAAACTTTTACATGCAGATATTGTATCCATCAGTAGTAGTTCATTACCTGTTGCTGTTCCCTCAACATCTAATGCACAAGATATACCTGTAAATTTAAAAGAATTTATTTCTGATTCTATGCATAAGGCTTTGTCTGCCATTCCGCCTTCTAATAAACGTAAAAGGTCTTTTAAAACTTCTCATAAGGTTGATGAAATTTCAAATGACCAGCAACATACTGAATTATCCTTCTCTGATGAGGATCTATCTGATTCAGAAGATCCTGCCTCAGATATTGACACTGATAAATCCTCTTTATTTAAATTGGAGTATATTTGTTCTTTGTTAAAAGAAGTGTTGATTACATTGGATATGGAGGAAACTAGTCCTCTTGATATTAAAACTAGTAAACGTTTAATTTCTGTTTATAAACCTCCTGTGGTTATTCCAGAGGTTTTTCCAGATGCTATTTCTGATAAGATTTCTAAGGAATGAAATAAGCATGGTGGTACTTTTATTCCTTTTAGGTTTAAAAAATTGTATCCTTTGCCAGAAGTTAGATTGGAGTTTTGGGAAAAGAGCCCTATCAACTTTGGGGATATACTACTATTCCTACGGAAGATAGTACTTCTTTTAAAGATCCTTTAGATAGGAAACTTGAATCTTATCTAAGGAAAGCTTATTTATATTCAGGTCATCTTCTTAGGCCTACAATTTCTTTGGCTGATGTTGCAGCTGCTTCAACTTTTTGGTTGGATACTTTAGCGCAACGAGTATCGGATCATGATTTGTCTAGCATTAAGTTGATTCAACATGCTAATAATTTCATTTGTGATGTCATTTTTTGATATCAAAATTGATGTTAACTCTGTCTTTAGCTATTTTAGCTAGAAGAGCTTTGTGGCTCAAATCTTGGAATGCTGATATGACTTCTAAATCCAGATTGCTATCTTTCTTTCCAAGGTAATAAATTTGGTTCTCAGTTGGATTCAATAATTATAACTGTTACTGGGGGGAAGGGAGTTTTTTTTTGCCTCAGGATAAAAAAACCTAAAGGTAAATCTAAACCTTTTAACCGTTTCAGTTCCTTTCGTCAAAATAAGGAACAGAAACCTAATCCTTCCCCCAAGGAATCTGCTTCCAATTGGAAGCCGCCTTCAAATTGGAATAAATCCAAGCCATTTAAGAGATCAGAATCAGCCCCCAAGTCCGCATGAAGGTGTGTCTCTCATTCCAGCTCAGCTGGTAGGGGGCAGATTAAAATTTTTCAAAGATGTTTGGATCAATTCGGTCCAAAATCTTTGGATTCAGAGTATTGTCTCTCAGGGGTACAGAATAGGATTCAGAGTAAGACCGCCTGTGAGAAGATTTTTTTTTCTCACGCATTCCGGTAAACCCAGTAAAGGCTCAGGCTTTTCTGAAGTGTGTTTCAGACCTGGAGTTATCAGGGGTAATAATGCCAGTTCTGTTTCAGGAACAGGGTCTGGGGTTTTATTCAAATCTATTGTCCCAAAGAAAGAATTCATTCAGACCAGTTTTGGATCTAAAGATTTTAAATCAATATGTAAGAGTACCAACTTTCAAAATGGTGACTAAGGACTATTCTGCCTTTTTGTTCAGCAATAGACTTACAGGATGCATATCTTCATATTCAGATTCATCCGGATCACTATCCGTTTCTGAGATTCTCTTTTCTAGACAAGCATTACCAATTTGTTGCTCTTCCTTTTGGCCTAGCAACAGCTCTAAGAATATTTTCAAAGGTTCTAGGTGCCCTACTCTGTAATCAGAGAGCGGGGTATTGCTGTGTTTCCTTACTTGGACGTTATCTTGGTACTCGCTCAGTCTTTACGTTCTGCAGAATCTCACACGTATCAACTAGTGTTGTTTCTTTGAAGACCTGGTTGGAGGATCAATTTACCAAAAAGTTCTTTGATTCCTCAGACAATGGTAACCTTATTAGGTTTCCAGATAGATTGTGTCCATGACTTTGTCTCTAACAGACAAGAGACGTTTGAAATTGGTTGCAGCCTGTCGGAACCTTCAGTCTCAGTCATTCCCTTCAGTAGCTATGTGCATGGAAGTTTTAGGTCTCATGACTGCAGCATCGGACACGATCCCCTTTGCTCGTTTTCATATGAGACCTCTCCAGCTTTGTATGCTGAACCAATGGTGCAGGAATTATACAAGGATATCACAATTAATATCCTTAAATCCCAATGTTCGACTTTCTCTGACTTGGTGGTTAGATCACCATCGTATAATTTTAGGGGCCTATTTCGTCCATCCAACCTGGTCTGTGATCACAACAGATGCAAATATTTCAGGTTGGGGAGCTGTTTGGGGATCTCTGACAGCACAATGGGTTTGGAAACCTCAAGAGGCGAGGTTACCAATCAATATTTTGGAACTCCGTGCGAATTTCAGGGCTCTTCAATTTTGGCCTCTGTTGAAGAGAGAACCATTCATTTGTGTTCAGACAGACAATATCACAACTGTAGCATATGTCAATCATCGGGGTGGGACTCAGTCCTCACGCTATGAAAGAAGTATCTTGGATACTTGTTGGAGCGGAATCCAGCTCCTGTCTAATTTCTGCGGTTCATATCCCAGGTATAGACAATTGGGAAGCGGATTACCTCAGTCATCAGACTTTACATCCGGGAGAATGGTCTCTCCACCCAGATGTGTTTTCTCAAATTGTTCAGATGTGGGGGCTTCCAGAAATAGATCTGATGGCTTCTCATCTAAACAAAAAAACTTCCCAGGTACCTGTCCAGGTCCAGGGATCCTCAGGCGGAAGCTGTGGTTGCATTGACACTTCCTTGGTGTTACCAACCTGCTTATATTTTCCTGCCTCTAGTTCTTCCAAGAGTGATCTCCAAGATCATCATGGAGCAATCGTTTGTGCTGCTGATAGCTCCAGCATGGCCTCTCAGGTTTTGGTATGCGGATCTTGTCCGGATGTCCAGTTGCCAACCTTGGCCACTTCCACTAAGGCCAGACCTATCTCAAGGTCTGTTTTTCCATCAGGATCGCAAATCATTAAATTTGAAGGTATGGAGATTAAACGCTTAGTGCTTAGTCATAGAGGTTTCTCTGACTCGGTGATTAATACTATGTTGCAGGCTCGTAAATCTGTTTCTAGAAAGATTTATTATCGAGTTCCTTGAAAGGACAAATCTCTGCTCTGTTTTATTTCACAAGAAAGATTGCTAAACTTCGTGGTATTCATTGTTTCTCTTGTTAAGTGTATCCAGTCCATGGATCATCCATTACTTGTGGGATATTCTCCTTCCCAACAGGAAGTTGCAAGAGGATCACCCACAGCAGAGCTGCTATATAGCTCCTCCCCTCACTGCCATATCAAGTCATTCTCTTGCAACTCTCAACTAAGATGGAGGTCGTAAGAGGACTGTGGTGTTTTATACTTTATTTCTTTAATCAAAAGTTTGTTATTTTTAAATGGTACCGGAGTGTACTGTTTATCTCAGGCAGTATTTAGAAGAAGAATCTGCCTGCGTTTTCTATGATCTTAGCAGAAGTAACTAAGATCCTTTGAAGTTACCTCACTCCTCAGAATATGTGAGAACAGCAGAGGGGGAATAGCGTATAGGTTTTACTGTAATAAGGTATGTGCAGTTAAAATATTTTTCTAGGGTGGAATTTGCTAGAAAATGCTGCTGATACCGAAGTAATGTAAGTAAAGCCTTTAATGCAGTGATAGCGACTGGTATCAGGCTTATTAATAGAGATACATACTCTTATAAAAGTGTATTTTAAAAGGTTTGCTGGCATGTTTAATCGTTTTTTACATATGTTTGGTGATAAAACTTATTGGGGCCTAGTTTTTTCCACATGGCTGGCTTGAATTTTGCCTAGAAACAGTTCCCTGAGGCTTCCCACTGTTGTAATATGAGTGGGAGGGGCCTATTTTGGCGTTTTTTTGCACAGCAAAAATTACAGACACAGACATCCAGCTTCTTCCTGCATGATCCAGGACTTCTCTGAAGGGCTCAAAAGGCTTCAAAAGTCGTATTGAGGGAGGTAAAAAGCCACAGTAGAGCAGTGGCAGTTGTTGTGACTGTTTAAAAAACGTTTTTGTCATTTGTTATTCCGTTTTTGGTATTAAGGGGTTAATCATCCATTTGCAAGTGGGTGCAATGCTCTGCTAACTTATTACATACACTGTAAAAATTTTGTTAGTGTAACTGCATTTTTTCACTGTTATTTCAAAATTTGGGAAAATTTGTGTTTCTTAAAGGCGCAGTAACGTTTTTTATATTGCTTGTAAACTTGTTTTAAAGTGTTTTCCAAGCTTGCTAGTCTCATTGCTAGTCTGTTTAAACATGTCTGACACAGAGGAACCTACTTGTTCATTATGTTTGAAAGCCATGGTGGAGCCCCATAGGAGAATGTGTACTAAATGTATTGATTTCACCTTACACAGTAAAGATCAGTCTTTATCTATAAAAGAAATATCACCAGAGGGTTCTGTCGAGGGGGAAGTTATGCCGACTAACTCTCCCCACGTGTCAGACCCTTCGCCTCCCGCTCAGGGGACGCACGCTAATATGGCGCCAATTACATCAGGGACGCCCATAGCGATTACCTTGCAGGACATGGCTGCAATCATGAATAATACCCTGTCAGAGGTATTATCTAGATTGCCTGAATTAAGAGGCAAGCGCGATAGCTCTGGGGTTAGGAGAGATACAGAGCGCGCAAATGCTTTTAGAGCCATGTCTGATACTGCGTCACAGTATGCAGAACATGAGGACGGAGAGCTTCAGTCTGTGGGTGACATCTCTGACTCGGGGAAACCTGATTCAGAGATTTCTAATTTTAAATTTAAGCTTGAGAACCTCCGTGTATTGCTTGGGGAGGTATTAGCTGCTCTGAATGACTGTAACACAGTTGCAATTCCAGAGAAATTGTGTAGGCTGGATAGATACTATGCGGTGCCGGTGTGTACTGACGTTTTTCCTATACCTAAAAGGCTTACAGAAATTATTAGCAAGGAGTGGGATAGACCCGGTGTGCCCTTTTCCCCACCTCCTATATTTAGAAAAATGTTTCCAATAGACGCCACTACACGGGACTTATGGCAGACGGTCCCTAAGGTGGAGGGAGCAGTTTCTACTTTAGCAAAGCGTACCACTATCCCGGTTGAGGACAGTTGTGCTTTTTCAGATCCAATGGATAAAAAATTGGAGGGTTACCTTAAGAAAATGTTTATTCAACAAGGTTTTATTTTACAGCCCCTTGCATGCATTGCGCCTGTCACTGCTGCGGTGGCATTCTGGTTTGAGGCCCTGGAAGAGGCCATCCAGACAGCTCCATTGAATGAAATTATTGACAAGCTTAGAACGCTTAAGCTAGCTAACTCATTTGTTTCTGATGCCATTGTTCATTTGACTAAACTAACGGCTAAGAATTCCGGATTCGCCATCCAGGCGCGTAGGGCTCTATGGCTTAAATCCTGCTCAGCTGACGTGACTTCAAAGTCTAAATTACTCAACATTCCTTTCAAGGGGCAGACCTTATTCGGCCTGGCTTGAAGGAAATTATTGCTGACATTACTGGAGGCAAGGGTCATACCCTTCCTCAGGACAGGGCCAAATCAAAGGCCAAACAGTCTAATTTTCGTGCCTTTCGAAATTTCAAGGCAGGAGCAGCATCAACTTCCTCTGCTTCAAAACAAGAGGGAACTGTTGCTCATTCCAGACAGGCCTGGAAACCTAACCAGTCCTGGAACAAGGGCAAGCAGGCCAGAAAGCCTGCTGCTGCCCCCAAGACAGCATGAAGGAACGGCCCCCTATCCGGAAACGGATCTAGTGGGGGGCAGACTTTCTCTCTCCGCCCAGGCGTGGGCAAGAGATGTTCAGGATCCCTGGGCATTGGAGATCATATCTCAGGGATATCTTCTGGACTTCAAAGCTTCTCCTCCACAAGGGAGATTTCATCTTTCAAGGTTATCAGCAAACCAGATAAAGAAAGAGGCATTCCTAAGCTGTGTGCAAGACCACCTAGTAATGGGAGTGATCCATCCAGTTCCGCGGACGGAACAAGGAAAGGATTTTTATTCAAATCTGTTTGTGGTTCCCAAGAAAGAGGGAACCTTCAGACCAATCTTGGATCTAAAGATCTTAAACAAATTCCTCAGAGTTCCATCATTCAAAATGGAAACTATTCAGACCATCCTATCCATGATCCAAGAGGGTCAGTGCATGACCACAGTGGACTTAAAGGATGCCTGCCTTCACATACCGATTCACAAAGATCATCATCGGTTCCTAAGGTTTGCCTTTCTAGACAGGCATTACCAATTTGTAGCTCTTCCCTTCGGGTTGGCCACTGCCCCGAGAATTTTTACAAAGGTTCTGGGCTCACTTCTGGCGGTTCTAAGACCGCGAGGCATAGCGGTGGCTCCGTATCTAGACGACATCCTGATACAGGCGTCAAGCTTTCAAATTGCCAAGTCTCATACAGAGATAGTTCTGGCATTTCTGAGGTCGCATGGGTGGAAAGTGAACGTGAAAAAGATTTCTCTATCACCACTCACAAGAGCCTCCTTCCTAGGGACTCTTATAGATTCTGTAGAGATGAAAATTTACCTGACGGAGTCCAGGTTATCAAAACTTCTAAATGCTTGCCGTGTCCTTCATTCCATTCCACGCCCGCCAGTTGCTCAGTGCATGAAAGTAATCGGCTTAATGGTAGCGGCAATGGACATAGTGCCATTTGCGCGCCTGCATCTCAGACCGCTGCAATTATGCATGCTAAGTCAGTGGAATGGGGATTACTCAGATTTGTCCTCTCTACTAAATCTGGATCAAGAGACCAGAGATTCTCTTCTATGGTGGCTTTCTCGGGTCCATCTGTCCAAGGGTATGACCTTTCGCAGGCCAGATTGGACGATTGTAACAGATGCCAGCCTTCTAGTATGGGGCGCAGTCTGGAACTCCCTGAAGGCTCAGGGATCGTGGACTCAGGAGGAGAAACTCCTCCCAATAAATATTCTGGAGTTAAGAGCAATATTCAATGCTCTTCTAGCTTGGCCTCAGTTAGCAACACT
This sequence comes from Bombina bombina, assembly GCF_027579735.1. NCBI lineage: Eukaryota > Metazoa > Chordata > Amphibia > Anura > Bombinatoridae > Bombina > Bombina bombina. The sequence goes on from NC_069506.1 coordinate 50,620,087, forward strand.
GAGGTTCATCAGATTTCAGTCGGACAACATCACGACTGTGGCTTACATCAACCATCAAGGGGGAACCAGGAGTTCCCTAGCGATGTTAAAAGTCTCAAAGATAATTTGCTGGGCAGTCTCACTCTTGCCACCTGTCAGCGATCCACATCCCAGACGTAGAGAACTGGGAGGCGGATTTTCTAAGTCGTCACTTTTCATCCGGGGGAGTGGGAACTCCATCCGAAGGTGTTTGCTCAACTGGTCCATCGTTGGGGCAAACCAGAACTGGATCTCATGGCGTCTCGCCAGAACGCCAAGCTTCCTTGTTACGGGTCCAGGGACCCGGGAGCAACGCTGATAGATGCTCTAGCAGCTCTTTGGTTCTTCAACCTGGCCTATGTGTTTCCGTTTCCTCTGCTCCCTCGACTTATTGCCAAAATCAAACAGGAGAGAGCATCGTTGATTCTGATAGCGCCTGCGTGGCCACGCAGGACCTGGTATGCAGACCTAGTGGACATGTCATCTCTTTCACCATGGACTCTGCCTCTGAGGCAGGACCTTCTAATACAAGGTCCTTTAAATCATCCAAATCTAATTTCTCTGAGACTGACTGCATGGAGATTGAACGCTTGATTCTATCAAGGCGTGGCTTCTCCGAGTCAGTCATTGATACCTTAATACAGGCTCGGAAGCCTGTCACCAGGAAAATCTACCATAAGATATGGCGTAAATATCTTTATTGGTGTGAATCCAAGAGTTACTCATGGAGTAAGGTTAGGATTCCTAGGATATTGTCCTTTCTCCAAGAGGGTTTTGACAAAGGCTTATCAGCTAGTTCTTTAAAAGGACAGGTCTCTGCTCTGTCTATTCTTTTGCACAAGCGCCTGGCAGAAGTTCCAGACATCCAGGCATTTTGTCAGGCTTTGGTTAGGATTAAGCCTGTGTTTAAAACTGTTGCTCCCCCGTGGAGGTTAAACTTGGTTATTAAAGTTCTTCAGGGAGTTCCGTTTGAACCCCTTCATTCCATTGATATTAAACTTTTATCTTAGAAAGTTCTGTTTTTGATGGCTATTTCCTCGGCTCGAAGAGTCTCTGAGTTATCTGCCTTACATTGTGATTTTCCTTATCTGATTTTTCATTCAGACAAGGTAGTTCTGCGTACCAAACCTGGGTTTTTACCTAAGGTGGTTTCTAACAGGAATATCAATCAAGAGATTGTTGTTCCATCATTGTGTCCTAATCCTCCTTCAAAGAAGGAACGTCTTCTGCATAATCTGGACGTAATCCGTGCCTTGAAGTTTTACTTACAGGCTAAGATTTTCGTAAAACATCTGCCCTGTTTGTCGTTTACTCTGGACAGAGGAGAGGTCAAAAAGCTTCGACAACCTCTCTCTCCTTTTGGCTTCGGAGCATAATACGCTTAGCCTATGAGACTGCTGGACAGCAGCCCCCTGAAAGGATTACAGCTCATTCTACTAGAGCTGTGGCTTCCACCTGGGCCTTTAAAAATGAGGCCTCTGTTGAACAGATTTGCAAGGCTGCGACTTGGTCTTCGCTTCACACCTTTTCAAAATTTTACAAATTTGACACTTTTGCTTCTTCGGAGGCTGTTTTTGGGAGAAAGGTTCTGCAGGCAGTGGTTCCTTCCGTTTAAGTTCCTGCCTTGTCCCTCCCATCATCCGTGTACTTTAGATTTGGTATTGGTATCCCACAAGTAATGGATGATCCGTGGACTGAATACACTTAACAAGAGAAAACATAATTTATGCTTACCTGATAAATGTATTTCTCTTGTAGTGTATCCAGTCCACGGCCCGCCCTGTCCTTTTAAGGCAGGTCTAAAATGTTATTAAACTACAGTCACCACTGCACCCTATGGTTTCTCCTTTCTCGTCTTGTTTCGGTCGAATGACTGGATATGGCAGTGAGAGGAGGAGCTATATAGCAGCTCTGCTGTGGGTGATCCTCTTGCAACTTCCTGTTGGAAAGGAGAATATCCCACAAGTAATGGATGATCCGTGGGCTGGATACACTACAAGAGAAATAAATTTATCAGGTAAGCATAAATTATGTTTTTGTGCAGGCTTTGGTTCGTATTAAGCCTGTTATTAAATCAATCTCTCCTCCTTGGAGTCTTAGTTTTGAAGGCTTTACAGGCTCCTCCATTTGAGCCTGTGCATTCTCTGGACATTAAACTACTTTCCTGGAAAGTGGTGTTCCTTTTGGCCATCTCTTCTGCTATTAGAGTTTCTGATATATCCGCTCTTTCTTGCGATTCTCCTTTTCTGATTTTTCATCAGGATAAGGCGATTTTGCGGATTTCATTTAAATTCTTACCTAAGGTTGTGAATTCTAACATTAATAGAGAAATTGTTGTCCCTTCCTTGTGTCCTAATCCTAAGAATTCTTTGGAGAGATCCTTACATTCTTTGATTTGGTAAGAGCTTTGAAATATGTTGAAGCTACTAAAGATTTCAGGAAGACTTCTAGTCTATTTGTTATATTTTCTGGTTCTAGGAAATTTCAGAAGGCTTCTGTTTCCTTGGCTTCCTGGTTAAAGTTTTTGATTCATCAAGCTTATTTGGAGTCTTGTCAAGCCCCGCCTCAGAATTACAGCTCATTCTACTAGATCAGTCTCTATTTTGTGGGCTTTTAAGAATGAAGCTTCAGTTAATCAGATTTGGAAAGCAGCAACTTGGTCTTTGCATATATTTACTAAATTCTACCGTTTTGATGTTTGCTTCTGCAGAAGCAGTTTTTGGTAGAAAAGTTCTTCAGGCAGCTGTTTCAGTTTGATAATTCTGCTTTTGATTTAAGTTTTTTCCTTTCATTTATGAGAATAAATTTATTTTTTGGGTTGTGGATTAATGTTTTCAGCTGGAAAATGGCTGTTTTTATTTTTATCCCTCCCTCTCTAGTGACTCTTGCGTGGAGTTCCACATCTTGGGTATTGCCAATCCCATACGTCACTAGCTCATGGACTCTTGCCAATTACATGAAAGAAAACATAATTTATGTAAGAACTTACCTGATAAATTCATTTCTTTCATATTGGCAAGAGTCCATGAGGCCCACCCCTTTTTTTATGGTGGTTATGGTTTTTTTGTATAAAGCACAATTATTTCCAATTTCCTTTGATGCTTTTTACTCCTTTCTTTTTCACCCCACTACTTGGCTATTCGTTAAACTGAATTGTTGGTGTGGTGAGGGGTGTATTTATAGGCATTTTGAGGTTTGGGAAACTTTGCCCCTCCTGGTAGGATTGTATATCCCATACGTCACTAGCGCATGGACTCTTGCCAATATGAAAAGGCCCATTACACAAACAGAAACAAGCAGGAGTCTGAAGGCTTGAGTCTACATTTAATACTTTGGGGCTTGGTAACGAGTTTGAAAATCAGCACAATGTGATTAAAAAAAATAGCAAAACTATACATTGCTACAAAACACCCCCAGATTGGCTATATAAATGGATCTACAAAACATTTCTGCAAAGAAAAATCTAGTTTACAGCGTCCCTTTAACTAGTCTGGATTGACTATGCTGATGTATTCAGAAAATGTTCAAGGATCTTTTCATATGCAGTGGGGGGAGTGTCTGCTCTTTGCTGTCCAGCCCATTTCACTGTGTGCCCCAGAATAACCTTTAAAGCAGTGCTAAACTTTGAGCTTCCAAGTAAGTTTTTAAAAGGTTTTATACTGTATTTTTAGATCAGAAATCTGTGCATATTCTTTATAGCAGTCTATTACATGCAGTTATATGAAAATTGGTGTAAACTGTCCATTTAAGTGAATACTTCTTGCAGGCATGACCATAACACAGGGGTGATGGCTTTCAAAACCCTGCAGGGACCAGGAAATAGACAGCATTTATTCCAACTCTGCACCAGGTTTCCCGACAAATAAGGATATTGATAGTGCCAAGAGAGAAGAAACGGCTGTGCTATGAAGAATTGACTCATTTTTATTCTGTTGATAGACCTTGACTTGTAGTATGGGATCTAGCTTAAGAATGAGTAAGCTAGTTCCTATCCTCAGAATAAAGTAACATTTCTTTCCCATTCGCTAGTTTCTATTAGGGTAAACAAATGGAGGGCCATGTGAAATATATTATAAATTTATAATATAAATGCCCAGGTGGCCCTCTATTTACGCCGGTTCAATTTGCACTGTTTCAGAATAACCTTTTTTTTTTGTCATGTAACTGCTATTGAAAAGCATGGATAAGCATTGCATTGATTAAAATAGCCAGTAGGTGGAGCTGTCCGCTTGTGTTGCAGCAAAGATATGCAAAGCCAAGCACACAAACAGGCTGGAATTATTCTAGCTAGACATGAGCTATCGAGCAGCTGTCATAGGAACAAGATCTTCCTATCTATAAATCAGTCCAGATTGGAATGCATAGAAAGAACTGTTTGCTGAAAAATGCAAGTAAAGTCTGTGTATTTTATAAGGTTTATAATGCAGTTTAGCAAATTTTTTGTTAATTTATGATAAAATAATTTTTATTGAAATAACATCATTGAATACAATATCGGTCTTTTACAGTTGATTACATTATCAGCTTGTCAGGCATATAAACCCTTTAGTTCCTAAATTTAACAGTTTGAGGTTTATCTTTTTTCACATGGAATTACAACATACAATCAAGTCTCAAAGTCAGTAAGGCATACCTGATATATTTCTTATGAAAGACACCTATCTCTCATGTGGATTTTTATTACAATAAAAGAAAACTAACTAAACATAACTTTAGGTCACTAGAATGTACTCTTGATGTGTCACACCTCTGAATATGATATAGTAAACTCAGTGTAGTCTTCATAATTATGTCTCTCCAAAACTCCTACCTTCTTCCCCCTCCCATCATGTTTCTTTTTACTGTTCTATCAGGTTAGATTAGGATAATCATATTAAGGTGGATGCATTATCCAATAGAACCAAATCTTTTGGAAGTTTTCCGTCGTATCTAGTATTTTTGCTGCCATTTCGTATAGAGAATATGTTAGTTTAAATCTTTCTAGTATCTCGCACCATGTCGGTACTCCCTCTTTCCAGTGTCTGGCTATTCCTATTCTCGTGACTGTGCAGAGTATTCTAATGAAGGTATTAATATGCCTATTAAAGTTTGGAAGTGGAGCATTTAATAACGCCTGGGAAATGGTCAGTGATATCTGTTCATCTAGAAGGGTGCTGAGAAATACCGATAGTCTAGTCCAGATGTGAGTCACACCAGGGCATTCCCACCACATATGTATGTATGTACCAGTCGACTCACATCCACGATAACAATTTCTACTTCTCCCCTCAGTGTAGTGTGACGTTTTGATTGGGGTTAGATACCACCTAAAAATGGTCTTAAGGCTATTTTCTCTTAAATCGGCACTAATTAGTCCCTTACAGGAGGAATAGAACAATTCCTGCCATTCGCTTATCTCTAGTGTTGAATGTGTATCTGTTTCCCAGTTGAGCATGACCGCTGGTTTATTTTCATTAATTAAGTTTTGTAACGCAAGATATAACAGTGAAATGGATTTCTTGGGTCTAGAGGGGGTACAGCACAATCTCTCCAATGTAGTGCTAATCTGTTTGTGCATGTGTGGTATATATCGATTTAGTGCAGATGCAATCTGTAAATATAAATACCAATGTAGGGGAATGGGTGTCAACTTTTCTCTTAGTTGATTGAAGGTTAGTGGTTTGTTATGTGCTAGCAAGTCCCCTACCCGGTACAGACCCTTGTTTTCCCATTTGTCTAACTGTCTTCGGTAGTCATGTGGAATAAGATATTTAAGTGGCATCTTAGAGGAAAAGCTTGGCATCAGTTTTTCATTTTTCGTTAGTGTTGTCCAATGATCAATCGAAAATACTGTGGTTTGGGAGTATTTTTTGATTTTACCTTGGGGTTGAAGTCTGTCCCAAACCAAATCTCCCGGGGAATCTAATTCTCCTATCTCCTTCTCTAGGTCCATCCACACCAAGTATTTTATTGAGGATCCCATCAGCGCAGTTTGGGCCAGCCTAGATGCGTCGTAATAATTAAGTAAATCAGGGACCCCTGCCCCCCCTAATTGTCTATGTCTAGTTAGTACTCTATAAGGGAGTCTCGATTGCTTTTTGCCGTTTACAAAGCAGATAATATCTGTCTGAAGGGTTTTTAGGTCTTTTTTTGGGACTAGTATAGGCAAGGTCCGAAACAAATAGAGGATTCTTGGTAATAGATTCATCTTTATTGCAGAGATCCTGCCATACCAAGAAAAGTTAAGAAGCTTCCATTTAGCCATATCTCTTCGCAATTCTCTATACATAGGGAGATAGTTTGTATTATATAAATCACTATAGCGAACCGTTAACTTAATTCCTAGGTATTTAATATATGATTTGGCCCATGAGAATGAGAAATTCAGTTCGATTAGTTTTTTTGTGTGGGCTGGTAAAGATATTGCTAGCGCCTCACTTTTATCCATATTGATCTTATATCCTGACACAATAGAGAACCTCTGTAGGATATCATAGAGGCCTGTTAAAGACGTAAGGGGTCTGGTCAGCGTCAGCAGAACATCGTCCGCAAAGAGGGTGATTTTATAGTCAGTGTCTTTAATTTTAAGTCCTGTTACATCGGGGGAGCGTCTAATACTAGCCGCCAGAGGTTCCATGCATAGGGCGAATAGCAACGGGGATAGTGGGCATCCCTGCCTCGTGCCATTTCGTATGTAAATGGGCCCAGAGTGATGTCCCATGGCACCTACCGTAGCCATGGGGTTAGAGTATATGCTTCTCAAGGCTTCTACAAAAGGGCCTCCAAATCCCATTCTGTCCAGAACCGTGAACATGTATGTCCAGTCAACTCTGTCAAACGCCTTCTCCGCGTCCAATGACAGGACCAGAGAAGGCGTTCTAGTGTGGTCTAGGTGATTTATTGCAGTGATTATGCGCCGAACATTGTCCGGTGCTTCTCTACCTAAAACAAACCCTACCTGGTCTGGGTGTACTATGTTCGGGAGGATATATTTCAACCTGTTTGCTAAAATCTTAGTGAAAATTTTCAAGTCCTGATTTATAAGGGATATAGGTCTATAGCTGGTGCAGCATTTCGGGTTTTTCCCTGGTTTAGGGATGACAACTATTTTAGCTCATTTTTTGTTAATTTAAAGGGACAGTTCACCCAAAAAATTTCTCCCCTTTAAATTATTCCCAATGATCCTTTTAACCTGCTAGAGTGTATTAAATTGGTTACAAGTAGCTCCTTTACTCCTATTTCAGCATTTGAAATAGCTGATTTAGCCTGTGGTATCGCCACCCATACTGAACAAATTAATACTGGAGTATAGGCTTTTGAATAGCCTAAGTATACACAGCCAGCAGAAGAGATTACACTCTGTGGGATGCAGGATGGTTAAGTAATTAAATGATAATTTTCCATTGTTCTCTCTATGTATTGAGCTTTGGTTTTCCAGCCAAATAAATGACAAGGAAGCCTTAGAACATAATGAGATCTGATATCACCTTTAAGTTAAACCCATTGTAATAGGCTGTGGTTTCAAAGCACAAAATCAGCTACTTCATATACACAAATAAGCATGAAAATGGAATTTATCAAATATTTTATACTCTGCAGTTGGTATAATAAATTATTTAAAATACATTAATGGAAAAACAATTTTACAGTGTACTGTCCCTTTAACTTTATATATTCTGTGATACCGTTTATAATGCTGTTTAGCATTTAAAGTCTTAATTTCAAAGCTTTAAAAATAATGTATTAGGTGTTACTTATGACAATATTGAGAGGGGTTTGGAACCCAACTCCCTTACTTCCCATTGACTTACATTATAAACTTGGCTACATCGGTTTCGATTTACAACCATTCCTTCTGGAACCTAACACCGGCGTAAATTGAGGGCTACCTGTATATTAACAATGCAAAGAAAATTGACTGCAACCAAGCATACAGATCCCAAAGGATGTACACAACATAGGCTTTCAGAAATGAATTTTCCCTTAGAACAGAGCTTTCCAAACTTCTCATGTTGGTGACGCACTTTTTAGACCTACATCATTTCGCGACACAGTAATTGCGATGTACTAGCAAACAGGAAGTTAAACTAATGGTTTTAAGAGATACGGACACATACATAAATTATATAATAACGAAATGTATTTACAAGTAACAGTAAGTATGTGCAAGAATTAAAAAAAGTTTAATAACACCAATAGCTACTTACTATTTTAAAGTGATGGTAAATCCTAGCGTTTAGGAAACGCTAGGATTTACAATCATAACAAATAAAGGGGACTTTCATTCATGAAGTATAAAATACTTCATTCTGAAAGCCCCTTTATTTGTTAGCAGCGTTTGCTGCGCTGAGCTGTTAAAGGCAGCCCACGGCAGAACGCAATTTGGCTGAGAGGTGACGTTTCCACCTCTTAGCCAATAGCCGTGCGGGAAATACAGCTTGTCGCTAGGTTTTGCGGCGCCAAGCTGTATTTCCTGCACGGCTATTGGCTAAGAGGTGGAAACGTCACCTCTCAGCCAAATAGCGTTCTGCCCGTGGGCTGCCTTTAGCAGCTCAGCGCAGCAAACGCTGCTAACAAATAAAGTTGCTTTCAGAATGAAGTATTTTATACTTCATGAATGAAAGTCCCCTTTATTTGTTAAGATTGTAAATCCTAGCGTTTCCCAAACGCTAGGATTTACCATCACTTTAATGGGATGTATGAGGTTGATGGTATGAACAGTTCCTGAATATTTAGTGGAATATTAGATAAAGACACTTGCATTTCATCAAGCATTTTTAAAGGGACACTCAAGTCAAAATTAAACTTCATGATTCAGATAGAGCAGCAATTTTAAACAACTTTCCAATTTACTTCCATTAACAAAATGTGCAGAGTCTTTTTATATTTACACTTTTTGAGTCACCAACTCCTACTGAGCATGTGCAAGAATTCACAGCATATACGTATATGCATTTGTGATTGGCTGATGGCTGTCACATGATACAGGGGGAGTGGAAATAGACAACGCTTTGCAATTTATTTAACAAAAATCTACTACTCATTTTAAGTTCAGACTAAGTGCTATTGCATCGTCTTCTTATCATGCATTTGTTGATTATTCAAATCTACAGTGTTGACTAGTCCTTTAAGCTTCCACTTCCTATCCATATAGAAGGAGCAGAAGAAGCAATGTACTACTGGGAGCTAGCTGCAAAAAAAAACAACCTTTGACTTCTGACTTCAGCTCAGCGTTTAAGCTGCCACCCTTAGAGCTCTGCGAGTCTGACTACTGCCCTCGCTGCAAACACTGCTGTCCCACTCAGACTACACGTGCAGTCACGAGCCAATTGAGGAGACTACACGCGCAGTCAGGAGCCAATGTGCTGCCAATGGGAATAGTTTCAGATGCGCCAATAGGTTAAGATGGTCTGTGACCCACTAGGCATCAATCACGTGTCAACCACTTGATATGCGTAGCATGCAGGCGGAAAGTTAAAAACCCCCAAAAATTAAATTCCAAACAATTTGTGTTGAAGCAGGGACACAGCTACACACTTCTGCCGACAGTGTCACAACAGTTTGGAAAGCACTGCCTTAGAAGGTCCAACATTCAAACAGCATTGCTCAGCAACCCAAGCTTTCTGGTGCAGTTACTGTTGATCCTTACAAAATATTGTTTCAAAAAAGTTGAGGGGAGATGGTCGCTTGTCTGTGTGTACGAACGTGAAAAAAACTATATACTTAGTATTACTTTCGCACCAGTCTGTGGGCCAATTTACTTGACAGCAGCAACATATGTTTTGTCCAGCAGTGAATTCTAACGTCCAAAGTCAAAATTTAAACTTTCATGATTCAGATAGAGCGTGTCGTTTTTAAGTGTCGTTTTTAAGTGTCTTTATATGCACACTTTGAGGCACCAGCTACTACTGAGCGTGTGCAAGAGTTCAGTTTATACATATGAGTTTGTGATTGTCTGATAGCTGTCACATAATACAGCGGGCTAGCAAATTTGAAGTAAATCTTGAAATTTGAATTTCAAATAAGTAGATATTTTTGCATTGTCTTGTTATTATGCACTTGTTGACTATGCCATTCTACTGTATTTAATTGTTCTTTATGGCTTATATTTCATGTAACATTCTTGATGTGTACAGCAGTCTCAAACTCTTGATCTTTTTCAATATCCATAGTTCAGTGCATCTGGTAGAAAACTAGCTCTGTTAGCTATGCTATGGTACGTTCACACTTTGTAGCTGCTGGCATTGCAATATTGTGAAACCTAGGAACTCCATGTATTGAGGCAATGCCACACTGAACAATCCTCGCTGTGTGGCATGCTGGGAATGTAGTCCTTTAGTCCATTAAGACTAGATAGCTTTGAGAGGCATCATGGGTTACATTTTTGAGGAACAGAACCAATTTTTAGCTTGCATTGACAACCTATTGTGTTGAGCTTATGAGCCTTTGGCTGGGAGATGCATTTCTGGCTACTGCAGAATGCATTTGTTGTCTTGCATGAACACACTTTGAGTGCTCTATTGATTTTGACTTTTTATAGTGTTATTAATAAATTTCGGATAACATTAGCATTGAATTAATACAAAAACAGGTTCTGAATACATAAAATATCATTAGTACAATAGTTCAGAATAAAAAGATATCTTGAGTCTTAAAAGTACAGTCCAGGATGATTGAATGTCCTCCCTTATTTGTGAAAATTAAAGCTTCCCTTTCACAACTATTAAGGATTATAATTTAATAGTATAAAGTCTGTCAAAATTATATATTGCAAAATTAACAATGACAATACTAATGAGAGGAAAAAAGAAAACAAAACTTTTTTGTAAGTTTCTATATGGAGCAAGTGTGGGAAAGTGGGGGGATACTCCTCTCACAGATGCACTTTAGCCTATTGTAGTGGGTCCACGAAAATGCGGGGTACAAGATAGGACACTATTATTGATCTTATAGGTCTGGCCAAAACCTTTAAGGAATAGCCCAGTCAAAATTAAACTTTCATGATTCAGATAAAACATGCAATATTAAGAAACGTTCTAATTTACTTCTATTAATTTTTCTTCGTTCTCTTGGTATCTTTATTTGAATGTAACCTTAAGAGCCGGCCCATTTTTAGTTAAGCACCTGGGTAGTGCTTGCTGATTTGTGGCTACATTTAAACACCAATCAGAAAGTGCTGCCCAGTTCCTGAACCAAAAATGGGCTGGATCCTATGCTTATATTCTTGCTTTTTCAAATAGATACCAAGAGAACAAAGAAAATGTGATAATAGGAGTAATTAGAACGTTGCTTAAAATTGCCTGCTCTGTCTGAATCATGAGGTTTTTTGTTTTTTTTTGACTAGACAGTGTTCCAAAGCATATATTCATACACTTCTATTCTACCATCATGTAAATATCAATACTTTCTCCTGTTAAGTGTAGTCAGTCCACGGGTCATCCATTACTTATGGAATATATCTCTTCCTAACAGGAAACTGCAAGAGAATTACCCAGCAGAGCTGCTATATAGCTCCTCCCCTCACCTATCATACTCAGTCATTCTCTTGCAGCCTAACTAAAAAGGAAGCTGTGAGAGATCTGTGGTGTTTTTTAACTTAGTTTATTTCTACAATCAAAAGTTTGTTATTTTTAAATGGCACCGGAGTGTGCTGTTTATTCTCAGGCAGCATTAGAAGAAGAATCTGCCTGGGGTTTTTTTCTATGGTCTTAGCAGACGTAACTAAGATCCACTGGCTGTTTCTCATCTGAGGAGTGAGGTAACTTCAGAGAAGGGGAATAGCATGCAGGGCTCCCCTGCAACAAATGAGGTATGTGCAGTAATTTATTTTCTGAGGAATGGAATTGACTGAGAAAATACTGCTGATACCATTGTAAAGTAAGTTCTGCCTTAAATGCAGTGATAGCGACTGGTATCAGGCTGATGTGTGTGTGTGTACACTGAATGTATTTTTCTAAGGAATGGAATTGACTCTGAAAATACTGTTAATACTGAAATAATGTATGAGCCTTAACTGCAGTAAAAACTACTGGTAGCAGGCTTATTAATAATAATACATAACTTTCAAATGTATGTTTAAAACGTTTACTGGCTTGTTAATCGTTTTTGTGAGGTACTTGGTGATAAAACTTATTAGGGCATGATTTTTACCACATGGTCATTTTTGTTTTCTGCATAGAAACAGTTTCTGAGCTTCCCCACTGTTGTAATATGAGTGGGAGGGGCCTATTTTAACGCTTTTTTTGCGCAGTAAAAATTCAGTCACAATCTGTCTACTTCATCCTCCATGATCCAGATCGTCTTTAGAGAGCTCAGGGGTCTTCAAAATCCATTTTGAGGGAGGTAATCAGGCACAACAGTCCTGTGACAGTGTATTTGACTGTGAGAAAAACGTTAATTATATAATTGTTATCCGTTTTTGGGTACTAAGGGGTTAATCATCCATTTGCTGGTGGGTGCAATCCTTTGCTAACTTAATACATTTACTGTGAAAATTTGGATTCTATAACTATTTTGGCATTGTTATTTCAACTGTCAGTTTTTCTGTGCTTCTTAAAGGCACAGTAACGTTTTTTTATATTGCTTGTAAATTAATTTTGAAAAGTATTTCCAAGTTTGCTAGTCTCATTGCTAGTTTGTTTAAACATATCTGACTTAGATGAATCTCTTTGTTCACTATGTTTAAAGGCCAATGTGGAGCCCAATAGAAATTTGTGTACTAATTGCATTGATGCTACTTTAAATAAAAGTCAATCTTTACATGTAAAGAAATTATCACCAGACGACGAGGGGGAAGTTATGCCGACTAACTCTCCTCACGTGTCAGTACCTTCGCCTCCCGCTCAGGAGGTGCGTGATTTTGTGGCGCCAAGTACATCAGGGAGGCCCTTACAAATCACTTTGCAAGACATGGCTACTGTTATGACAGAAGTATTATCTAAGTTGCCAGAATTAAGAGGCAAGCGCGATAGCTCTGGGTTAAGGATAGAGCGCGCGGATGAGATGAGAGCCATGTCAGATACTGCGTCACAGTTTGCAGAACGTGAGGACGGAGAGCTTCATTCTGTGGGTGACGGATCTGATCCAGGGAGACTGGATTCAGAGATTTCCAATTTTAAATTTAAGCTAGAGAACCTCCGCACATTGCTAGGGGAGGTATTAGCGGCTCTGAATGATTGTAACACGGTTGCAATTCCAGAGAAATTATGTAGGTTGGATAGATACTATGCGGTACCGGTGTGTACTGACGTATTTCCTATACCAAAAAGGCTTACAGAGATTAGCAAGGAGTGGGATAGACCGGGTGTGCCTTTTACCCCTCCTCCCATATTTAGGAAAATGTTTCCTATTGACGCCACCACACGAGACTTATGGCAGACGGTCCCTAAGGTGGAGGGAGCAGTTTCTACTTTAGCTAAGCGTACCACTATCCCGGTGGAGGATAGTTGTGCCTTTTCAGATCCAATGGATAAAAAATTAGAGGGTTACCTTAAGAAAATGTTTGTTCAACAAGGTTTTATTTTACAGCCCCTCGCATGCATTGCGCCTGTCACTGCTGCGGCAGCATTCTGGTTTGAGTCTCTGGAAGAGGCCATTCGCTCAGCTCCATTGGATGAAATAATCAACAAGCTTAAGACACTTAAGCTAGCTAACGCATTTGTTTCTGATGCCGTTGTGCATTTAACCAAACTTACGGCTAAGAACTCCGGATTCGCCATCCAAGCGCGCAGAGCGCTATGGCTTAAATCCTGGTCAGCTGACGTGACTTCTAAATCTAAATTGCTTAATATTCCTTTCAAAGGGCAGACCTTATTCGGGCCCGGCTTGAAAGAAATTATTGCTGACATTACGGGAGGTAAGGGCCATGCTCTACCTCAGGACAGGGCCAAATCAAAGGCCAAACAGTCTAATTTTCGTGCCTTTCGTAACTTCAAGGCAGGAGCAGCATCAACTTCCTCCGCTCCAAAACAGGAAGGAGCTGTTGCTCGTTTCAGACAGGGCTGGAAAGTTAACCAGTCCTGGAACAGGGCAAGCAGGCCAAGAAACCTGCTGCTGCCCCCAAAACAGCATGAAGAGAGGGCCCCCTATCCGGAAATGGATCTAGTGGGGGGCAGACTTTCTCTCTTCGACCCAGGCTTGGGCAAGAGATGTCCAGGATCCCTGGGCGTTGGAGATCATATCTCAGGGATATCTCCTGGATTTCAAAACTTCTCCTCCACGGGGGAGATTTCATCTTTCAAGGTTATCAGCAAACCAAATAAAGAAAGAGGCGTTTCTACGCTGTGTACAAGACCTCTTACTAATGGGGGTAATCCACCCAGTTCCGCGGACGGAACACGGGCAGGGATTCTATTCAAACCTATTTGTGGTTCCCAAGAAAGAGGGAACCTTCAGGCCAATCTTGGACTTAAAGATCCTAAACAAATTTGAAAGAGTTCCATCATTCAAAATGGAAACTATTCGAACCATCCTTCCCATGATCCAAGAGGGTCAGTACATGACCACAGTGGATCTAAAGGATGCCTACCTTCACATACCGATTCACAAGGACCATTACCGGTATCTGAGATTTGCCTTCCTAGACAGGCATTACCAGTTTGTAGCTCTTCCCTTCGGATTAGCTACGGCTCCAAGAATCTTTACAAAAATTCTAGGATCACGTCTGGCGGTACTAAGACCGCGAGGCATAGCGGTGACTCCGTACCTAGACGACATTCTGATACAAGCGTCAAGTTTTCAAACTGCCAAGTCTCATACAGAGATAGTTCTGGCATTTTTGATGTCGCATGGGTGGAAGGTGAACGTGGAAAAGAGTTCTCTATTACCACTTACAAGAGTTCCCTTTCTAGGGACTCTTATAGATTCTGTAGAGATGAAAATTTACCTGACAGAGGCCAGGTTATTAAAACTTCTAAATGCTTGCCGTGTCCTTCACTCCATTCCACACCCGTCAGTAGCTCAGTGCATGGAAGTAATCGGCTTAATGGTAGCGGCAATGGACATAGTACCATTTGCGCGCCTGCATCTCAGACCACTGCAATTGTGCATGCTAAGTCAGTGGAACGGGGATTACTCAGATTTGTCCCCCCTACTAAATCTGGATCAAGAGACCAGAGATTCTCTTCTATGGTGGCTTTCTCGGCCACATCTGTCCAAGGGGATGACCTTTCGAAGGCCAGATTGGACGATTGTAACAACAGACGCCAGCCTTCTAGGCTGGGGAGCAGTCTGGAATTCCCTGAAAGCTCAGGGATTATGGACTCAGGAGGAGAAACTCCTCCCAATAAATATTCTGGAGTTAAGAGCAATATTCAATGCTCTCCTAGCTTGGCCTCAGTTAGCAACTCTGAGGTTCATCAGATTTCAATCGGACAACACGACTGTGGCTTACATCAACCATCAAGGGGGAACCAGAAGTTCCCTAGCGATGTTGGAAGTCTCAAAGATAATTCGCTGGGCAGAGTCTCACTCTTGCCACCTGTCAGCGATCTACATCCCAGGCGTGGAGAACGGGGAGGCGGATTTTCTAAGTCGCCAGACTTTTCATCCGGGGGAGTGGGAGCTTCATCCATAGGTCTTTGCTCAACTGATTCGTCGTTGGGGCAAACCAGATCTGGATCTCATGGCGTCTCGTCAGAACGCCAAGCTTCCTTGTTACGGGTCCAGGTCCAGGGACCCGGGAGCGGTGCTGATAGATGCTCTGACAGCCCCTTGGGTCTTCAACATGGCTTATGTGTTTCCACCATTCCCGATGCTTCCTCGTTTGATTGCCAAGATCAAACAGGAGAGAGCTTCGGTGATTCTGATAGCGCCTGCGTGGCCGCGCAGGACCTGGTATTCAGACCTAGTGGACATGTCGTCCTGTCCATCGTGGTCTCTGCCTCTGAGACAGGACCTTCTAATTCAGGGTCCTCTCAAACATCCAAATCTAATTTCTCTGAGGCTGACTGCATGGAGATTGAACGCTTGATTCTATCAAAGCGTGGCTTCTCGGAGTCGGTTATTGATACCTTAATACAGGCTAGGAAGCCTGTTACCAGAAAAATTTGCCATAAGATATGGCGTAAATATTTACATTGGTGCGAATCCAAGAGTTACTCATGGAGTAAGGTTAGGATTCCTAGAATATTGTCCTTTCTACAAGAGGGTTTAGAAAAGGGCTTATCTACTAGTTCGTTAAAGGGACAGATTTCTGCTCTGTCTATTCTTCTACACAAACGTCTGGCTGAAGTTCCAGACGTTCAGGCTTTCTGTCAGGCTTTAACTAGGATTAAGCCTGTGTTTAAGTCTGTTGCTCCGCCGTGGAGCTTAAACTTAGTTCTTAATGTTCTCCAAGGTGTTCCATTTGAACCCCTTCATTCCATTGATATCAAGCTGTTATCTTGGAAAGTTCTGTTTTTGATGGCTATTTCCTCGGCTCGAAGAATCTCTGAGTTATCTGCCTTACATTGTGATTCTCCTTATCTGATTTTTCATTCAGACAAGGTAGTCCTGCGTACTAAACCTGGGTTCTTACCTAAGGTAGTTACTAACAGGAATATCAATCAAGAGATTGTTGTTCCATCTCTGTGTCCTAACCCTTCTTCAAAGAAGGAACGACTTTTGCATAATCTGGACGTAGTCCGTGCCCTGAAATTCTATTTGCAGGCAACTAAGGATTTTCGTCAAACTTCTTCCCTGTTTGTCGTTTACTCTGGACAGAGGAGAGGTCAAAAGGCTTCGGCTACCTCTCTCTCTTTTTGGCTTCGTAGCATAATACGCTTAGCCTATGAGACTGCTGGACAGCAGCCTCCTGAAAGGATTACAGCTCATTCTACTAGAGCTGTGGCTTCCACCTGGACCTTTAAAAATGAGGCCTCTGTTGAACAGATTTGCAAGGCTGCGACTTGGTCTTCGCTTCACACTTTTTCAAAATTTTACAAATTTGACACTTTTGCTTCGTCGGAGGCTATTTTTGGGAGAAAGGTACTTCAGGCAGTGGTTCCTTCTGTTTAATGTTCCTGCCTTGTCCCTCCCTTCATCCGTGTACTTTAGCTATGGTATTGGTATTCCATAAGTAATGGATGACCCGTGGACTGACTACACTTAACAGGAGAAAACATAATTTATGCTTACCTGATAAATTCCTTTCTCCTGTAGTGTAGTCAGTCCACGGCCCGCCCTGTTTTTACGGCAGGTCTAAATTTTAATTAAACTCCAGTCACCACTGTACCCTATGGTTCCTCCTTTCTCGTCTGCTTTGGTCGAATGACTGAGTATGATAGGTGAGGGGAGGAGCTATATAGCAGCTCTGCTGGGTAATTCTCTTGCAGTTTCCTATTAGGAAGAGATATATTCCATAAGTAATGGATGACCCGTGGACTGACTACACTACAGGAGAGGAATTTATCAGGTAAGCATAAATTATGTTTTTTCCAGCTGTAAAAGCTAATCCACCTGCAATTTCCATTCTCCTACAGTAGGAATAATGGGGGGTTTTCCAATACCTAGGGATCAGTGATTTTTAGATATAACCAGCCCTTTTTAATCTTGACCTTAATTTTTGGAAAGATTGTGGAACAAGATAATGTGCTGTCTCAAGATAAGTCCCTATCTTGGTTTCTATTGTTTTAAAATCCTGTCTAACGTTCCTCACATCCCCACCAGATGTGAAACGATGTTTCTTCCTCTCAGCATTCCCTCCAACATTTCCTATCTGTAAGTTTAAATATACATTTGAGTTTGATGGGTATAGCACCGGGATAAAAATTTAAAGTTAGTCTCCTTGGAATCTTTTAAAATGGAATATTGATAAGGGTATCCCTTTGACAGATATTGGATGTGAATGAATCTTTTTCCTTCCATAAGGCAGGGAGAGTCCACGACTTCATTCCTTACTGTTGGGAAATATAACACCTGGCCACCAGAAGGAGGCAAAGCCACCCCAGCCAAAGGCTTAAATATCCCTCCCACTTCACATATCCCCCAGTCATTCTTTGCCTTTCGTCACTATAGGAGTTGGCAGAGAAGTGTCAGAAGATTTGGATAGTCCTGTAATGGGTATTTTCCCTTCAAAGGAAGGACTGGAGTTTTAAGTAGTCATCTCAACCTCTCAGTGAGAGTATTGATGAAAGTTTTTCTGCGAACCCTTTTCAGGCTGCCGACTAACGGCTCCCGGGCAATTAGTGTTAACAAGTTTCACTGCTTGCTGTTACACACAAGTCCATGTCAGAAGTGTCGCAAGACTCACACTTGAGTCTGTGCCTGTTCCACAGAATGGAATCATTGAGGTAAGATATATATATATATTTAGGCTGCACGATTAATTGCATATGCGATTTTAAAATCGCAATTAATTGCCGCAATTTAAAAACCGCGAGAGTTTGCGTTTTTTTTTTGCTTTAAAAAAAAATCCTTGGATGTGGCTGTACTGCATTGATTTGCATGTGTTTTCTTGCAAAACAGCTCCATCCAGTGGTTGCTTTTAGCACACATTTGTAAAATGGCTGTTTCACTTTCTGTTTGAACTGCAGTCCCTTCTGCTAGCTGCTAGGTTAATTGCATCTACAATGTATTTGATATCAGCAAGGCACAGCATTTAAGAAAGGAAGACTTTACTGCACAGTTACAATCTGCAGTGTCTGCCACCCTGAGTACCTTACCTCGCTCTAACAAACGCAAGAGAAAATTTAAACCTAGTTCTCCTGACTTAGTCTTCTAAATATTTGTCTGATTTAGCTATTATGTCCCAGCTATCAGAGGATGAATTTACCTCTTTCTTCAGAAGGTAAACTTTCTGAGTCGGAGTCTTCAGTTTCTAAACCTCCTTCAGCGGAGGAACCCTTAAGATTTAAAATTGAGCATCTGCGTTTTTATTAAAGGAGGTTCTGTCTACGCTAGGTTCCTCAGGGACAGTAACCTCTGGAACCTCTAAGATCCCTAAATTAGACAGAATTTATGAAGACACGAAGGTCCCTCTGACTTTTCCTGTGTAAGTTAAGATGGCGAACATTATTAGTAATGAATGGGAAAAAATAGGAACTTTTTTTTTTTCCTCCTAGTCTACTTTTTTTTTTTTAATTATTCCCGGTCCCTGACTCTCAATTAGACTTAGGGGGCTCCATCCCTAAGGTGGATGGTGCTATTTCTTTCATGTAATTAGCAAGAGTCCATGATCTAGTGACGTATGGGATATACATTCCTACCAGGAGGGTCAAAGTTTCCCAAACCTCAAAATGCCTATAAATACACCCCTCACCACACCCACAAATCAGTTTTACAAACTTTGCCTCCTATGGAGGTGGTGAAGTAAGTTTGTGCTAGATTCTACGTTGATATGCGCTCCGCAGCAGGTTGGAGCCCGGTTTTCCTCTCAGCGTGCAGTGAATGTCAGAGGCATGTGAAGAGAGTATTGCCTGTTTGAATTCAATGATCTCCTTCTACGGGGTCTATTTCATAGGTTCTCTGTTATCGGTCGTAGAGATTCATCTCTTACCTCCCTTTTCAGATCGACGATATACTCTTATATATTTACCATTACCTCTGCTGATTTTCGTTTCAGTACTGGTTTGGCTTTCTACAAACATGTAGATGAGTGTCCTGGGGTAAGTAAATCTTATTTTCTGTGACACACTAAAGCTATGGTTGGGCACTTTTTTTTATAAAGTTCTAAATATATGTATTCAAACATTTATTTGCCTTGACTCAGGATGTTCAACATTCCTTTTTTCAGACAGTCAGTTTCATATTTGGGATAATGCATTTGAATCAATCATTTTTTCTTACCTTAAAATTTGACTTTTTCCCTGTGGGCTGTTAGGCTCGCGGGGGCTGAAAATGCTTCATTTCTTCTGTTAAGTGTGATCAGTCCACGGGTCATCATTACTTGTGGGATATTAACTGCTCCCCTACAGGAAGTGCAAGAGGATTCACCCAGCAGAGTTGCTATATAGCTCCTCCCCTCTACGTCACCCCCAGTCATTCTCTTGCACCCAACGACTAGATAGGATGTGTGAGAGGACTATGGTGATATATTTAGTTTTTATATCTTCAATCAAAAGTTTGTTATTTTATAATAGCACCGGAGTGTGTTATTCCTTCTCTGGTAGAATTTGAAGAAGAATCTACCTGAGTTTTTCTATGATTTTAGCCGGAGTAGTTAAGATCATATTGCTGTTTCTCGGCCATCTGAGGAGAGGTAAACTTCAGATCAGGGGACAGCAGGCAGATTAATCTGCAAAGAGGTATGTAGCAGTTTATTATTTTCTGACATGGAATTGATGAGAAAATCCTGCCATACCGTTATAATGTAAACTCAGCCTTGAATGCAGTAGATGTAGCTGATATCAGGCTGTCATGTATGTATATTTTACACTTCAGTTTTCTGGGAAATGGTACTTCTCTGGCTTTTAAACTGTATACATAGACTTAACCTATTTTGCAGGGACTTGCAATAGGTTTTAAATGACAATTAATTATTGAGGTAAAACGTTTTTTTCTCTGAGGTACTGGGTGAAAAAATGTTTTGGGCACTATTTTTCCACTTGGCAATAGTTTTGATTTAAATTAGAGCAGTTCACTGATCCCTCTCACTGTTATGTGTGTGGGGGAGGGGCGATTTTTGGCGCTTTTTCTAAGCATCAGAAAAACTCAGTCAGAGGTTCATTTTCTTCCTGCATGATCCGGTTCATCTCTACAGAGTTCAGGGATCTCCAAAGCCTTTTTTGAGGGAAGTAATCATTACAGCAGAGCTGTGCTGATTGTATTGACTGTGATATAAAAAACGTTTATTTGTGTATTTTTTTCTGCTGCCTGGGTTAGTTATTTGCTGAGGGGAACAATCCTTTGCTAAAACTGTATATTCTGACAAAGATTGATGCTATAACTTAATTATTTTATCTGTTATAATATTTTTCTGTGCTTCTTAAAGGCACAGTTCGTTTTCATATTATTTGTAAATTACTTTGAAAAGTATTTCCAAGTTGCTGTTTATTTGCTAGTGTGTTAAACATGTCTGATTCAGAGGAATATCTCTGTGCTATATGTGTTAATGCCAAAGTGGAGCCCAATAGAAATTTATGTACTAAATGTATTGATGCTACTTTAAAAAACAGTCAATCTGTACAAATTGAACATATTTCACCAAACAACGAGGGGAGAGTTATGCCGACTAACTCGCCTCACGTGTCAGTACCTGCATCTCCCGCTCAGGAGGTGCGTGATATTGTAGCGCCGAGTGCATCTGGGCGGCCATTACAAATCACATTACAAGATATGGCTACTGTTATGACTGAAGTTTTGGCTAAACTACCAGAACTAAGAGGTAAACGTGATCACTCTGGGATGAGAACAGAGTGCGCTGATAATGCAAGGGCCATGTCTGATACTGCGTCACAGTTTGCAGAACGTGAAGACGGAGAGCTTCATTCTGTGGGTGACGGTTCTGATCCAAATAAACTGGACTCAGACATTTCAAATTTTAAATTTAAGCTTGAGAACCTCCGTGTGTTACTAGGGGAGGTATTAGCGGCTCTGAATGATTGTACCACAGTTGCAATCCCAGAAAAAATGTGTAGGTTGGATAAATATTTTGCGGTACCGACGAGTACTGACGTTTTTCCTATACCTAAGAGACTTACTGACATTGTTACTAAGGAGTGGGATAGACCCGGTGTGCCTTTCTCACCCCCTCCTATATTCAGAAAAATGTTTCCAATAGACGCCGCCACACGGGACTTATGGCAAATGGTCCCTAAGGTGGAGGGAGCAGTTTCTACTTTAGCTAAGCGTACCACTATCCCAGTGGAGGATAGCTGTGCTTTTTCAGATCCAATGGATAAAAAATTAGAGGGTTACCTTAAGAAAATGTTTGTTCAACAAGGGTTTATATTGCAACCTCTTGCATGTATTGCGCCTGTCACGGCTGCAGCAGCATTTTGGTTTGAGTCTCTGGAAGAGACACTTTAATCATCCACACTAGATGACATCACACACAAACTTAAATTCCTTAAGTTAGCTAATTCATTTATTTCAGATGCCGTAGTACATTTAACTAAACTTGCGGCTAAAAATTCAGGATTCGCCATTCAGGCACGCAGAGCTCTGTGGCTGAAATCCTGGTCAGCTGATGTTACGTCTAAATCTAAATTGCTTAATATTCCTTTCAAAGGGCAGACCTTATTCGGGCCCGGCTTGAAAGAGATTATTGCTGACATTACAGGAGGTAAAGGTCATGCCCTGCCTCAGGACAAGGCCAAAGCCAAGGCTAGACAGTCCAATTTTCGTTCCTTTCGTAATTTCAAAGCAGGAGCAGCATCAACTTCCTCTGCACCAAAACAGGAAGGAGCTGTTGCTCGCTACAGACAAGGCTGGAAACCTAACCAGTCCTGGAACAGGGGCAAACAGGCCAGAAAACCTGCTGCTGCCCCTAAGACAGCATGAATTGAGGGCCCCCGATCCGGGACCGGATCTAGTGGGGGGCAGACTTTCCCTCTTCGCCCAGGCTTGGGCAAGAGATGTTCAGGATCCCTGGGCGTTAGAGATCATATCTCAGGGATACCTTCTGGACTTCAAATCCTCTCCCCCAAGAGGGAGATTTCATCTGTCAAGGTTGTCAACAAACCTAACAAAGAAGGAAGCGTTTCTACGCTGCGTACAAGATCTTTTATTAATGGGAGTGATCCATCCAGTTCCGCGGTTGGAACAAGGACAAGGGTTTTACTCAAATCTGTTTGTAGTTCCCAAAAAAGAGGGAACCTTCAGGCCAATCTTGGATTTAAAGATCCTAAACAAATTCCTAAGAGTTCCATCGTTCAAGATGGAAACTATTCGAACAATTTTGTCCATGATCCAAGAGGGTCAGTACATGACCACAGTGGATTTAAAGGATGCTTACCTTCACATACCGATTCACAAAAGTCATTACCGGTATCTAAGGTTTGCCTTTTTAGACAGGCATTACCAGTTTGTAGCTCTTCCATTCGGACTGGCTACGGCTCCAAGAATCTTCACAAAGGTTCTGGGCACTCTTCTGGCGGTACTAAGACCGCGAGGAATTTCAGTAGCTCCGTACTTAGACGACATACTGATACAAGCTTCAAGCTTTCAAACTGCCAAATCTCATACAGAGATAGTACTGGCATTTCTAAGGTCGCATGGATGGAAAGTGAACGAAGAGAAAAGTTCTCTCTTTCCACTCACAAGAGTTCCCTTCCTGGGGACTCTGATAGATTCTGTAGAAATGAAGATTTACCTGACAGAGGACAGGTTAACAAAACTTCAAAATGCATGCCGTGTCCTTCATTCCACTCTAAATCTGAATCAAGAGACCAGAAATTCTCTTCTATGGTGGCTTTATCGGCCACATCTGTCCAGGGGAATGCCATTCAGCAGGCCAGACTGGTCAATTGTAACAACAGACGCCAGCCTACTAGGTTGGGGCGCTGTCTGGAATTCTCTGAAGACTCAGGGACTATGGAATCAGGAGGAGAGTCTACTTCCAATAAACATTCCGGAATTGAGAGCAGTCCTCAATGCTCTTCTGGCGTGGCCCCAGTTAACAACTTGGGGGTTCATCAGGTTCCAGTCGGACAACATCACGACTGTAGCTTATATCAACCATCAGGGAGGGACAAGAAGCTCCCTAGCAATGATGGAAGGATCGAAGATAATTCGCTGGGCAGAGTCTCACTCTTGCCACCTGTCTGCAATCCACATCCCGGGAGTGGAGAACTGGGAGGCGGATTTCTTAAGTCGTCAGACTTTTCATCCGGGGGAGTGGGAACTTCATCCAGAGGTCTTTGCCCAAATACTTCGACGTTGGGGCAAACCAGAGATAGATCTCATGGCGTCTCGACAGAACGCCAAGCTTCCGCGCTACGGGTCCAGATCCAGGGATCCGGGAGCGGTCCTGATAGATGCCTTGACAGCACCATGGACCTTCAGGATGGCTTATGTGTTTCCACCTTTCCCGATGCTTCCTCGATTGATTGCCAGAATCAAACAGGAGAAAGCATCAGTGATTCTAATAGCGCCTGCATGGCCACGCAGGACTTGGTATACAGATCTGGTGGACATGTCATTCTGTCCACCTTGGTCGTTACCTCTGAGACAGGACCTTCTGATTCAGGGTCCTTTCAAACATCAAAATCTAACTTCTCTGAAGCTGACTGCTTGGAAATTGAACGCTTGATCTTATCAAAGCGTGGTTTTTCTGAGTCAGTTATTGATACCTTAATACAGGCTAGGAAGCCTGTTACCAGAAAGATTTACCATAAAATATGGCGTAAATACCTATATTGGTGCGAATCCAAAGGTTACTCTTGGAGTAAGGTTAGGATTCCTAGGATATTGTCTTTTCTACAAGAAGGTTTAGAAAAGGGGTTATCCGCTAGTTCCTTAAAGGGACAGATCTCAGCTCTGTCCATTCTGTTATACAAGCGTCTGTCAGAAGTTCCAGACGTTCAGGCTTTTTGTCAGGCTTTGGCCAGGATTAAACCTGTGTTTAAAGCTGTGGCTCCACCATGGAGTTTAAACCTTGTTCTTAACGTTTTACAGGGTGTTCCGTTTGAACCCCTTCATTCCATTGATATAAAGTTGTTATCTTGGAAAGTTCTATTTTTAATGGCTATTTCCTCGGCTTGAAGAGTCTCTGAGTTATCAGCCTTACATTGTGATTCTCCTTATTTGATTTTTCACTCTGATAAGGTAGTTCTGCGTACTAAACCTGGGTTCTTACCTAAGGTAGTCACTAACAGGAATATCAATCAGGAGATTGTTGTTCCATCCTTGTGCCCAAATCCTTCTTCGAGGAAGGAACGTCTTTTGCACAATCTGGATGTAGTTCGTGCCCTTAAATTTTATTTACAGGCAACTAAAGATTTTCGACAAACGTCTTCCCTGTTTGTCGTTTACTCTGGTCAGAGAAGAGGTCAAAAAGCTTCTGCTACCTCTCTCTCTTTTTGGCTTCGTAGCATAATTCGTTTAGCTTATGAGACTGCTGGACAGCAGCCTCCTGAAAGAATTACAGCTCATTCCACTAGAGCTGTGGCTTCCACTTGGGCCTTTAAGAATGAGGCCTCTGTTGAACAGATTTGCAAGGCTGCAACTTGGTCTTCGCTTCATACTTTTTCCAAATTTTACAAATTTGACACTTTTGCTTCCTCGGAGGCTATTTTTGGGAGAAAGGTTCTTCAGGCAGTGGTTCCTTCTGTATAAGAGCCTGCCTATCCCTCCCGTCATCCGTGTACTTTTGCTTTGGTATTGGTATCCCACAAGTAATGATGACCCGTGGACTGATCACACTTAACAGAAGAAAACATAATTTATGCTTACCTGATAAATTCCTTTCTTCTGTAGTGTGATCAGTCCACGGCCCGCCCTGTTTTTTAAGGCAGGTAAATATTTTTTAAATTATACTCCAGTCACCACTACACCCTTGGCTTCTCCTTTCTCGTTGGTCCTTGGTCGAATGACTGGAGGTGACGTAGAGGGGAGGAGCTATATAGCAACTCTGCTGGGTGAATCCTCTTGCACTTCCTGTAGGGGAGCAGTTAATATCCCACAAGTAATGATGACCCGTGGACTGATCACACTACAGAAGAAAGGAATTTATCAGGTAAGCATAAATTATGTTTTTTCATTGCTTCTGGTTGCTAGAAGCTTGTTCTTTGGCATTTTTTCCCATTCCTGAAACTGTCATTTAAGGAATTTGATCAATTTTTGCTTTGTTTTTTCTCTTACATATTGCAAGATGTCTCACGTTGCATCTGAGTCAGAAGAAACTTCAGGAAAATCGCTGCCTGGTGCTGGAACTACCAAAGCTAAGTGTATCTGCTGTAAACTTTTGGTAGTTGTTCCTCCAGCTGTTTGTATTAAATGTCATGACAAACTTGTTAATGCAGAAAATATTTCCTTTAGTAAAGTACCATTACCTGTTGCAGTTCCCTCAACATCTAATGTTCAGAGTGTTCCTGATAACATAAGAGATTTTGTTTCTGAATCCATTAAGAAGGCTATGTCTGTTATTCCTCCTTCTAGTAAATATAAAAAATCTTTTAAAACTTCTCTTTATCCAGATGAATTTTTAAATGAACATCATCATTCCGATTCTAATGATTCTTCTGGTTCAGAGGACTGTCTCAGAGGTTGATGCTGATAAATCTTCATATTTATTTAAAATGGAATTTATTCGTTCTTTGGTTTGTAGTTTAGAAGGGCTGTGGTTGGGGGCAGTTCAAATTGTTCTCCCATAATAGTTTTCAAATTGTGAGTAATGTCTTCCCAAAATGGGAGTAGTTTCGGGCAGTGCCACCAGATATGGGCCATTGTGCCCGGAGATCCGCAACCTCTCCAGCATGTGGCATTAGATTGAGGATATATTCTTTTAAGCCTGTCAGGGGTAAGATACCATCTAAACAGGACTTTGTGGTTAAGCTCCAATATTCTGGGGGAGGAGGAGGACTTGGCAGAGTTATAACATATGTTATCCCATTGCTCTTTGGGTATAGAAATTCCTAAGTCAGTTTGCCAGTTAGAGATATGAGGATGTGGGTAGGGTAAGGGTGTCATCTAACAGTCTTTTAGTGATGGATAGTGAACCTCTGGGTGTCACTCCCTCTAGACAGAGTCTTTCAAATTTCGTCAGATCCCTCAGTAAATCCTGTTTATGGGGGGATGAGCCTAGTAAATGTGTAATTTGAGCATATTTTAGCCATCGGGAGAAAGTTCCACCGACTAGTTCTATAAGCTGCGATCTGAGTTTCAATTTTCCTCCCTCGGTCAGGTAAGTGAACGGTATAGTTGGGCCTGTATCAGGGGAGTACGCTTCGTTCAGGATAAGCCCCCGTGGAATTCCGCATTTATCGGAATTGGTGTCATTGTTGAGATGTATGTCGTGAGGCCTTTAGTCTTAAGTCTGATATTATCCCATGTACGGAAGTAGTGAGCGTAGAGGGGGGAGGTTCTAGATAGTGTGGGTCTACATGCTTGTTTAATCCAACACAATGGCCCTAAAGTGGGTGAGCGCAACAGGAAGGAATCTATAGAGGACCATGCTTTTGTGTGTGTGACATCATGCCACTCTAGGATTTTTTGCAGAACTACAGCTTTATAGTAATGTGATATTAGTGGTACCCCCAAGCCTCCCTTGCGTAGGGGTTTCGTCAAGATCTTTTTACTAATACGGGGTTTTACCTTTCCCCAGATAAAGGAATTTATCATGGATTGTAGTTTAGTCAGGTAATGCAATGGCAGTTGGATTGGTGCAGCCTGAAGTAGATACAGGATTTGGGGCAAGGTGGTCATTTTAACTGCCTGGATCCTTCCCCACCAAGACAGGTGAATTTATTCGTTCTTTACTTAAAGAAGTCCTAATTGCATTAGAAATTGAGGATTCTGGTCCTCTTGATACTAAATCTAAACGTTTAGACAAGGTCTTTAAATCTCCTGTAGTTATTCCAGAAGTTTTTCCTGTTCCAGGTGCTATTTCTGAAGTAATTTCCAGAGAATGGAATAATTTGGCTAATTAATTTACTACTCCTAAACGTTTTAAGCAATTCTATTCCATGCCGTCCGACAGATTAGAGTTTTGGGACAAAATCCCTAAAGTTGATGGGGCTATTTCTACCCTTGCTAAACGTACTACTATTCCTACGGCAGATGGTACTTCCTTTAAGGATCCTCTAGATAGGAAAATTGAATCCTTTCTAAGAAAAGCTTTTGTGTTCAGGTAATCTTCTTAGACCTGCTATATCTTTGACGGATGTTGCTGCAGCTTCAACTTTTTGGTTGGAAACTTTAGCGCAACAAGTAACAGATCATGATTCTCATAACATTATTATTCTGCTTCAACATGCTAATTTATCTGTGATGCCATTTTTGATATTATCAGAGTTGATGTCAGGTTTATGTCTCTAGCTATTTTAGCTAGAAGAGCTTTATGGCTTAAAACTTGGAATGCTGATATGTCTTCTAAATCGACTCTACTTTCCCTTTCTTTCCAGGGTAATAAATTATTTGGTTCTCAGTTGGATTCTATTATCTCAACTGTTACTGGTGGGAAAGGAACTTTTTTACCGCAGGATAAAAAATCTAAGGGTAAAAACAGGGCTAATAATCGTTTTCGTTCCTTTAGTTTCAACAAAGAACAAAAGCCTGATCCTTCTTCCTCAGGAGCAGTTTCAGTTTGGAAACCATCTCCAGTCTGGAATAAATCCAAGCCTTCTAGAAAAGCAAAGCCAGCTTCTAAGTCCACATGAAGGTGCGGCCCTCATTCCAGCTCAGCTGGTAGGGGGCAGATTACGTTTTTTCAAAGAAATTTGGATCGATTCTGTTCACAATCTTTTGATTCAGAACATTGTTTCAGAAGGGTACAGAATTGGTTTCAAGATAAGACCTCCTGCAAAGAGATTTTTTCTTTCCCGTGTCCCAGTAAATCCAGCAAAAGCTCAAGCATTTCTGAAATGTGTTTCAGATCTAGAGTTGGCTGGAGTAATTATGCCAGTTCCAGTTCTGGAACAGGGGCTGGGGTTTTATTCGAATCTCTTCATTGTACCAAAGAAGGAGAATTCCTTCAGACCAGTTCTGGATCTAAAAATTTTGAATCGTTATGTAAGGATACCAACATTGAAAATGGTAACTATAAGGACTATCCTGCCTTTTGTTCAGCAAGGGCATTATATGTCTACAATAGATTTACAGGATGCATATCTGCATATTCCGATTCATCCAGCTCACTATCAGTTTCTGAGATTCTCTTTCCTAGACAAGCATTACCAGTTTGTAGCTCTGCTGTTTGGCCTAGCAACAGCTCCAAGAATTTTTACAAAGGTTCTCGGTGCCCTTCTGTCTGTAATCAGAGAACAGGGTATTGTGGTTTTCTCCTGTTAAGTGTAGTCAGTCCACGGGTCATCCATTACTTATGGAATATATCTCTTCCTAACAGGAAACTGCAAGAGAATTACCCAGCAGAGCTGCTATATAGCTCCTCCCCTCACCTATCATACTCAGTCATTCTCTTGCAGCCTAACTAAAAAGGAAGCTGTGAGAGACCTGTGGTGTTTTTTAACTTAGTTTATTTCTACAATCAAAAGTTTATTTTTAAATGGCACCGGAGTGTGCTGTTTATTCTCAGGCAGCATTAGAAGAAGAATGGGGTTTTTTTCTATGGTCTTAGCAGACGTAACTAAGATCCACTGGCTGTTTCTCATCTGAGGAGTGAGGTAACTTCAGAGAAGGGAAATAGCATGCAGGGCTCCCCTGCAACAAATGAGGTATGTGCAGTAATTTATTTTCTGAGGAATGGAATTGACTGAGAAAATACTGCTGATACCATTGTAAAGTAAGTTCAGCCTTAAATGCAGTGATAGCGACTGGTATCAGGCTGATGTGTGTGTGTGTGTACACTGAATGTATTTTTCTAAGGAATGGAATTGACTCTGAAAATATGAAAATATTGTTAATACTGAAATAATGTATGAGCCTTAACTGCAGTAAAAACGACTGGTAGCAGGCTTATTAATAATAATATATAACTTTCAAATGTATGTTTAAAACGTTTACTGGCTTGTTAATCGATTTTGTGAGGTACTTGGTGATAAAACTTATTAGGGCATGATTTTTACCACATGGCCATTTTAGTTTTCTGCATAGAAACAGTTTCTGAGCTTCCCCACTGTTGTAATATGAGTGGGAGGGGCCTATTTTAGCGCTTTTTTGCGCAGTAAAAATTCAGTCACAATCTGTCTACTTCATCCTCCATGATCCAGATCGTCTCTAGAGAGCTCAGGGGTCTTCAAAATCCATTTTGAGGGAGGTAATCAGGCACAGCAGTCCTGTGACAGTGTATTTGACTGTGAGAAAAACGTTAATTATATAATTGTTATCCGTTTTTGGGTACTAAGGGGTTAATCATCCATTTGCTGGTGGGTGCAATCCTTTGCTAACTTAATACATTTACTGTGAAAATTTGGTTGCTATAACTATTTTGGCATTGTTATTTCAACTGTCAGTTTTTCTGTGCTTCTTAAAGGCACAGTAACGTTTTTTATATTGCTTGTAAATTAATTTTGAAAAGTATTTCCAAGTTTGCTAGTCTCATTGCTAGTTTGTTTAAACATGTCTGACTTAGATGAATCTCTTTGTTCACTATGTTTAAAGGCCAATGTGGAGCCCAATAGAAATTTGTGTACTAATTGCATTGATGCTACTTTAAATAAGTCAATCTTTACATGTAAAGAAATTATCACCAGACGACGAGGGGGAAGTTATGCCGACTAACTCTCCTCACGTGTCAGTACCTTCGCCTCCCGCTCAGGAGGTGCGTGATTTTGTGGCGCCAAGTACATCAGGGAGGCCCTTACAAATCACTTTGCAAGACATGGCTACTGTTATGACAGAAGTATTATCTAAGTTGCCAGAATTAAGAGGCAAGCGCGATAGCTCTGGGTTAAGGATAGAGCGCGCGGATGAGATGAGAGCCATGTCAGATACTGCGTCAGTTTGCAGAACGTGAGGACGGAGAGCTTCATTCTGTGGGTGACGGATCTGATCCAGGGAGACTGGATTCAGAGATTTCCAATTTTAAATTTAAGCTAGAGAACCTCCGCACATTGCTAGGGGAGGTATTAGCGGCTCTGAATGATTGTAACACGGTTGCAATTCCAGAGAAATTATGTAGGTTGGATAGATACTATGCGGTACCGGTGTGTACTGACGTATTTCCTATACCAAAAAGGCTTACAGAGATTATTAGCAAGGAGTGGGATAGACAGGGTGTGCCTTTTACCCCTCCTCCCATATTTAGGAAAATGTTTCCTATTGACGCCACCACACGAGACTTATGGCAGACGGTCCCTAAGGTGGAGGGAGCAGTTTCTACTTTAGCTAAGCGTACCACTATCCCGGTGGAGGATAGTTGTGCCTTTTCAGATCCAATGGATAAAAAATTAGAGGGTTACCTTAAGAAAATGTTTGTTCAACAAGGTTTTATTTTACAGCCCCTCGCATGCATTGCGCCTGTCACTGCTGCGGCAGCATTCTGGTTTGAGTCTCTGGAAGAGGCCATTCGCTCAGCTCCATTGGATGAAATAATCAACAAGCTTAAGACACTTAAGC
The DNA here is from genome assembly GCF_027579735.1 of Bombina bombina. Classification (NCBI taxonomy): domain Eukaryota; kingdom Metazoa; phylum Chordata; class Amphibia; order Anura; family Bombinatoridae; genus Bombina; species Bombina bombina. Next base: position 50,651,176 of record NC_069506.1, read on the forward strand.
TAGCTAACGCATTTGTTTCTGATGCCGTTGTGCATTTAACCAAACTTACGGCTAAGAACTCCGGATTCGCCATCCAAGCGCGCAGAGCGCTATGGCTTAAATCCTGGTCAGCTGACGTGACTTCTAAATCTAAATTGCTTAATATTCCTTTCAAAGGGCAGACCTTATTCGGGCCCGGCTTGAAAGAAATTATTGCTGACATTACGGGAGGTAAGGGCCATGCTCTACCTCAGGACAGGGCCAAATCAAAGGCCAAACAGTCTAATTTTCGTGCCTTTTGTAACTTCAAGGCAGGAGCAGCACCAACTTCCTCCGCTCCAAAACAGGAAGGAGCTGTTACTCGTTTCAGACAGGGCTGGAAAGTTAACCAGTCCTGGAACAGGGGCAAGCAGGCCAAGAAACCTGCTGCTGCCCCCAAAACAGCATGAAGAGAGGGCCCCCTATCCGGAAACGGATCTAGTGGGGGGCAGACTTTCTCTCTTCGCCCAGGCTTTGGCAAGAGATGTCCAGGATCCCTGGGCGTTGGAGATCATATCTCAGGGATATCTCCTGGACTTCAAAACTTCTCCTCCACGGGGGAGATTTCATCTTTCAAGGTTATCAGCAAACCAAATAAAGAAAGAGGCGTTTCTACGCTGTGTACAAGACCTCTTACTAATGGGGGTAATCCACCCAGTTCCGCGGACGGAACACGGGCAGGGATTCTATTCAAACCTATTTGTGGTTCCCAAGAAAGAGGGAACCTTCAGGCCAATCTTGGACTTAAAGATCCTAAACAAATTTGAAAGAGTTCCATCATTCAAAATGGAAACTATTCGAACCATCCTTCCCATGATCCAAGAGGGTCAGTACATGACCACAGTGGATCTAAAGGATGCCTACCTTCACATACCGATTCACAAGGACCATTACCGGTATCTGAGATTTGCCTTCCTAGACAGGCATTACCAGTTTGTAGCTCTTCCCTTCGGATTAGCTACGGCTCCAAGAATCTTTACAAAAATTCTAGGATCACTTCTGGCGGTACTAAGACCGCGAGGCATAGCGGTGACTCCGTACCTAGACGACATTCTGATACAAGCGTCAAGTTTTCAAACTGCCAAGTCTCATACAGAGATAGTTCTGGCATTTGAGGTCGCATGGGTGGAAGGTGAACGTGGAAAAGAGTTCTCTATTACCACTTACAAGAGTTCCCTTTCTAGGGACTCTTATAGATTCTGTAGAGATGAAAATTTACCTGACAGAGGCCAGGTTATTAAAACTTCTAAATGCTTGCCGTGTCCTTCACTCCATTCCACACCCATCAGTAGCTCAGTGCATGGAAGTAATCGGCTTAATGGTAGCGGCAATGGACATAGTACCATTTGCGCGCCTGCATCTCAGACCACTGCAATTGTGCATGCTAAGTCAGTGGAACGGGGATTACTCAGATTTGTCCCCCCTACTAAATCTGGATCAAGAGACCAGAGATTCTCTTCTATGGTGGCTTTCTCGGCCACATCTGTCCAAGGGGATGACCTTTCGAAGGCCAGATTGGACGATTGTAACAACAGACGCCAGCCTTCTAGGCTGGGGAGCAGTCTGGAATTCCCTGAAAGCTCAGGGATTATGGACTCAGGAGGAGAAACTCCTCCCAATAAATATTCTGGAGTTAAAAGCAATATTCAATGCTCTCCTAGCTTGGCCTCAGTTAGCAACTCTGAGGTTCATCAGATTTCAGTCGGACAACATCACGACTGTGGCTTACATCAACCATCAAGGGGGAACCAAGTTCCCTAGCGATGTTGGAAGTCTCAAAGATAATTCGCTGGGCAGAGTCTCACTCTTGCCACCTGTCAGCGATCTACATCCCAGGCGTGGAGAACTGGGAGGCGGATTTTCTAAGTCGCCAGACTTTTCATCCGGGGGAGTGGGAGCTTCATCCGGAGGTCTTTGCTTAACTGATTCGTCATTGGGGCAAACCAGATCTGGATCTCATGGCGTCTCGTCAGAACGCCAAGCTTCCTTGTTACGGGTCCAGGGACCCGGGAGCGGTGCTGATAGATGCTCTGACAGCCCCTTGGGTCTTCAACATGGCTTATGTGTTTCCACCATTCCCGATGCTTCCTCGTTTGATTGCCAAGATCAAACAGGAGAGAGCTTCGGTGATTCTGATAGCGCCTGCGTGGCCACGCAGGACCTGGTATGCAGACCTAGTGGACATGTCGTCCTGTCCACCGTGGTCTCTGCCTCTGAGACAGGACCTAATTCAGAGTCCTTTCAAACATCCAAATCTAATTTCTCTGAGGCTGACTGCATGGAGATTGAACGCCGCTTGATTCTATCAAAGCGTGGCTTCTTGGAGTCGGTTATTGATACCTTAATACAGGCTAGGAAGCCTGTTACCAGAAAAATTTACCATAAGATATGGTGTAAATATTTACATTGGTGCGAATCCAAGAGTTACTCATGGAGTAAGGTTAGGATTCCTAGGATATTGTCCTTTCTACAAGAGGGTTTATCTTACTAGGGGGCTTATCTACTAGTTCGTTAAAGGGACAGATTTCTGCTCTGTCTATTCTTCTACACAAACGTCTGTCTGAAGTTCCAGACGTTCAGGCTTTCTGTCAGGCTTTAACTAGGATTAAGCCTGTGTTTAAGTCTGTTGCTCTGCCGTGGAGCTTAAACTTAGTTCTTAATGTTCTCCAAGGCGTTCCATTTGAACCCCTTCATTCCATTGATATCAAGCTGTTATCTTGGAAAGTTCTGTTTTTGATGGCTATTTCCTCGGCTCGAAGAATCTCTGAGTTATCTGCCTTACATTGTGATTCTCCTTATCTGATTTTTCATTCAGACAAGGTAGTCCTGCGTACTAAACCTGGGTTCTTACCTAAGGTAGTTACTAACAGGAATATCAATCAAGAGATTGTTGTTCCATCTCTGTGTCCTAACCCTTCTTCAAAGAAGGAACGACTTTTGCATAATCTGGACGTAGTCCGTGCCCTGAAATTCGTCAAACTTCTTCCCTGTTTGTCGTTTACTCTGGACAGAGGAGAGGTCAAAAGGCTTCGGCTACCTCTCTCTCTTTTTGGCTTCTTAGCATAATACGCTTAGCCTATGAGACTGCTGGACAGCAGCCTCCTGAAAGGATTACAGCTCATTCTACTAGAGCTGTGGCTTCCACCTGGGCCTTTAAAAATGAGGCCTCTGTTGAACAGATTTGCAAGGCTGCGACTTGGTCTTCGCTTCACACTTTTTCAAAATTTTACAAATTTGACACTTTTGCTTCGTCGGAGGCTATTTTTGGGAGAAAGGTACTTCAAACAGTGGTTCCTTCTGTTTAATGTTCCTGCCTTGTCCCTCCCTTCATCCGTGTACTTTAGCTTTGGTATTGGTATTCCATAAGTAATGGATGACCCGTGGACTGACTACACTACAGGAGAAAGGAATTTATCAGGTAAGCATAAATTATGTTTTTCCTTATTTGGACGATATCTTGGTACTTGCTCAGTCTTCACATTTAGCAGAATCTCATACGAATCGACTTGTGTTGTTTCTTCAAGATCATGGTTGGAGGATCAATTCACTAAAAAGTTCATTGATTCCTCAGACAAGGGTAACCTTCTTGGGTTTCCAGATAGATTCAGTGTCCATGACTCTGTCTTTGACAGACAAGAGACGTCTAAAATTGATTTCAGCTTGTCGAAACCTTCAGTCACAATCATTCCCTTCGGTAGCCTTTTGCATGGAAATTTTAGGTCTTATGACTGCTGCATCGGATGCGATCCCCTTTGCTCGTTTTCACATGCGACCTCTTCAGCTCTGTATGCTGAACCAATGGTGCAGGGATTACACAAAGATATCTCAATTAATATCTTTAAAACCGATTGTACGACACTCTCTAACGTGGTGGACAGATCACCATCGTTTAGTTCAGGGGGCTTCTTTTGTTCTTCCGACCTGGACTGTAATTTCAACAGATGCAAGTCTTACAGGTTGGGGAGCTGTGTGGGGGTCTCTGACGGCACAAGGGGTTTGGGAATCTCAGGAGGTGAGATTACCGATCAATATTTTGGAACTCCGTGCAATTTTCAGAGCTCTTCAGTCTTGGCCTCTTCTGAAGAGAGAATCGTTCATTTGTTTTCAGACAGACAATGTCACAACTGTGGCATACATCAATCAGGGGGGACTCACAGTCCTCTGGCTATGAAAGAAGTATCTCGAATTCTGGTTTGGGCGGAATCCAGCTCCTGTCTAATCTCTGCGGTTCATATCCCAGGTATAGACAATTGGGAAGCGGATTATCTCAGTCGCCAAACGTTGCATCCGGGCGAATGGTCTCTTCACCCAGAGGTATTTCTTCAGATTGTTCAAATGTGGGAACTTCCAGAAATAGATCTGATGGCTTCTCATCTAAACAAGAAACTTCCCAGGTATCTGTCCAGATCCCGGGATCCTCAGGCGGAGGCAGTGGATGCATTATCACTTCCTTGGAAGTATCATCCTGCCTATATCTTTCTGCCTCTAGTCCTTCTTCCAAGAGTAATCTCTAAGATTCTGAAGGAATGCTTGTTTGTCCTGCTGGTAGCTCCAGCATGGCCTCACAGGTTTTGGTATGCGGATCTTGTCCGGATGGCCTCTTGCCAACCGTGGACTCTTCCGTTAAGACCAGACCTTCTGTCGCAAGGTCCTTTTTTCCATCAGGATCTCAAATCCTTAAATTTAAAGGTATGGAGATTGAACGCTTGATTCTTGGTCAAAGAGGTTTCTCTGACTCGGTGATTAATACTATGTTACAGGCTCTTAAATCTGTATCTAGAGAGATATATTATAGAGTCTGGAAGACTTATATTTCTTGGTGTCTTTCTCATCATTTTTTTTGGCATTCTTTTAGAATTCCGAGAATTTTACAGTTTCTTCAGGATGGTTTAGATAAAGGTTTGTCCGCAAGTTCCTTAAAAGGACAAATCTCTGCTCTTTCTGTTCTTTTTCACAGAAAGATTGCTAATATTCCTGATATTCATTGTTTTGTACAAGCTTTGGTTCATATAAAACCTGTCATTAAGTCAATTTCTCCTCCTTGGAGTTTGAATTTGGTTCTGGGGGCTCTTCAAGCTCCTCCTTTTGAACCCATGCATTCATTGGACATTAAATTACTTTCTTGGAAAGTTTTGTTCCTTTTGGCAATCTCTTCTGCCAGAAGAGTCTCTGAATTATCTGCTCTTTCTTGTGAGTCTCCTTTTCTGATTTTTCATCAGGATAAGGCGGTGTTGCGAACTTCTTTTGAATTTTTACCTAAGGTTGTGAATTCCAACAACATTAGTAGAGAAATTGTGGTTCCTTCATTATGTCCTAATCCTAAGAATTCTAAGGAGAAATCGTTGCATTCTTTGGATGTTGTTAGAGCTTTGAAATATTATGTTGAAGCTACTAAGTCTTTCCGAAAGACTTCTAGTCTATTTGTTATCTTTTCCGGTTCTAGAAAAGGCCAGAAAGCTTCTGCCATTTCTTTGGCATCTTGGTTGAAATCTTTAATTCATCATGCCTATGTTGAGTCGGGTAAAACTCCGCCTCAAAGGATTACAGCTCATTCTACTAGGTCAGTTTCTACTTCCTGGGTGTTTAGGAATGAAGCTTCGGTTGATCAGATTTGCAAAGCAGCAACTTGGTCCTCTTTGCATACTTTTACTAAATTCTACCATTTTGATGTGTTTTCTTCTTCTGAAGCAGTTTTTGGTAGCAAAGTACTTCAGGCAGCGGTTTCAGTTTGAATCTTCTGCTTATGTTTTCATTAAACTTTATTTTGGGTGTGGATTATTTTCAGCAGGAATTGGCTGTCTTTATTTTATCCCTCCCTCTCTAGTGACTCTTGCGTGGAAAGATCCACATCTTGGGTAGTCATTATCCCATACGTCACTAGCTCATGGACTCTTGCTAATTACATGAAAGAAAACATAATTTATGTAAGAACTTACCTGATAAATTCATTTCTTTCATATTAGCAAGAGTCCATGAGGCCCACCCTTTTTGTGGTGGTTATGATTTTTTTGTATAAAGCACAATTATTCCAATTCCTTATTTTATATGCTTTGGCACTTTTTTTCTTATCACCCCACTTCTTGGCTATTCGTTAAAATGATTTGTGGGTGTGGTGATGGGTGTATTTATAGGCATTTTGAGGTTTGGGAAACTTTGCCCCTCCTGGTAGGAATGTATATCCCATACGTCACTAGCTCATGGACTCTTGCTAATATGAAAGAAATGAATTTATCAGGTAAGTTCTTACATAAATTATGTTTTTTTATGCTGGCTAAGGGTACTACTATACCCCTGGAGGAGAGTTCCTTTCAGAGAGCCTATGGATAAGAAAATTAAACATCTTCCTCAAAGATTTTCAACATACTGTTTTTAATTTTAACCGGCGGTTGCCTGAACAGCTACCTACTGGTGTGACACTGTCGGAGCTCATTGAGGTGGAGACTCCCCTTGAGGATATTCAGGAGAGAATTAAGGCTCTGAGAATTGCTAACTCCATTTGTGATGCGAATATGCATATTTGCATAAATGCAAAGGCTTCTGGCTTTGCGGTCCTAGCCCGCCAGGCTCTCTGGTTGAAATCTCGGTCTGCGGTTATGACTTACAAATCCAGACTCCTTTCGTTCTGACAAATCTCAACATCTGCAATCCTCATCTAGGACCGAGCAGCCCAAGAGTACTTGGAAGCCGACTCAATCCTGGAATAAGTCCAAACAGACTAAGGAGCCTGCCGAGAACAAATCGGCATGAAGGGGCGGCCCTCGATCCGGGATCAGATCAAGTAGGGGGCAGATTTTTTTATTTATTTTTTTCAGACGCTTGGTTCCAGGATGTGCAGGATCTTGGGTCCTGGAGGTTGTATCTCAAGGATGCAGGATAGGATTCGTCTCATCTGCCCAGGGGCAGATTCCTACTCTCCAGTCTACAAGACCATAAAAGAGGGCTGGCTTCTTAGGTTGCATACAGGATCTCTCCTCACTAGGAGTAATTGTTTGGGTACCTTCAGCAGAAAGGTTTGGGGGTTTTATTCAAACTTTTCGTGGTTCCAAAGGAGGAGGGAACTTTTCGTCCAATTCTGGACCTAAAGTGCCTAAAGTTTCTGAGGGTTCCCTCTTTCAAGATGGAGACTATTCGGTCAATCCTTCCTCTGGTTCAGGAAGGATAGTTTGACCACAATAGACCTGAAGGATGCATACCTTCATGTCCTGATACACAGGGAACATTTTCAGTTCTTGAGGTTTGCTTTTTTTTGACCAGCACTTCCAGTTCATAGCTCTTCCATTTGGCCTAGCTACTTCTCCAAGGATATTTTCGAAGGTTCTGGGAGCTCTTCTATACGTTGCCAGAACTCGAGGTATTACAGTAGTGCCTTACCTGGACAATATCTTGGTACAGGCACCATCTTTTTGTCTAGCGGAAGATCATTAGGAGTACCTTCTCAATCTTCTTAGATCACATGGATGGAAGATAAACTTGGAAAAGAGTTGGCTTACTCAAAGTACAAGGGTGAATTTCCTGGGAACTATAATAGACTCCATATCCATGAGAATATTTCTCACATATCAGACGTTGCAAGCTAACTTCTGCAGGTTTGCCCTCCAGGCCTCCTTGAGTCCCTCAATGGCTCAGTGTATGGAGGTGATAGGACTCATGGTGTCCTGTATGGACATCATTCCTTTTGCCAGATTCCATCTCAGACCCTTACAACTATGCATGCTGAGACAATGGAACGGCGACCATTCAAATCTGTCAACAGATCGTACTGGACAACCTGTCGAGACTCTCTCCTGGTGGCTCTGTCCAGATCTGTCCCAAGGCACATGCTTCTTGAGATTGTCCTGGGAGATTGTGACTGCGGACACGAGCTTTTCCGGCTGCGGAGACGTTTGGGGTGCCAAGAAGGCACAAGGTCTGTGGACTTAGAAGTCCTCCCTTCTGATCAATATTTTGGAACTCCGGGCAATCTTCAATGCTCTGACGGCTTGGCCCCTTCTAGGTTTGTCACAGTTTATCAGATTCCAATCAGACAATATAACCTCGGTTGCCTACATCAACCATCAGGGGGGGAACGAGAAGTTCCTTGGCGATGAGAAAAGTATCTCTGATACTAGAGTAGGTGGAGACTCACAAATGTACGCTGTCAGCGATCCACATTCCGGGTGTGGACAACTGGTAAGCGGACTTCCTCAGCTGGCAATCCTTTCACCCACGGGAATGGTCTCTCCACCCGAGGTGTTTGCAGAAATATGCAAGGAGTGGGGGACGCCAGAGGTAGATCTCATTGCATCCCGCCTCAATACCAAGCTTCAGAGTCCTATTTATTTTTCCTCCATTACTACTTTTACCTCGTGTGGTGGCTCACATCAAGCAGGAGCGAGTATCGGTGATTCTGATTGCTCCGTTGTGGCTGCGAAGGACGTGGTTTGCGGATCTGATGGGGATGTCCTCATCTCCTCAGTGGTGGTTACCTTGTCGCAGAGATCAGCTGTTACAGGGTCGCTTCGTTCATCAAAATCTAGATTCTCTGAGGCTGACAAGTAAAGTGGTGGAGTTTGAGCATTGAAAATCAATTGTAGGAAATGAGATGTATCTCTTCTAAGAATGTTCAGACTCTGCTGATATGTTTGTTGGAAGATGGCAAAAAAATTTTGTTACAATGTGTTGGCACTTTTAAATACTGGGCCTAAAGCCTGTGCTTTCAGTCACAGAATATTGATGGTTACATTGAACTCCATGGGTTTATGCTATGTACTACGAAATGCTACTTGATTTTTCAGTTTACATTCTTTTTATTGTCCTTTTGAGTAGAGCATATGTAGGTGGGAATGAGTGCTGCTCTTCCTGCAGGACCAGAGTGGTCTTCTCATGACGTGTCCAGCTTAGGTCCAGAGTGCTAGGAGTCATGACACACACTTATTAGCCAGTTTTTTTTAAAGGGACAGCGGCTAACCAGAGTTTGAGGTATTAAAAGCTGTTGTAGAAAAACCTTTTCAAATGTGCTGGGCTCTCTTCCACTCCAACTTGTAGGTGGAATTCTGCTACTGCTTCTTGCTTACATAGTTTTTCTATAGCCAGGGTGGTGATTTGAACTGGCAATAGCTACAATTTCAGATAATATAAATATAAAAGTGTGTATATATTAATAACTTACAGTATTTTATTACACTGTGAGTATGCCTTTAGCTTGCAGCACTAATGTTCTATTAAAAAAATATGCAAACTTCACAAAATAAAGTAATATTCTTAGTTCCAGAGTGAGCAATCTCTGTGCCTGTAGAAATATTGTAATTTTGAAGTAATCATGCTCCATAGCATGCAGTAATATTCTATTTTGTACAGTATATCATGAGAACAAGCAAGCTCTGTGCAAGATGTAATATGTTATAAAGTAAGTAAGCTCTGCACCTAATGTTTTATTATAGAAGCCAGTCCCATAACCTGCAGTAATAGTTTATTATAAAGCTGCTAGTCCATTCAGCACTGCATGGCCGGCTATCCCTCCAGCTAGATGCGACACGGCTGCCCCCCCGGTTCAGCCTGAGCTCAGTCAGTCACCATGTGTCCGTCGTCGTGCTTGCCTGAGCCGTGACTTGAGCCTCCTCTCTGCGGCTGCCACTCCAGTCTCACTGCCTTGCTGCATACTCCCAGACTTCTCCTGAAGAGACTACATGTGCAGTCAGTCAGGAGGAGGAAGTTTCTGGCTGCAGCAAAAAAATATCCATCACCAGTTCTGCCCCTGGCCGAAGGTGCAGACTAGTACAGCACTAGTAGTCATAGGTGACGACATAGTGGACAGTTTTAAATCGCGTACTCTCGCGGTTTTTAAACTGCAGCGATTAATCATGCAGCCCTAGTGTGTGTATTGTTTGGGATAGTATTGTTTCATTTGTTATATATGTGTGTGTGTGTGTGTGTGTATATATATATATATATATATATATATATATATATATATATATATATATATATATATATATATATATATATATATATATATATATATATATATATATATATATATATTTGTTGTCAGCACTATCAGTTTTACCAATGAGAGGGGTAGTTTACAAAGGTCCAAATGTTTAGTACTTATCAGACCTTTGGTGCAAGGGGAAAGTAGAACATTTTTACTCACAAAAAATAGAAATAATGAGCCTCTCCTATCCAGCACTAACCAATCCCTAAGAAATGTAATGGGATAAGCAATTCTAAAGTGACAAACCTTATAGAAGCATAAAAAAGTGGTAAATATCAAAAGCGTCAATCAATTGCTGCAACAGGGAGTATTTAAAAGGAGTAATTTATTGGAAAAACATGAGTATTATTAAGCAACCTGAAGGGTACTCAAAACAATTCTGATCATAGTGCACTATGAAATTATTCTACCAGCTGGAGAAAATATAAAAATAATAAAAAAATAATAAAAAATAAAAAAAACAATAAAAAAAAAACAATATTTAAACTAAATAATTCAAGTAGCCAAAAGGAAAAAACCTGTTTATAACCACAGGTGGTAAAGTCCCAGTAGGTAGTATAGAGAGAGTTCCCAACAGATCAATCATAAATTTTGTAGCAACCTGCAAAATGGTTACATTATCTTCCTTGTTATTCAGAAATTCATGAGTGATAATCTAATATGGTGCAAGGTATAATGCACACTTCACTTTGAGACACTATTTAAACTAACAATTCCACCTTCGCGGTAAGTATTTAACCAGTTCTTAGCTGTCAGCAATACTTCATATTGTTAGAAAAACAGGCTCCGCCGTAGTGGTAAAGATGTTCACCAGTTTGGTACAAATAACAGATACTGTGTCTGAAAGTGTATCCCGCCGTATCGGTTATACTTGCGTTGTTTGAGAGTCCCACTATCACAGTGCCGCACCTCCAGGGGTGCTCCTCTCGCACTTCTTAGTAACCTTTGTTTTGCAGTTGTTCAGACTCCGAAGTTGCTACTATCTTGAATAATTCCGCCAGAAATCTTTTTGTGTGTATATTCCACTTAGAGGTGTACTCACTTTTGTTGCCAACCGTTTAGACATTAATGGCTGTGTGTTTAGTTATTTTGAGGGGACAGCAAATTTACACTAATATACAGGCTGTAGACTCACTACTTTACATTGTAGCAAAGTGTCATTTCTTCAGTGTTGTCACATGAAAAGATGTAATAAAATATTTACAAAAATGTGAGGGTGTACTCACTTTTGTAAGATACTGTGTGTATATAAAGAGAGGTGTGTGTGTATGTATATATATATATTTATATATATATATATATATATATATATATATATATATATATATATATATATTTCTCCTGTTAAGTGTGATCAGTCCACGGGTCATCATTACTTCTGGGATATTACTCCTCCCCAACAGGAAGTGCAAGAGGATTCACCCAGCAGAGCTGCATATAGCTCCTCCCCTCCACGTCACCCCCAGTCATTCTCTTGCACCCAACGACTAGATAGGATGTGTGAGAGGACTATGGTGATTATACTTAGTTTTATACCTTCAATCAAAAGTTTGTTATTTTTTAATAGCACCGGAGTGTGTTATTCCTTCTCTGGTAGAATTTGAAGAAGAATCTACCTGAGTTTTTACTATGATTTTAGCCGGCGTAGTTAAGATCATATTGCTGTTTCTCGGCCATCTGAGGAGAGGTAAACTTCAGATCAGGGGACAGCGGGCAGATTAATCTGCAAAGAGGTATGTAGCAGCTTATTATTTTCTGACAATGGAATTGATGAGAAAATTCTGCCATACCGATATAATGTAAACTCAGCCTTAAATGCAGTAGCAGCAACTGGTATCAGGCTGTCATGTATGTATATTTTACACTTCAGTATTCTGGGGAATGGCACTTCACTGGAATTATACTGTGTGCATAAGACTTTAGCCTAATTTGCAGGGACTGGCAACAGGCTTTTTAATAACACTTAATTTATGTTAAACGTTTTTTGCTGGCATGTAAAATAGTTTCATTTTCTGAGGTACTGGGTGAATAAAATATTTTGGGCACTATTTTTTTCCACTTGGCAGTTGTTTTATTTAACTTATGACAGTTTACTGATCTCTCTCACTGTTGTGTGTGAGGGGGAGGGGCCTTTTTTGGCGCTTTTGCTACGCATCAAAAATTCAGTCAGAAGCTCATTGTATTTCCTGCATGATCCGGTTCATCTCTACAGAACTCAGGGGTCTTCAAAACTTGTTTTGAGGGAGGTAATCACTCACAGCAGAGCTGTGAGATTGTAGTTGACTGTGATAAAAAACGTTTATTTCTGTAACCTTTTTTTCTGCTATCTGGGTTAGTTATACTTTGCTAATGGGAACAAGCCTTTGCTAAAATTGTGTTTTTTACAAAGATTTGATGCTATAACCTTTCAGTTTATTAACTTTCAACTGTCATAACTCTTTCTGTGCTTCTTATAGGCACAGTACGTTTTCATATTATAGTAAATTACTTGAAAAGTATTTCCAAGTTGCTAGTTTATTTGCTAGTGTGTTAAACATGTCTGATTCAGAGGAAGACATCTGTGCTATATGTGCTAATGCCAAAGTGGAGCCCAATAGAAATTTATGTACTAACTGCATTGATGCTACTTTAAATAAAAGTCAATCTGTACAAATTGAACACATTTCACCAAACAACGAGGGGAGAGTTATGCCGACTAACTCGCCTCACGTGTCAGTACCTGCATCTCCCGCTCGGGAGGTGCGTGATATTGTGGCGCCAAGTACATCTGGGCGGCCATTACAAATCACATTACAGGATATGGCTACTGTTATGACTGAAGTTTTGGCTAAATTACCAGAACTAAGAGGTAAGCGTGATCACTCTGGGGTGAGAACAGAGTGCGCTGATAATGTTAGGGCCATGTCAGATACTGCGTCACAACTTGCAGAACATGAGGACGGAGAGCTTCATTCTGCAGCTGACGGTTCTGATCCAAACAGATTGGATTCAGATATTTCAAATTTTAAATTTAAACTGGAAAACCTCCGTGTATTACTAGGGGAGGTGTTAGCGGCTCTGAATGATTGTAACACAGTTGCAATACCAGAGAAAATGTGTAGGTTGGATAAATATTTTGCGGTACCGTCGAGTACTGACGTTTTTCCTATACCTAAGAGACTTACTGAAATTGTTACTAAGGAGTGGGATAGACCCGGTGTGCCGTTCTCACCTCCTCCGATATTTAGAAAGATGTTTCCAATAGACACCACCACACGGGACTTATGGCAAACGGTCCCTAAGGTGGAGGGAGCAGTTTCTACTTTAGCTAAGCGTACCACTATCCCGGTGGAGGATAGCTGTGCCTTTTCAGATCCAATGGATAAAAAGTTAGAGGGTTACCTTAAGAAAATGTTTGTTCAACAAGGTTTTATATTGCAACCCCTTGCATGCATTGCGCCTGTCACGGCTGCAGCAGCATTTTGGTTTGAGTCTCTGGAAGAGACACTTGAATCAGCTCCATTAGATGAGATTACACACAAGCTTAAAGCTCTTAAGTTAGCTAACTCATTTATTTCAGATGCCGTAGTTCATTTAACTAAGCTTACGGCTAAGAATTCCGGATTCGCCATTCAGGCGCGCAGAGCACTGTGGCTAAAATCCTGGTCAGCTGACGTTACTTCTAAATCTAAATTGCTTAATATACCTTTCAAGGGGCAGACCTTATTTGGGCCCGGATTGAAAGAAATTATCGCTGACATTACAGGAGGTAAAGGCCATGCCCTGCCTCAAGACAGAGCCAAACCTAAGGCTAGACAGTCTAATTTTCGTTCCTTTCGGAATTTCAAAGCAGGAGCAGCATCAACTTCCTCTGCTCCAAAACAAGAAGGATCTGTTGCTCGCTACAGACAAGGCTGGAGACCTAACCAGTCCTGGAACAAGGGCAAGCAGGCCAGGAAACCTGCTGCTGCCCCTAAAACAGCATGAATTGAGGGCCTCCGATCCGGGAACGGATCTAGTGGGGGGCAGACTTTCTCTCTTCGCCCAGGCTTGGGCAAGAGATGTCCAGGATCCCTGGGCGCTAGAGATAATATCTCAGGGATACCTTCTGGACTTCAAATACTCTCCCCCAAGAGAGATTTCATCTGTCAAGGTTGTCAACAAACCAAATAAAGAAAGGCGTTTCTACGCTGCATACAAGAGCTTTTATTAATGGGAGTAATCCATCCAGTTCCACGGTCGGAACAGGGACAAGGGTTTTACTCAAATCTGTTTGTGGTTCCCAAAAAAGAGGGAACTTTCAGGCCAATTCTGGATTTAAAGATCCTAAACAAATTCCTAAGAGTTCCATCGTTCAAAATGGAGACTATTCGGACAATTTTACCCATGATCCAAAAGGGTCAGTACATGACCACAGTGGATTTAAAAGATGCTTACCTTCACATACCGATCCACAAAGATCATTACCGGTATCTAAGGTTTGCCTTTCTAGACAGGCATTACCAGTTTGTAGCTCTTCCATTCGAATTGGCTACGGCTCCAAGAATCTTCACAAAGGTTCTGGGTGCTCTGGCGGTATTAAGACCGCGAGGAATTTCGGTAGCTCCGTACCTAGACGACATTCTGATACAAGCTTCAAGCTTTCAAACTGCCAAGTCTCATACAGAGTTAGTACTGGCATTTCTAAGGTCGCATGGATGGAAGGTGAACGAAAAGAAGAGTTCTCTCTTTCCACTCACAAGAGTTCCCTTCCTGGGGACTCTTATAGATTCTGTAGAAATGAAAATTTACCTGACAGAAGACAGGTTAACAAAACTTCAAAGTGCATGCCGTGTCCTTCATTCCATTCAACACCCGTCAGTGGCTCAATGCATGGAGGTAATCGGCTTAATGGTAGCGGCAATGGACATAGTACCCTATGCACGCCTACACCTCAGACCGCTGCAATTGTGCATGCTAAGTCAGTGGAATGGGGATTACTCAGACTTGTCCCCTTCTCTGAATCTGGATCAAGAGACCAGAAATTCTCTTCTATGGTGGCTTTCTCGGCCACATCTGTCCAGGGGGATGCCATTCAGCAGGCCAGACTGGACAATTGTAACAACAGACGCCAGCCTACTAGGTTGGGGCGCCGTCTGGAATTCTCTGAAGGCTCAGGGACTATGGAATCAGGAGGAGAGTCTCCTACCAATAAACATTCTGGAATTGAGAGCAGTTCTCAATGCCCTTCTAGCTTGGCCCCAGTTGACAACTCGGGGGTTCATCAGATTTCAGTCGGACAACATCACGACTGTAGCCTACATCAACCATCAGGGAGGGACAAGAAGCTTGCAATGATGGAAGTATCGAAGATAATTCGCTGGGCAGAGTCTCACTCTTGCCACCTGTCAGCAATCCACATCCCGGGAGTGGAGAACTGGGAGGCGGATTTTTTAAGTCGTCAGACTTTTCATCCGGGGGAGTGGGAACTTCATCCGGAGGTCTTTGCCCAAATACTTCGACATTGGGGCAAACCAGAGATAGATCTCATGGCGTCTCGACAGAACGCCAAGCTTTCCTCGTTACGGGTCCAAATCCAGGGATCCGGGAGCGGTCCTGATAGATGCCTTGACAGCACCTTGGACCTTCAGGATGGCTTATGTGTTTCCACCTTTCCCGATGCTTCCTCGATTGATTGCCAGAATCAAACAGGAGAGAGCATCAGTGATTCTAATAGCGCCTGCATGGCCACGCTGGACTTGGTATGCAGATCTGGTGGACATGTCATCCTGTCCACCTTGGTCTCTACCTCTGAAACAGGACCTTCTGATACAGGGTCCTTTCAAACATCAAAATCTAACTTCTCTGAAGCTGACTGCTTGGAAATTGAACGCTTGATTTTATCAAAACGTGGTTTTTCTGAGTCAGTTATTGATACCTTAATACAGGCTAGGAAGCCTGTTACCATTAAGATTTACCATAAAATATGGCGTAAATACCTATATTGGTGCGAATCCAAAGGTTACTCTTGGAGTAAGGTTAGGATTCCTAGGATATTGTCTTTTCTACAAGAAGGTTTAGAAAAGGGTTTATCCGCTAGTTCCTTAAAGGGACAGATCTCAGCTCTGTCCATTCTGTTGCACAAACGTCTGTCAGAAGTTCCAGACGTTCAGGCTTTTTGTCAGGCCTTGGCCAGGATTAAGCCTGTGTTTAAAACTGTTGCTCCGCCATGGAGTTTAAACCTTGTTCTTAACGTTTTACAGGGCGTTCCGTTTGAACCCCTTCATTCCATTGATATAAAGTTGTTATCTTGGAAAGTTCTATTTTTAATGGCTATTTCCTCGGCTCGAAGAGTCTCTGAGTTATCAGCCTTACATTGTGATTCTCCTTATTTGATTTTTCACTCTGATAAGGTAGTTCTGCGTACTAAACCTGGGTTCTTACCTAAGGTAGTCACTAACAGGAATATCAATCAAGAGATTGTTGTTCCATCCTTGTGTCCAAATCCTTCTTCAAGGAAGGAACGACTTCTGCACAATCTGGATGTAGTTCGTGCTCTAAAATTTTATTTACAGGCAACTAAAGATTTTCGACAAACGTCTTCCCTGTTTGTCCTTTACTCTGGTCAGAGGAGAGGTCAAAAAGCTTCTGCTACCTCTCTCTCTTTTTGGCTTCGTAGCATAATACGTATAGCTTATGAGACTGCTGGACAGCAGCCTCCTGAAAGAATTACAGCTCATTCCACTAGAGCTGTGGCTTCCACTTGGGCCTTTAAGAATGAGGCCTCTGTTGAACAGATTTGCAAGGCTGCAACTTGGTCTTCGCTTCATACTTTTTCCAAATTTTACAAATTTGACACTTTTGCTTCTTCGGAGGCTATTTTTGGGAGAAAGGTTCTTCAGGCAGTGGTTCCTTCTGTATAAAGAGCCTGCCTGTCCCTCCCGTCATCCGTGTACTTTTGCTTTGGTATTGGTATCCCAGAAGTAATGATGACCCGTGGACTGATCACACTTAACAGGAGAAAACATAATTTATGCTTACCTGATAAATTCCTTTCTCCTGTAGTGTGATCAGTCCACGGCCCGCCCTGTTTTTTACGGCAGGTAAATATTTTTTAAATTATACTCCAGTCACCACTACACCCTTTGGCTTCTCCTTTCTCGTTGGTCCTTGGTCGAATGACTGGAGGTGACGTGGAGGGGAGGAGCTATATGCAGCTCTGCTGGGTGAATCCTCTTGCACTTCCTGTTGGGGAGGAGTAATATCCCAGAAGCAATGATGACCCGTGGACTGATCACACTACAGGAGAAAGGAATTTATCAGGTAAGCATAAATTATGATATATATATATATATATATGTATATGTATATATATGTATATGTATATATATGTATATATATGTGTATGTGTATGTGTATATATATGTGTATGTGTATATATATGTGTATATATATGTGTATATATATGTGTGTGTATATATATGTATATATATATATATATATATATATATATATATATATATATATATATATATGTATATATATATGTATATATATATATATATATATATATATATATGTATGTGTGTGTATATAGAGATAGAGGCTGCACATTTATACCTCTTGCATTTCTGCAACAAAGGAAACCAAGAAAATGAAGCAAATAGAAGAAAATTGGAAAGCTTTTTAAAATCTTATGCTTTTTCTGAATCCTAAAAGAAGAAAAATGAGGTTTCATGTCCCTTTTAAGATAATCATTTGCCTTCCTTTTTGCAGAAGTGAAGGAAGTAATGGACCCTTTATCAAAAAAAGCTAAAAGGATTTCTTTTTTTTTTTTTTAATATGATGAACAATACATATTGCAATGATTTCTATTAAGTTTATACCACTGCTTAGTTTTTAATACAACAATGAAACAGACTGTTTTATATCTCTTTAAGCGTTTAATCTCTCTAATACTTGTTTTTTTTTTCCCCTATAGGATGCTAGGAAAGCCTGCGCAGATGCCACTCTGGCTCAGGTAAAAATGTTAATTGTTTTCATGAAAACTAATTGTTTTATCCTGAAGCTTTTTCAGAATCAATCATGTAATTTTAATTGGTAAATCTGATATCTTAATTTAATTTTTTTTCTAGTAATGATCAATCATACACACACACAAATAAGTTCCAGAAACATTAACT
Organism: Bombina bombina; assembly: GCF_027579735.1. Lineage (NCBI taxonomy): Eukaryota > Metazoa > Chordata > Amphibia > Anura > Bombinatoridae > Bombina > Bombina bombina. The sequence goes on from NC_069506.1 coordinate 50,669,308, forward strand.
GTTAGCTTTCTCATATTCCATAGGACAGGGCTCGACAAACCCAGGAGCCAAGGAGCCCCACTGGCTCTTAGAAATTTACCCCTGGCTCCTAACTTTTTGGGCTATTTTACATTTATATACAAATACCTGTCTGGCTTCTAATACTATGTCTGGCTCCTAAATATTCTTACTGGCTCCTAAATTTTAAACCGATTTGTCGACCCATAGGAGAAAGTTTAATATTTTAATTTCTTTAGGCATTTAATAAACTTTAAAAGGACAATCCTGCCAAAATTGGATCCCAATGGATGCATTTCAGTTTTGAACAGAAACATTTTAGTAATATACATGCATTAGCAAAATGCTTCTAAAAGCTATAGCATTTGCTCAGAGAGCCTAAGTGTTTGTACCATCTGCTAATGACTCAATTTAATTGCTGACATGATACAAGCCCTGCTGGTGCTTTGAGCAGCTACAATATTTAAAATTGTGGTGCTTGGAGCAGCTACAATATTTAAAATGCTGGTGCACTGAGAATATCTAGCTATGTTTTACATGCACGTGCAGAGAAAAATGTTAGCATTTAAACAGTGAACTCTTACCAGAAACATATTTGCCAATACATGTATAATGTAAATATGTTTCTGTTTAAAGATGTAAGTAATCTATGTGCAATTAATTTTTGACTGGGATGTCCCTTTAACACTGTTTAATGTAATACTTTGTTTTCTAGTTTTAAAGAAAAGTGCTAAAGTAATTTTTATAATGTGACTAAACAGCATAAAACATTCTTCAGCAAATCTGTACCAAATGCAGTAAAAGTGTACGGTTATATTCTAGATCACAGCTAATATTGATCCAGTGGGTCGAATTCAGATGCGCACTAGACGTACACTGAGGGGGCATTTGGCTAAAATCTATGCTATGCACTGGGGGACAGATTCAAGGTATGTATAGTACTTGGAAAATACCTGTTTGTTTTAATGTATGTAACCCGAAGGTTCAGGGGCATATTTTGGCCTAGGCATACAAGGCACATACCTAGGGCAGCAGATTGGAGGGGGGCAGCACATTTTTTGTGGCAATATTTGTAAGTGGCTTTCCGTAATTTTTAGAAGTATTATATAAGTATATAATGGGAGAATTTGCCCAAGGAGCTTACATTCTGGGGGGTATAATAAGACAGCCCATGGAGCTTTATTCAGCTAGCTATTGCCTTTAGTTCGGTTAGCTTTCAGCACTTAGTATTGTGTTTGGGAAAGTATTGTTTCAGGAAATCTGCATTTTTTATATATATATTCAGCAATAGGAATGTGCATTTGGATCCTTCATGAGGATCCAAATGCGTAAGTAATCAATCTGGCTTTGAAAATATCCTCACAAAGGATCTGAATGTACATCCCTAGTATGCAAGTGTTTTGCAAACCCTGGTTAACATTAACATTAGAAATGCCATAGGAAAAAAAGAAATTGCTCCCTGAGCAAATATTATGGCCAAAAACCTGGGGGGGGGCAGCAGAATTTTGAGTGCCTGGGCAGCACAAAACCTAAATACGCCACTGCAAAGGTTTTGTTCTAATGTCACCAATCTGTTGCTGGTTGCATTTTTTTCCCACCTCCCTTTATTATATATATTTTTTACAACTAATACAGGTATACCCCATTCATACAGCGAGTTAGGGACTGGAGCTCCGCTGTAAAGTGAAAACAGCCTTAAAGTGAAACAAGGCAGTTTTAGGTTTCTTTTCACTTGCCAGTGTGTTTGAAAACATGTTTGAACTAACATATATTAGGGGTGCAATAGTACTATGTTTAGTTTAACACTAGCACAGCACAGTATTCAATTAGTATTCAATAAATACTGTACCTGTAAAATAGTGACAATTACTGTAGTACAATTTGCCAGACTATAACATTGAGACACAGATTGCACTGTAATGCTGTAAACAGAGTGAACTAAGCATAACAAAATGGTGCCAGTCACTTTTCTCACAATCTCACAATAATTACAGCACTGTTTCAAAATCCGTGGAGGTTGAACTTAAGCTTCACAAAGTGCTGTATTAGCGAAGCACTGTGAAGTGAGGTATACCTGTATGTTGTTGGTGAATACCCCAATACAAAATTGTCTTTAGACACCTCATGCATTGTATTTATTGTAGACCTTATTGCAAATCAGTACTTAAAGGGACAGTAAAGTCAAAATTAAACTTGTGATTCAGATAGAACTTTCCAATTTACTTCTGTTATCAAATTTGCTTCGTTCTCTTTGTATCTTTCCACAGTGTGCAGCACCAGCTCCCACTCAACATGTGCAAGAATTCAGTTTGGTTATACAATGTTGCAAAACACTGCTGCCATATAGTACTAGAGAGATGTGCACACTCATGAGCTTTTATGAGCCTACCTTATTTTACTCTTCAATATAGAATACCAAAAGACCAAAGCAAATTTTATAACAGAACTAAATTGGAAAGTTGTTTATAAATGGTATGGTCTAACTGAATCAAAAGTTTAATTTTGACTTTACTGTCCCTTTAAAGTGATAGAATATGTTGAATAGGTTTATTGTGCCTTTTAAAATTGCAATTTGATTCAGTTGTATGGTTTGGTGCCTTGTAAAATTTACCTCCAAAAGGTCAATATTGTAGTGGTCCCTCAGATCCGCACCACTTTTTTTTTTGTCTTGAAACTCTTAAAGGAAAAAAAAGCAAATGTATATTTCAATGCTTTTGTTAATAAAAGGGTCATAAACACATTTAAAGCTACATGATAATGTAACTTCATATCTGAAAATTAATTTGGCAATAAATAATGAATCTTTATTTTGTCAAATATTAGTGTGTGTTTGTAGTCGCACAATATTAATAATTACTAAGCTTCCTAGCATGCCTACTGCTATTGCAAAGAATGCGTTTCATTAAGATTGATGTAATACTGATAAGCCATTTTACATGAGAAAATGGGGGTGGGGAACACTAGTTTACCTAAGCCTGCCTGGAAGAAAGTGGAACAAGCATTATTTCTCCAACATTGGTGTGTCCGGTCCACGGCGTCATCCTTACTTGTGGGAATATCTCTTCCCCAACAGGAAATGGCAAAGAGTCCCAGCAAAGCTGGCCATATAGTCCCTCCTAGGCTCCGCCCACCCCAGTCATTCTCTTTGCCGTTGCACAGGCAACATCTCCACGGAGATGGTTAAGAGTTTTTTGGTGTTTAAATGTAGTTTTTTATTCTTCTATCAAGTGTTTGTTATTTTAAAATAGTGCTGGTATGTACTATTTACTCTGAAACAGAAAAGGATGAAGATTTCTGTTTGTGAGAGGAAGATGATTTTAGCAGACAGTAACTAAAATCGATTGCTGTTTCCACATAGGACTGTTGAGATGAAGTAACTTCAGTTGGGGGAAACAGTTAGCAGACTTTTCTGCTTAAGGTATGACTAGCCATATTTCTAACAAGACCATGTAATGCTGGAAGGCTGTCATTTCCCCTCATGGGGACCGGTAAGCCATTTTCTTAGTCAAGCAAACAGAATAAAGGGCTTAATATGGGCTATAAAACTGGTAGACACTTTATGGGCTAAATCGATTGCTTTATTTGGGCATTTTATTCATGTTTATGCTGATAATTCACATTTATAAACTTGGGGAACGTTTTTTAACGGCAGGCACTATGTTAGACACCTTTTCCAGTCAGGGAGGGCCTTCCCAGTTGTAGGCTGAGCCTCATTTTCGCGCCATTACTGCGCAGTTGTTTTTGAGAGCAAGACATGCAGATGCATGTGTGAGGATCTGAAAGTAGCTGGAAAAGTTTCTAGAAGGCGTCACTTGGTATCGTATTCCCCTCTGGGCTTGGTTAGGTCACAGCAAAGGCTATAGCTGGGACTGTATAGGGGTTAAATTTGTAAATGGCTCCGGTTCCGTTATTTTACGGGTTAAAGCTCTGAAAATTGGTGTGCAATACTCTTAATGCTTTAAGACACTGGTGAAATTTTGGTAATTTTTGAACAATTCCTTCATACTTTTTCACATATTCAGTAATAGTGTTTTCTGTTTAAAATTTAAAGAGACAGTAACGGTTTTGTTTTAAAACGGTTTTTGTGCTTTGACAAGTTTAAGCCTGTTTAACATGTCTGTGCCTTCGGATAAGCTATGTTCTATATGTATGAAAGCCAATGTGTCTCCCCATTTAAATTTGTGTGATAATTGTGCCATAGCGTCCAAACAAAGTAAGGACAGTACTGCCACAAATAATGAAATTGCCCAAGATGATTCCTCAGATGAGGGGAGTAAACATGATACTACATCATCTCCTACTGTGTCTACACCAGTTTTGCCCACACAGGAGGCCCCTAGTACATCTAGCGCGCCAATGCTTATTACCATGCAACAATTGACTGCTGTAATGGATAACTCCATAGCAAATATTTTATCCAAAATGCCTACATATCAGAGAAAGCGCGATTGCTCTGTCTTAAACACTGAAGAGCAGGAGGGCGCTGATGATAATTGTTCTGTCATACCCTCACACCAATCTGAAGTGGCCATGAGGGAGGTTTTGTCAGATGGGGAAATTTCAGATTCAGGGAAAATTTCTCAACAAGCTGAACCTGATGTTGTGACATTTAAATTTAAATTAGAACATCTCCGCGCACTGCTTAAGGAGGTGTTATCTACTCTGGATGATTGTGACAACTTGGTCATTCCAGAGAAATTATGCAAGATGGACAAGTTCCTAGAGGTTCCGGTGCACCCCGACGCTTTTCCTATACCCAAGCGGGTGGCGAACATAGTGAATAAGGAGTGGGAAAAGCCCGGCATACCTTTTGTTCCCCCCCTATATTTAAGAAATTATTTCCTATGGTCGACCCCAGAAAGGACTTATGGCAGACAGTCCCTAAGGTCGAGGGGGCAGTTTCTACTCTAAACAAGCACACTACTATTCCTATCGAGGATAGTTGTGCTTTCAAAGATCCTATGGATAAAAAATTGGAAGGTTTGCTTAAAAAGATTTTTGTACAGCAAGGTTACCTTCTACAACCCATTTCGTGCATTGTTCCTGTCACTACAGCAGCGTGGTTCTGGTTTGAGGAACTAGAAAAGTCGCTCAGTAGAGAGACTCCATATGAGGAGGTTATGGACAGAGTTCACGCACTTAAGTTGGCTAACTTTTATTTTAGATGCCGCTTTGCAATTAGCTAGATTATCGGCGAAAAATTCAGGGTTTGCAATCGTGGCACGCAGAGCGCTTTGGCTAAAGTCTTGGTCAGCGGATGTGTCATCCAAGACAAAATTGCTTAACATCCCTTTCAAAGGTAAAACTCTATTTGGACCAGAATTGAAAGAGATTATCTCAGACATCACTGGGGGAAAGGGCCACGCCCTTCCACAAGATAGACCTTTCAAGGCCAAGAATAAGTCTAATTTTCGTTCCTTTCGCAATTTCAGGAACGGACCGGCCTCTAATTCTGCATCCTCTAAGCAAGAGGGTAATGCCTCACAACCCAAACCAGCCTGGAAACCGATGCAAGGCTGGAACAAGGGTAAGCAGGCCAAGAAGCCTGCTGCTGCTAACAAAACAGCATGAAGGAGTAGCCCCCGATCCGGGACCGGATCTAGTAGGGGGCAGACTCTCTCTCTTTGCTCAGGCTTGGGCAAGAGATGTTCAGGATCCCTGGGCACTAGAAATAGTTTCTCAGGGTTATCTTCTGGAATTCAGGGAACTACCCCCAAGGGGAAGGTTCCACATGTCTCACTTATCCTTAAACCAAATAAAGAGACAGGCATTCTTACATTGTGTAGAAGACCTGTTAAAGATGGGAGTGATACACCCAGTTCCAATAAAGGAACAAGGAATGGGATTTTATTCAAATCTGTTCGTAGTTCCCAAAAAAGAGGGAACTTTCAGACCAATTTTGGATTTGAAGATCTTAAACAAATTTCTCAGGGTACCATCGTTCAAGATGGAAACCATTCGAACGATTCTACCCACTATCCAGGAAGGTCAATTTATGACTACCGTGGATCTAAAGGATGCGTACCTACATATTCCTATCCACAAAGAACATCATCAGTTCCTAAGGTTCGCCTTTCTGGACAAACATTACCAGTTTGTGGCCCTCCCATTCGGGTACTAGGGTCCCTTCTAGCGGTTCTAAGACCGAGGGGCATTGCAGTAGTACCTTACTTGGACAGCATTCTAATACAAGTGTCGTCCCTGTCAAAAGCAAAGGCTCATACAGACATCGTTCTTGCCTTTCTCAGATCACACGGATGGAAGGTGAACATAGCAAAAAGTTCTCTGTCTCCGTCAACAAGAGTTCCGTTCTTGGGAACAATATTAGATTCCTTAGAAATGAGGATTTGTCTGACAGAGGTCAGAAAGTCAAAACTTCTAAGCACTTGTCAAGTTCTTCATTCTGTTCCACGTCCTTCCGTAGCGCAGTGCATGGAAGTAGTAGGGTTGATGGTTGCAGCAATGGACATAGTTCCTTTTGCACGAATTCATCTAAGACCATTACAACTGTGCATGCTCAAACAGTGGAATGGGGACTATACAGACTTGTCTCCAATGATTCAAGTAGATCAGAAGACCAGAGATTCACTCCGTTGGTGGCTGACCCTGGACCATCTATCCCAGGGAATGAGCTTCCGCAGACCAGAGTGGGTCATTGTCACGACCGACGCCAGTCTAGTGGGCTGGGGCGCGGTCTGGGAATCCCTGAAAGCTCAGGGACTATGGTCTCGGGAAGAGTCTCTTCTCCCGATAAACATTCTGGAACTAAGAGCGATCTTAAATGCTCTCAGGGCTTGGCCTCAGCTAGCAAAGGCCAGATTCATAAGATTCCAATCAGACAACATGACGACCGTTGCGTATATCAATCATCAGGGGGGAACAATTAGTTCCCTGGCGATGAAAGAAGTGACCAAAATAATTCAATGGGCGGAGGATCACTCCTGCCACCTATCTGCGATCCACATCCCAGGAGTGGAAAACTGGGAAGCGGATTATCTGAGTCGTCAGACATTCCATCCGGGGGAGTGGGAACTCCACCCGGAGATCTTTGCCCAACTAACTCAATTATGGGGCATTCCGGACATGGATCTGATGGCGTCTCGTCAGAACTTCAAGGTTCCTTGCTACGGGTCCAGATCCAGGGATCCCAAGGCGACTCTAGTAGATGCACTAGTAGCACCTTGGACCTTCAACCTAGCTTATGTATTTCCACCGTTTCCTCTCATTCCCAGGCTGGTAGCCTGGATCAAACAGGAGAGGGCCTCGGTGATCTTGATAGCTCCTGCGTGGCCACGCAGGACTTGGTATGCAGACCTGGTGAATATGTCATCGGTTCCACCATGGAAGCTACTTTTGAGACAGGACCTTCTTGTTCAGGGTCCATTCGAACATCCAAATCTGGTCTCCCTCCAGCTGACGGCTTGGAGATTGAACGCTTGATTCTATTAAAGCGTGGGTTTTCAGATTCTGTGATAGATACTCTGGTTCAGGACAGAAAACCGGTAACTAGAAAGATTTACCATAAAATATGGAAAAGATATATCTGTTGGTGTGAATCCAAAGGATTCCCATGGAATAAGATAAAAATTCCTAAGATTCTCTCCTTTCTACAAGAAGGTTTGGAGAAAGGATTATCTGCAAGTTCTCTAAAGGGACAGATCTCTGCTTTATCTGTCTTACTACACAAAAGACTGGCAGCTGTGCCAGATATTCAAGCATTTGTTCAGGCTCTGGTTAGGATCAAGCCTGTTTACAGACCTTTGACTCCTCCCTGGAGTCTAAATCTAGTTCTTTCAGTTCTTCAAGGGGTTCCGTTTGAACCTCTACATTCCATAGATATTAAGTTACTATCTTGGAAAGTTTTGTTTTTGGTTGCAATTTCTTCTGCTAGAAGAGTTTCAGAGTTATCTGCTCTGCAGTGTTCTCCGCCCTATCTGGTGTTCCATGCAGATAAGGTGGTTTTGCGTACTAAGCCTGGTTTTCTTCCAAAGGTTGTTTCTAACAAGAATGTTAACCAGGAGATAGTTGTACCTTCTTTATGTCCGAATCCAGTTTCAAAGAAGGAACGTTTGTTACACAATTTGGACGTAGTCCGTGTTCTAAAATTCTATTTAGAGGCTACAAAAGATTTCAGACAAACATCTTCTTTGTTTGTTATCTATTCTGGTAAAAGGAGAGGTCAAAAAGCGACTTCTACCTCTCTTTCCTTTTGGCTTAAAAGCATCATCCGATTGGCTTATGAGACTGCCGGACGGCAGCCTCCTGAAAGAATCACAGCTCACTCCACTAGGGCTGTGGCTTCCACATGGGCCTTCAAGAACGAGGCTTCTGTTGACCAGATATGTAAGGCAGCGACTTGGTCTTCACTGCACACTTTTGCCAAATTTTACAAATTTGATACTTTTGCTTCTTCGGAGGCTATTTTTGGGAGAAAGGTTTTGCATGCCGTGGTGCCTTCCGTTTAGGTAACCTGATTTGCTCCCTCCCTTCATCCGTGTCCTAAAGCTTTAGTATTGGTTCCCACAAGTAAGGATGACGCCGTGGACCGGACACACCAATGTTGGAGAAAACAGAATTTATGCTTACCTGATAAATTACTTTCTCCAACGGTGTGTCCGGTCCACGGCCCGCCCTGGTTTTTTAATCAGGTCTGATGAATTATTTTCTCTAACTACAGTCACCACGGTACCATATGGTTTCTCCTATATTTTTCCTCCTGTCCGTCGGTCGAATGACTGGGGTGGGCGGAGCCTAGGAGGGACTATATGGCCAGCTTTGCTGGGACTCTTTGCCATTTCCTGTTGGGGAAGAGATATTCCCACAAGTAAGGATGACGCCGTGGACCGGACACACCGTTGGAGAAAGTAATTTATCAGGTAAGCATAAATTCTGTTTTTCAAATGTATTTTACAGTAAAAGAGGCCGCAAAATATTTAAAATACATTGTAATAATTTCAGTAATGAAACCTTTTGAGACCACTAAACAATGGAAAAGCATAATCCGTAAGTGGTTAAAAGACAATGCAAAAGCAATTTTTAAAATTCGTTCTATTTACCCTCCCACTGCATCATGTGACAGCCATTAGCCAAACACAATTCATATACTTATATTCTCTAAATTTTTGCACATGTTCAGTGCCTCCAACTGTTTGAAATAAAGACTGCATATTTAGGTAAAGGAAATTAATTAGAAAGTTGTTTAAAATTGTGAGCTCGTTCTGAATCACAAAAGCTTAAAGGGACACTGAACCCAAATTTTCTTTTGTGATTCAGATCATGTAATTTTAAGCAACTTTCTAATTTACTCCTATTACTTTTTATTCGTTCTCTTGATATCTTTATTTGAAAAGCAAAAAATTTAAGTTTAAATGCCTGCCATTTTTGGTGAACAACCTGGGTTGTTGCTGATTGGTGGATAAATTCACCCACCAATAAACAAGTGCTGTCAATGGTTCTGAACCAAAAATTGGCTGGCTCCTTAGCTTAGATGCCTTTTTCAAATAAAAATAGCAAGCGAATGAAGAAAAATTGATATTAGTACATTAGAAAGTTGATTAAAATTTCATGCTCTATCTGAAACACGAAAGAAAAAAATTGGGTTCAGTGTCCCTTTAAGTTATGTTTCTTTAAATGTTTTTTGTTTTGTTGAATTTTTTAATTTGATGTCTAACATGTAATTAATAGATTTATTTTTATGTCAACTTGAATGTGCTGCATATACTTTACTAAAAAAAGATAGTGGATCTTTTAGGACATCAGTTCACCAGTACCTTCCTTACTGTTAAAAATACAAAAATATTCTGGTGGGTTGACTTTAACATAGTTTGCCAAATACTATGAAGCAGGAATGTGTGTAATAACATTCCCCATGCCAGGTTTTTCTCAATTTCTTGACTTCATTTTTCTTTCAGGCTGCTAGTTAGTGCCTCCCAGGATGGCAAACTTATCATTTGGGACAGCTACACCACAAACAAGGTAAGAGAACAATACTGCTTTTATGGTGCATAAAATTTAGCAAAAGTTTCATTGCTTCCTATATTTTGTATAGTTTTTATATATATTTTTTCCCCCCAAGGTGAGGTTTTCACCTCCCATCCAATCGGCACACTAACCACACAGCAGCTATGCAACAGCTTTTTTTTTGTCATGTGGCTAGCGAGCAAATTGTATGGGAGGTGAAAATGTCTCCTACAGGGGGAAAATATGGAAAAATCAAATGGAGTTATGGAATCAAAACATTGGAGGGAATTAAAGGTATTTAAGGGACATAAATCCTTTTATATACATTACATATTGTTAATTAAGCTCTGCAAACTGCATTCATTTAAAGCTTGCATATTGGCCTCTTTCATGTACCTAATTTCACTAAAACAGAGCAGGCCAATGATGCAACCCTTCCAAAGCCTCTTGTGTGTCTCTCCTTTGTAGTGGCCAATTAGGGTCAGATTGAGCTCCTTCACTGATCTAAGCAGTCACTGTGTAGTATGTAGCTGGATGAGGGAAAACTGCAGTATACTTAAGAATGCATTTTTCACTTCAGCCGCTCCCTAGACTTTTTTTTTTTTTAACCGGTGGACTGCAGGAATATTGGGTTTCTACTAGATGGCAGCAAATGCTACTATGCCACATACTTTTAAAAAGTATATGAAATACTGCAGTACTTTTCTCTCATCTGTTAAATGTTCGTCTGATGTACCTATCTTTATTCTATTTTCCATTTCTAATTTTATTAAAAATATTAAATATACCATGGGTTTCGAACGCCAAGCATTTACCTCATCAGGTTGATGCAAACATCTGCCAACCATGAGAGTTAGCTTTCTGATGCAGTTAAGAAAATTATATTTAAATTTGTCAGAACAAATAATTCAGATTGTTTGATGCCACCATTTCTCATTTTGCTCAAGAAAGTGCATACCATTGATAATTGAAGGACATTCAAGGATATAATGAAAAAGAGAATAGAACAGAATTTCATTATCTGAAACCGTGTTTACTAAGGCTACTGACATATTAACTGCTGTTGAAATTAAAGTTTCTAATATATAACACGGGCAGAGTATAGTTTTCTTTCTTTCAGATTTAGGTCAAGTGATACTTACTGATGCAAAGAATTACTTTCTGAAACTGAGATGGACTACATAGGAATCTGTTCTCTTCAAGCTGCCTTGAAAGTAAGGAAAAAGTTTGGTATTGCAACTTTTTCATTAAACTCTGCAAGGACAGTCTGCAAAGATACTTAGGAAAGATAGCCATGTTCCACATTTCCAAGGAGTGGTTTAGGAGTCAAGCAGTTGCCAAGGAAGTAAACTATTGTTTCTTTGGGTCGAGAATTATGTAGTCCATTTTACAGCAGTTCATTTTCCTGCAACTTAGTTTTTTGTGCGCTTTATCTTGTCACCATGATCCCTAGAGTAACTCGTATTTATATAGCGCCTTTCTCCCAGTGGGACTCAAAGCAGCTTTTTTTAGCGCTCGCACTCGGAAGTAACCAAATCGGCAGCTGAATAGTTGTTACCCAATTTAATGGTACTCATTTTATCGACCTCGGAAGGATGAAGGGCTGAGTCGGCCCTGCCGGGATTTGAACCTGTGACCTTTGGATCTTTGAACAGGCTTTTGTAGTCAAGGAATTTTACCAACTGAGCTACCTCACCAGCTTTTGGGTCAGTTCATGATGACGATAGCTCTAAAGTATAGCAGTGGTTTCCAAACTCTTTCCTGCCACTGCCCACTTGGTTCTATAAAATTATCAGTGCCCCCTGAAAACACCTTTAAAAAAAAAAAAAATTAATAATAATAAAAAAAAAATCTTGCATTTCTTTCTTATGGTAGTTAGAGTTCATGATCCTTACTTTTGGGAATTACGTTACCTGGCCACAAGGAAGAGGCAAAGACACCCTATACCAGAGTTTGAAATATCCCTCCTACTTCCCTTTCACTTCCTGTATTTTTTTGCCTTTAGTCAGAAGTGGGCAGAGTTAGAGATGCTTCAATTCAGTGTGAAGATTTGTATTTCCTTTAGTGAACAGTTCCTAGAAGAGGAGTAAATGTTTCTTCCTTGTACATTATTCATCTCCTTGTTGGGGTTGAGTACAAGCTCCCTTGGTTGTCGCTAGGTAGTACCTTAGCCTCATCCTTTTTGGCCTTCATATATACCTCATATCTGTCCTGTTTTCTGTTTGTTACAGACTTGGATAGCAGATCCAGATTGATTAGGAGTGGATCTAATGTGGGGGTAAGTACCTATCCCTGGGCTCCACTTAATTTTCTTATATGCACTTAGTAAATGCTAGGTGTTTTTGGTATCCTGCACACAGCAGGCTTATGGTCTCAGACACGCTTTATTCCTCACAGCAAGAGAGCTATAGCAGGTTTTTTCCTGCTAATTTGTCAGGGGGACCCATCTATCACTACTCCAGTGGGGCATGGTTGGTGTGTGGGTATACGGTCGGCTGGACCATCTCTTGCTCTGTAACGGAGGTCCAGCTACCACAAATCAGTGTTGCTTACTGTTATTTCTCCCGCAGCGCTGACTTTCACAATTTATTTAGGAGCTACGTAGGGGAGAAGATTGCAGGACACTTGCTTAGTCATTGGGGCTGGTAATTTTTACTTTTACTACTCAGTGCTTTGCAAACTTAAGTGCAGCGCTGAAGTAGTTTGGTGCCTCTTGTTCTTGCGTGGCGACGGTGAGAATTTCAGTTGCGCAATCTATCAGCCGCAGTCTCTAACCTACTGCCGCATCTGAGTGTCAGTGGCAGTGGACCTCGCTCATTCCACGCGTTCTGTAGTCGATACAGAAGGGGATAAGACAACTATACCAGAGCAGTGGGGTGCTTGTTATAGATATTAACATTTTATTTTATGCCAGGCACTTCCTAATTATTGTTTATAGAATAAGTCTTGATATTGTAATACAAGGTTGTTAAAGTTGATAGTCACTATGCTAGTCTTATATACTACAGCAGCGACGTTTCGGTATTACTACCTTAATCATGCACAATTATTCACTAACGGCAAATACGCTCCATATTTAGGGATTTATGTGATTTATTTACAAAGGGCTAGATTTTTGTGAAGTTCACATAAGTGAGCTTGCTGCCACTTTTTTAAAAAGCAGAAACTGCTTCTTTTTTCTCTCCTCCACTCTGCTCTCACTTGCTCGTTTTGGGGTGATTTACATGCCCTGCTCCAAGAAACCCCTTGGGCAATTTTAAAATTTGCCATGCAATGAAACATTGCAAGTGGCAACTGCAAGTAGATAGGTTCACTTCTTGCAAACCTGTTCGCAGGCATGGTAAATGTAGCCCTTAGTAACATAGGTTTTAGCAACATTTAATCGCAAAAAGACAGGCAATTCCTTCACTCTTCTCAAACCTTTAGGAAATGGGAAATCCAGCAAGTCTTTTCCTTTTTTTTGTCTTTTTTATAATAGTTTTCGATCTCTATTCTAACATTAGGTGTAAAAATAAGGAAGACCATTTCTCATCCCATTTCCTTTCTCTGGTTTTATTTTACTTGGGAGCCTAACATCATCATGTTTAGAAAACTGGAGTTGATTTCTTTGCTTGGAGCACAGTTGTACAACTTTACCAATAAACTTTATGGAAAATGTATTTTACTTTACTATTATAGGATAGCACACTGCACATTTTCTGGTGAAATAGAAAACCATTATCAGAAGACTATGCATAGCTACTCAACAGGCCTTTTGCTTTTTTTTCCCCCTGTTACTACACTAATTCCGAACTGTGAAGTCAATGTTAACAAAACGTGCTGCTGTACAGCACTGTTAAAACTAGTGATGCACCGAAATGGAAATTCTGGACCGAATCCGAAAATCCGGGATGCACTTGGCCGAAAACCGAAACTGATACAGAAAATGTAATTTTTCAAATTATTTTTTTTTTAGGTTTTTTTTTGCATAATTAGAGCCAATAAAAAAATCCCATACTTTTATTGAAAGTAACACACTAAAATTGTGCAAAAATATCTTAAAACAATAATATGCTACACAATAATTTTACCAAGGAAAAAAAAAAACAGGCAAACAATGCCATTTTCGGCCAAAATGTTTCTGCGACCAAAATTTTGGTGCATCCCTACTTAAAACAATTATGAATATCAATATACTGTATTATTCTTCATTTAGTTCTATGTAACAGAATCATATTTAACAGGTTTTTTTTTTTTTAACTAATTATCCAAATAAAGTATAGTCCTAGAAAACTCATTATATGCAGAACAGTAAGTCAAGTAATAAACTTAAACAGCAGCTCTAGGCTAGCATCAAATTTGAAACATGCTACACAATAATTTTACCGAAAATAACAGGCTAAAAAACCCGAAAACCGAAATAGCCAAAAATGCAATTTTCGGCCGAAACTTTCTGCGGACGAAATTTCAGTGCATCCCTAGTTAAAACAGAATGCAAGTCTTTCGTACAAGTGGCTGCAATATGTCTTAGTCAGAAAAGTGTAATTTGAGGGTAAACCTATATTTAAAAAAAATGTTCATTTTACGATAAGGCAAAGAGCGGTAAAATGTCAAATACAAAGCAAGTATAAAGTGGTTTTCTCCAACATTGGTGTGTCCGGTCCACGGCGTCATCCTTACTTGTGGGAATATCTCTTCCCCAACAGGAAATGGCAAAGAGTCCCAGCAAAAGCTGGCCATATAGTCCCTCCTAGGCTCCGCCCACCCCAGTCATTCTCTTTGCCGTTGCACAGGCAACATCTCCACGGAGATGGTTAAGAGTATGTGGTGTTATCTGTCTTACTACACAAACGACTGACAGCTGTGCCAGATGTTCAAACATTTGTTCAGGCTCTGGTTAGGATCAAGCCTGTTTACAGGCCTTTGACTCCTCCCTGGAGTTTAAATCTAGTTCTTTCAGTTCTTCAAGGGGTTCCGTTTGAACCTTTACATTCCATAGATATTAAGTTGTTATCTTGGTAAGTTTTGTTTTTGGTTGCTATTTCTTCTGCTAGAAGAGTTTCTGAGTTATCTGCTTTGCAGTGTTCTCCGCCCTATCTGGTGTTCCATTCAGATAAGGTTGTTTTGCGTAGTAAGCCTGGTTTTCTTCCAAAGGTTGTTTCCAACAAAAATATTAACCAGGAGATAGTTGTACCTTCTTTGTGTTCGAATCCAGTTTCAAAGAAGGAACGTTTGTTACACAATTTAGACTTAGTCCGTGCTCTAAAATTCTATTTAGAAGCTACAAAAGAGTTCAGACAAACATCTTCTCTGTTTGTCGTCTATTCTGGTAAAAGGAGAGGTCAAAAAGCGACTTCTACCTCTCTCTCCTTTTGGCTTAAAAGCATCATCCGATTGGCTTACGAGACTGCCGGACGGCAGCCTCCTGAAAGAATCACAGCTCACTCTACTAGGACTGTGGCTTCCACATGGGCCTTCAAGAACGAGGCTTCTGTTGATCAGATATGTAAGGCAGCGACTTGGTCTTCACTGCACACTTTTGCAAAATTTTACAAATTTGATACTTTCACTTCTTCGGAGGCTATTTTTGGGAGAAAGGTTTTGCAAGCCGTGGTGCCTTCTGTTTAGTTAACCTGATTTGCTCCCTCCCTTCATCCGTGTCCTAAAGCTTTGGTATTGGTTCCCACAAGTAAGGATGACGCCGTGGACCGGACACACCAATGTTGGAGAAAACAGAATTTATGCTTACCTGATAAATTACTTTCTCCAACGGTGTGTCCGGTCCACGGCCCGCCCTGGTTTTTTAATCAGGTTTGATGAATTATTTTCTCTAACTACAGTCACCACGGCACCCTATAGTTTCTCCTGTTTTTACCTCCTGTCCATCGGTCGAATGACTGGGGTGGGCGGAGCCTAGGAGGGACTATATGGCCAGCTTTTGCTGGGACTCTTTGCCATTTCCTGTTGGGGAAGAGATATTCCCACAAGTAAGGATGACGCCGTGGACCGGACACACCGTTGGAGAAAGTAATTTATCAGGTAAGCATAAATTCTGTTTTACTTTAGACATTTAGACTAAAGCGCTACTTATGATCATTGATTGAGGGGACCCACTTACATCCTCTTTCACCTGCAAGTGCCCCCTTCCATCTCATGTTTGCCAGTGCCAGTAATCCTACTCCCCCCAGGGGGCAGTACCACCCACTTTGAGAACCGCTGATCAAAAGGATGCTTACCTACATGTTTCTATTAATTCAGTACAATTTTTTTTTCTGCTTTTGTGGGTTTTTTTTTTTCATAACCATTTTATGGCTTTTCCCTTGTTGCCCACTGCACTGTACTAGAGGAGCCATGAGAACTACCTTGGTACAATGCAAGTTATAGGGTATATGTGGGTGTTTAGATGGCAGATCTATCATTCCAAAAGCTCTTTGGTGGAAAGAGAATGGGTTTCAGTTGAGTTTATTACCATTACGTAGACTTGTTTTATCTTTCACACAATCATCTTCCCTGGTGAGTTAAACAAGGGATTGTTAGTCGTAGATGCCAGTCTTTCCATTCAGGGAGGATGAGCTGATTAGTTGTGCTTCCTTCCCATAGTTTATGCCTCTAAAAACTGGTGGCCAGGTCTGTTTTAGCATGTTCTGGTTGGATAGCAGTTTGGATGGTGTGTGTATATAGTTTATCAGGTGTACAATGGTTCCTTGAAAGTTCAGGTTTCTGAAAAAGCGGATTAGTGAGAGATGCAGCACAGTTAGCCTTGAGAAATCGTCAGGGTGCATTTCAATAGCTAAATTACATGAAAAGTGGGCAAAATAAATGGAAATAAATTGCACCATCCTGGCTTCTGTCTGGACAAGAAGAACTTTTGTTTTCGCTATAACTTATGAACTGGATACTTGTTTTTGTTCTTTACATTATTAAAATTTAGAAGTTCTTGCACTGTCTACTTTTAAGTCTTGATTTTGTACCATAATGGTTTTGAGATTATTTAGTTGCTGTCTTATTGCATGACTTGGGCGGGGCGTTGGAAAGGGTGCTAAGACTGCATGTGTGAAAAGCTTAAAGGGACATTAAATACTTTGAGATGGTAATATAAAATGATTGTATATATAAAAAAACCTGCAATATACAGGTGGCCCTCGTTTTACAACGGTTCAATTTACACCGTTTCAGAATAACAACCTTTTTTTCCAGTCATGTGACTGCTATTGAAAAGCATTGAGAAGCAGTGCATTTATTAAAATAGCCAGTAGGTGGAGCTGTCCACTTGTGTTGCAGCAAAGCCAAGCAAGCTGAAATTAATCAGTTTAACCAGACCTGAGCTATCCAGCAGATTTCAAAGGAACAAGATCTTCCTGTCTATAAATCAGTCCTGATTCAAATGCATAGAAAGAACTGTTTGCAGAAAAATGCAAAAAGTGAAGTCTCTGTTGTGTGATTATTTTATTAGGTTTATAATGCTGGTTAGTGTTTTTCTTCATTTAACTTAGTTTAATTATATATTCTGTGTGGTGTGATTTTATTAGGTTTATAATGATGTTTAGCATTTAAAGTCTTCATTTCAAAGCTTTAAAAATAATGTATTAGGTGTTACTTATGACAATTTTGAGAGGGGCCTGGAACCTAACTCCCTCACTTCCCATTGACTTACATTATAAACTGGGTTTCAATTTACAACGGTTTCGATTTACAACCATTCCTTCTGGAACCTAACCCCGGCGTAAACTGAGGGCTACCTGTATTTATTTTGTCCCCTTTTCCTGTAGTTCCATTCTGATATTGTAAGCATTTCAGTTCCTGTTAGAAATGGAAGTGCAGAACACGGTTATATTTTACACAGCTTTGGCTGCACACTCTAGCGACTTAATTATAACTGACTCTAATTGGCCACAGCAGTGAAGGTAACCTAAGTTACAACATGGCAGCTCCCATTGTTTTATAGACACAAACTTTACACTTATTTTGTCAATATTTAAACAACTAACGAAACTTTAAAAAATACATCTACATGATATTCAGACTGTTTGCTTGGAATGCATTATTCTATCTAGCATTTATTTAGTGTTTAATGTCTCTTTAATATCTGGAGCCGGCTTTGCTGTCTAGGTAGTGAGTGGAGACTGCTCTCTTCGTCACTACATAATAGAATAAGAAGTGAAAGGGCCAGAGGATACTCACAATTTGGTCAGAATAAGTGTTTTAAAACAGATTATTTTATCAATATTTCCAGTTCAGTGGATTTTATATGCATGGTAAGTACCTTCAAATAGTAGACTGCTGATATGTATAATTTGCCATCACCTCTGATTACTTGTGTATTTGCTAAATCTTAAATAACTCCACTTGCATGAGCATCATGTTATTTATATGAAACACATGAACTAACGCCCTCTAGCTGTGAAACTGTCAAATGCATTCAGATAAGAGTTGTTTAAAATTGCAAGCCCTATCTGAATCATGGAAGTTTAATTTGGACTTTACTATTCCTTTAACAATTCATTGGATTGGGAAGAATTTTATTTGAGGTTGTTAGAGTATTGCTGGACCCCCCCCCCCCCCCCACACACACCTCTAGCGGGCATTGATGTTGGTTTAAATATTTATATTCTGTTCTGCACATATAATTTTGTCGGTAAAATATTGTTCTTCTTCCTGATTTTTGCCTTCTATGGATTTTTAGTTGCTAAAGTATTTTCATATGACTCAATGAGAATATAAAGACTTATATGAAGTTTTAATTTGTCTTCTCAGGTTCATGCTATTCCTTTGCGTTCTTCTTGGGTGATGACATGTGCATATGCCCCTTCTGGCAACTATGTCGCCTGTGGTGGTCTTGATAACATTTGCTCTATATACAACCTGAAAACACGTGAAGGAAATGTGCGAGTGAGCCGTGAGCTTGCTGGACACACAGGTAAGGACAAAAGTTGCATGATTTTTACAAATTTTCTCTCCCAATGGTTACCAACTATATTGGAATAAATGTAATCAAGGTTTCTTCTGTTATGTGTGATCAGTCCACGGGTCATCATTACTTCTGGGATATAACTCCTCCCCAACAGGAAATGCAAGAGGATTCACCCAGCAGAGCTGATATAGCTCCTCCCCTCTACGTCAGTCCCAGTCATTCTCTTGCACCCAACAACTAGATAGGATGTGTGAGAGGACTATGGTGATTATACTTAGTTTTTATGACTTCAATCAAAAGTTTGTTATTTTACAATAGCACCGGAGCGTGTTATTACTTCTCTGGCAGAGTTTGAAGAAGAATCTACCAGAGTTTTTTACTATGATTTTAACCGGAGTAGTTAAGATCATATTGCTGTTCTCGGCCATCTGAGGGAGGTAAAAGCTTCAGATCAGGGGACAGCGGGCAGATGAATCTGCATTGAGGTATGTAGCAGTTTTTATTTTCTGAATGGAATTGATGAAAAAATCCTGCCATACCGTTATAATGACATGTATGTATACACTTCAGTATTCTGGGGATGGTATTTCACCGGAACTACTCTGTTAAAGGTCACTAATCCTTTTAATAAGTATTTGTCATGTTAAACGTTTTTGCTGGAATGTATAATCGTTTACATTGCTGAGGTACTGAGTGAATAAATATTTGGGCATTATTTTCCACTTGGCAGTTGTTTGCTTTAATTGTGACAGTTTCGTTTCTCTTCACTGCTGTGTGTGAGAGGGAGGGGCCGTTTTTGGCGCTCTTTGCTACGCATCAAAAATTTCCAGTCAGCTACTCTTATATTTCCTGCATGATCCGGTTCATCTCTGACAGATCTAAGGGGTCTTCAAACTTCTTTGAAGGGAGGTATATTCTCTCAGCAGAGCTGTGAGAATTTTATATTGACTGTGAATAAAAACATTTGCTCTGTAATTTTTATTTCAAATTTAATTATTGTTATTTTACTAATGGGAACAAAACCTTTGCTAAAAGTTGTGTTGTTTTAAAGTTTGATGCTATAACTGTTTTTCAGTTCATTATTTCAACTGTCATTTAATCGTTTAGTACCTCTTTGAGGCACAGTACGTTTTTGCTAAAAAAGATTATAACCAGGTTGCAAGTTATTGCTAGTGTGTTAAACATGTCTGACTCAGAGGAAGATATCTGTGTCATTTGTTCCAATGCCAAGGTGGAGCCCAATAGAAATTTATGTACTAACTGTATTGATGCTACTTTAAATAAAAGTCAATCTGTACAATGTGAACAAATTTCACCAAACTGCGAGGGGAGAGTTATGCCGACTAACTCGCCTCACGCGGCAGTACCTGCATCTCCCGCCCGGGAGGTGCGTGATATTATGGCGCCTAGTACATCTGGGCGGCCATTACAGATAACATTACATGATATGGCTACTGTTATGACTGAAGTTTTGTCTAAATTACCAGAACTAAGAGGCAAGCGCGATCACTCTGGGGTGAGAACAGAGTGCGCTGACAATACTAGGGCCATGTCTGATACTGCGTCACAGCTTGCAGAGCATGAGGACGGAGAGCTTCATTCTGTGGGTGACGGTTCTGATCCAAACAGATTGGATTCAGATATTTCAAATTTTAAATTTAAATTGGAGAACCTCCGTGTATTACTAGGGGAGGTCTTAGCAGCTCTCAATGATTGTAACACCGTTGCAATACCAGAGAAACTGTGTAGGTTGGATAAATACTTTGCGGTACCGGCGAGTACTGACGTTTTTCCTATACCTAAGAGATTAACTGAAATTGTTACTAAGGAGTGGGATAGACCTGGTGTGCCGTTCTCTCCCCCTCCAATATTTAGAAAAATGTTTCCAATAGACGCCACCACTCGGGACTTATGGCAAACGGTCCCTAAGGTGGAGGGAGCAGTTTCTACTTTAGCTAAGCGTACCACTATCCCGGTGGAGGATAGCTGTGCTTTTTCAGATCCAATGGATAAAAAATTAGAGGGTTACCTTAAGAAAATGTTTGTTCAACAAGGTTTTATATTGCAACCCCTTGCATGTATCGCGCCGATTACGGCTGCGGCAGCATTTTGGATTGAGTCTCTGGAAGAGAACCTTAGTTCATCTACGCTAGACGACATTATGGACAGGCTTAGAGTCCTTAAACTAGCTAATTCATTCATTTCGGAGGCCGTAGTACATTTAACCAAACTTACGGCTAAGAACTCAGGATTCGCCATACAGGCACGTAGGGCACTGTGGCTAAAATCCTGGTCAGCTGATGTTACTTCTAAGTCCAAATTACTTAATATACCTTTCAAGGGGCAGTCTTTATTTGGGCCCGGTTTGAAAGAAATTATCGCTGACATTACAGGAGGTAAGGGCCACGCCCTACCTCAAGACAAAGCCAAAGCTAAGGCTAGACAGTCTAATTTTCGTCCCTTTCGGAATTTCAAAACAGGAGCAGCATCAACCTCCACTGCACCAAAACAGGAAGGAGCTGTTGCTCGTTACAGGCAAGGCTGGAAACCTAACCAGTCCTGGAACAAGGGCAAACAGGCCAGGAAACCTGCTGCTGCCCCAAAGACAGCATGAACCGAGAGCCCCCGATCCGGGACCGGATCTAGTGGGGGGCAGACTTTCTCTCTTCGCCCAGGCCTGGGCAAGAGATGTTCAGGATCCCTGGGCGCTAGAGATCATATCTCAGGGATACCTTCTAGACTTCAAATTATCTCCCCCAAGAGGGAGATTTCATCTGTCAAGGTTGTCAACAAACCAGATAAAGAGAGAAGCGTTTCTACGCTGTGTACAAGATCTGTTATTAATGGGAGTGATCCATCCGGTTCCGCAGTCGGAACAAGGACAAGGGTTCTACTCAAACCTGTTTGTGGTTCCCAAAAAAGAGGGAACTTTCAGGCCAATCTTAGATTTAAAGATTCTAAACAAATTCCTAAGAGTTCCATCGTTCAAAATGGAAACTATTCGGACAATCTTACCCATGATCCAAAAGGGTCAGTACATGACCACAGTGGATTTAAAAGATGCTTACCTTCACATACCGATTCACAAAGATCATCACCGGTATCTAAGGTTTGCCTTCCTAGACAGGCACTACCAGTTCGTAGCTCTTCCATTCGGATTGGCTACGGCCCCAAGAATCTTCACAAAGGTTCTGGGTGCCCTTCTGGCGGTACTAAGACCGCGAGGGATTTCGGTAGCTCCGTACCTAGACGACATTCTAATACAAGCTTCAAGCTTTCAAACTGCCAAGTCTCATACAGAGTTAGTTCTGGCATTTCTAAGGTCGCATGGATGGAAAGTGAACGAAAAGAAGAGTTCTCTTTTCCTCTCACAAGAGTTCCATTCTTGGGGACTCTTATAGATTCTGTAGAAATGAAGATTTACCTGACAGAAGACAGGTTAACAAAGCTTCAAGATGCATGCCGTGTCCTTCATTCCATTCAACACCCGTCAGTAGCTCAATGCATGGAGGTGATCGGCTTAATGGTAGCGGCAATGGACATAGTACCTTTTGCACGCCTACACCTCAGACCGCTGCAATTGTGCATGCTAAGTCAGTGGAATGGGGATTACTCAGATTTGTCCCCTACTCTGAATCTGAATCAAGAGACCAGAAATTCTCTTCTATGGTGGCTTTATCGGCCACACCTGTCCAGGGGGATGCCATTCAGCAGGCCAGACTGGACAATCGTAACAACAGACGCCAGCCTACTAGGCTGGGGCGCTGTCTGGAATTCTCTGAAGGCTCAGGGATTATGGAATCAGGAGGAGAGTCTCCTTCCAATAAACATTCTGGAATTGAGAGCAGTTCTCAATGCCCTTCTGGCTTGGCCCCAATTAACAACTCGGGGGTTCATCAGGTTTCAGTCGGACAATATCACGACTGTAGCTTACATCAACCATCAGGGAGGGACAAGGAGCTCCCTAGCAATGATGGAAGTATCAAAGATAATTCGCTGGGCAGAGTCTCACTCTTGCCACCTGTCAGCAATCCACATCCCGGGAGTGGAGAACTGGGAGGCGGATTTCTTGAGTCGCCAGACTTTTCATCCGGGAGAGTGGGAACTTCATCCGGAGGTCTTTGCCCAAATACTTCGACGTTGGGGCAAACCAGAGATAGATCTCATGGCGTCTCGCCAGAACGCCAAACTTCCTCACTACGGGTCCAGATCCAGGGATCCGGGAGCGGTTCTGATAGATGCTTTGACAGCACCTTGGAACTTCGGGATGGCTTATGTGTTTCCACCCTTCCCGCTGCTTCCTCGATTGATTGCCAAAATCAAACAGGAGAGAGCATCTGTGATTCTAATAGCGCCTGCATGGCCACGCAGGACTTGGTATGCAGATCTAGTGGACATGTCATCCTGTCCGCCTTGGTCTCTACCTCTAAGACAGGACCTTCTGATACAGGGTCCATTCAAACATCAAAATCTAACTTCTCTGAAACTGACTGCTTGGAAATTGAACGCTTGATTTTATCAAAACGTGGTTTTTCTGAGTCGGTTATTGATACCCTGATACAGGCTAGGAAGCCTGTTACCAGAAAGATTTACCATAAAATATGGCGCAAATACCTATACTGGTGTGAATCCAAACGTTACTCCTGGAGTAAGGTTAGGATCCCTAGGATATTGTCTTTTCTACAAGAAGGTTTAGAAAAGGGTTTATCGGCTAGCTCATTAAAGGGACAGATCTCAGCTCTGTCCATCTTGTTACACAGGCGTCTGTCAGAAAATTCAGACATCCAGGCCTTTTGTCAGGCTTTAGCTAGGATCAAGCCTGTGTTTAAAACTGTTGCTCCGCCATGGAGTTTAAACTTAGTTCTTAACGTTTTACAGGGTGTTCCGTTTGAACCCCTTCATTCCATTGATATAAAATTGTTATCTTGGAAAGTTCTATTTTTAATGGCTATTTCCTCGGCTCGAAGAGTCTCTGAGTTATCAGCCCTACATTGTGATTCTCCTTATCTGATCTTTCACTCAGACAAGGTAGTTCTGCGTACTAAACCTGGGTTCTTACCTAAGGTTGTCTCTAACAGGAATATCAATCAAGAGATTGTTGTTCCATCCTTGTGTCCAAATCCTTCTTCAAAGAAGGAACGTCTTCTACACAATCTGGATGTAGTTCGTGCCCTCAAGTTCTACTTGCAGGCAACTAAAGATTTTCGCCAAACTTCTTCCCTGTTTGTCGTTTATTCTGGACAGAGGAGAGGTCAAAAAGCTTCTGCTACCTCTCTCTCTTTTTGGCTTCGTAGCATAATACGTTTAGCCTATGAGACTGCTGGACAGCAGCCTCCTGAAAGAATTACAGCTCATTCCACTAGAGCTGTGGCTTCCACTTGGGCCTTTAAGAATGAGGCCTCTGTTGAACAGATTTGCAAGGCTGCAACTTGGTCTTCGCTTCATACTTTTTCCAAATTTTACAAATTTGACACTTTTGCTTCTTCGGAGGCTATTTTTGGGAGAAAGGTTCTTCAGGCAGTGGTTCCTTCTGTATAATGAGCCTGCCTATCCCTCCCGTCATCCGTGTACTTTTGCTTTGGTATTGGTATCCCAGAAGTAATGATGACCCGTGGACTGATCACACATAACAGAAGAAAACATAATTTATGCTTACCTGATAAATTCCTTTCTTCTGTTGTGTGATCAGTCCACGGCCCGCCCTGTTTTTAAGGCAGGTAAATATCTTTTAAATTATACTCCAGTCACCACTTCACCCTTGGTTACTCCTTTCTCGTTGATTCTTGGTCGAATGACTGGGACTGACGTAGAGGGGAGGAGCTATATCAGCTCTGCTGGGTGAATCCTCTTGCATTTCCTGTTGGGGAGGAGTTATATCCCAGAAGTAATGATGACCCGTGGACTGATCACACAACAGAAGAAAGGAATTTATCAGGTAAGCATAAATTATGTTTTTTTTAAAGGGATAGGTCAAAAGGGAAATGTGCATTTTAATATGAAATCTAAGCATTTTTGCAATATACAAGTGTACCCCTGAGATATTGCGAGTTTGGTTCCAGACCACTGCAATAAAGTGAATCTAGCAATAGTGAGTCACTCACTTTTTTTTGGTTCCCAGTGCATGTCAGTTATATTACACTATACTGTATAAGTCTGTCTTAAATCTATTAAGTGTGCAATAGCATTGTCTAAAAAAAAATGTATATACCTTTTAATTAAAAATACTTTATTGCTAAAAAATGCTAACCATCATCTGAGTTTTCAGTATGGTGTTCGAACACTTGTGCACGGCCCTTCATGATATATATGTGCGTATGTCACTGAAAAACAGTAACTTTCTCCAACATTGGTGTGTCCGGTCCACGGCGTCATCCTTACTTGTGGGATATCTCTTCCCCAACAGGAAATGGCAAAGAGTCCCAGCAAAGCTGGCCATATAGTCCCTCCTAGGCTCCACCCACCCCAGTCATTCTCTTTGCCGTTGCACAGGCAACATCTCCACGGAGATGGTTAAGAGTTTTTTGGTGTTTAAATGTAGTTTTTTATTCTTCTATCAAGTGTTTGTTATTTTAAAATAGTGCTGGTATGTACTATTTACTCTGAAACAGAAAAGGATGAAGATTTCTGTTTGTGAGAGGAAGATGATTTTAGCAGACAGTAACTAAAATCGATTGCTGTTTCCACATAGGACTGTTGAGATGAAGTAACTTCAGTTGGGGGAAACAGTTAGCAGACTTTTCTGCTTAAGGTATGACTAGCCATATTTCTAACAAGACCATGTAATGCTGGAAGGCTGTCATTTCCCCTCATGGGGACCGGTAAGCCATTTTCTTAGTCAAACAAACAGAATAAAGGGCTTAATATGGGCTAAAAAACTGGTAGACCTTTTTATGGGCTAAATCGATTGCTTTATTTAGGCATTTTATTCATATTTATGCTGACAATTCGCATTTATAAACTTGGGGAACGTTTATTAAACGGCAGGCACTATGTTAGACACCTTTTCCAGTCAGGGGGCCTTCCTAGTTGTAGACTGAGCCTCATTTTCGCGCCATTACTGCGCAGTTGTTTTTTGAGAGCAGGGCATGCAGATGCATGTGTGAGGATCTGAAATTTGCTGGAAAAGCTTCTAGAAGGCGTCAATTGGTATCGTATTCCCCTCTGGGCTTGGTTGGGTCTCAGCAAAGGCTATAGCTGGGACTGTATAGGGGTTAAATTTGTAAACGGCTCCGGTTCCGTTATTTTAAGGGTGAAAGCTATGAAATTTGGTGTGCAATACTCTTAATACTTTAAGACACTGTGGTGAAATTTTGGTAATTTTTGAACAATTCCTAAATACTTTTTCACATATTCAGTAATAAAGTGTTTTCTGTTTAAAATTTAAAGAGACAGTAACGGTTTTGTTTTAAAACGTTTTTTGTGCTTTGTTGACAAGTTTAAGCCTGTTTAACATGTCTGTACCTTCGGATAAGCTATGTTCTATATGTATGAAAGCCAATGTGTCTCCCCATTTAAATTGTGCCATAGCGTCCAAACAAAGTAAGGACAGTACTGCCACAGATAATGAAATTGCCCAAGATGATTCCTCAGATGAGGGGAGTAAACATGATACTACATCATCTCCTACTGTGTCTACACCAGTTTTGCCCACACAGGAGGCCCCTAGTACATCTAGTGCGCCAATGCTTATTACCATGCAACAATTAACGGCTGTAATGGATAACTCCATAGCAAATATTTTATCCAAAATGCCTACTTATCAGAGAGAGCGCGATTGCTCTGTTTTAAACACTGAAGAGCAGGAGGGCGCTGATGATAATTGTTCTGTCATACCCTCACACCAATCTGAAGGGGCCATGAGGGAGGTTTTGTCAGATGGAGAAATTTCAGATTCAGGAAAAATTTCTCAACAAGCTGAACCTGATGTTGTGACAATTAAATTTAAATTAGAACATCTCCGCGCACTGCTTAAGGAGGTGTTATCTACTCTAAATGATTGTGACAACTTGGTCATTCCAGAGAAATTATGCAAGATTGACAAGTTCCTAGAGGTTCCGGTGCACCCCGACGCTTTTCATATACCCAAGCGGGTGGCGGACATAGTGGGAAAAGCCCGGCATACCTTTTGTTCCCCCCCCCTATATTTAAGAAATTATTTCCTATGGTCGACCCCAGTAAGGACTTATGGCAGACAGTCCCTAAGGTCGAGGGGGCAGTTTCTACTCTAAACGCACTACTATTCCTATCGAAGATAGTTGTGCTTTCAAAGATCCTATGGATAAAAAATTGGAGGGTTTGCTTAAAAAGATTTTTGTACAGCAAGGTTACCTTCTACAACCAATTTCATGCATTGTTCCTGTCACTACGGCAGCGTGGTTCTGGTTCGAGGAACTAGAAAACTCGCTTAGTAGAGAGACTCCATATGAGGAGGTTATGGACAGAGTTCACACACTTAAGTTGGCTAACTCTTTTATTTTAGATGCCGCTTTGCAATTGGCTAGATTAGCGGCGAAAAATTCAGGGTTTGCTATCGTGGCGCGCAGAGCGCTTTGGCTAAAGTCTTGGTCAGCGGATGTGTCATCCAAGACAAAATTGCTTAACATCCCTTTCAAAGGTAAAACTCTATTTGGACCAGAATTGAAAGAGATTATTTGAGACATCACTGGGGGAAAGGGCCACGCCCTTCCACAAGATAGGCCTTTCAAGGCCAAAAATAAGTCTAATTTTCGTTCCTTTCGCAATTTCAGGAACGGACCGGCCTCTAATTCTGCATCCTCCAAGCAAGAGGGTAATGCCTCACAACCCAAACCAGCCTGGAAACCGATGCAAGGCTGGAACAAGGGTAAGCAGGCCAAGAAGCCTGTCGCTGCTAACAAAACAGCATGAAGGAGTAGCCCCCGATCCGGGACCGCATCTAGTGGGGGGCAGACTCTCTCTTTGCTCAGGCTTGGGCAAGAGATGTTCAGGATCCCTGGGCGCTAGAAATAGTTTCTCAGGGTTATCTCCTGGAATTCAGGGAACTACCCCCAAGGGGAAGGTTCCACATGTCTCACTTATCCTCAAACCAAATAGACAGGCGTTCTTACATTGTGTAGAAGACCTGTTAAAGATGGGAGTGATACACCCAGTTCCAATAAAGGAACAAGGAATGGGATTTTATTCCAATCTGTTCGTAGTTCCCAAAAAAGAGGGAACTTTCAGACCAATTTTGGATTTAAAGATCCTAAACAAATTTCTCAGGGTACCATCGTTCAAGATGGAAACCATTCGAACGATTCTACCCACTATCAAGGAAAGTCAATTTATGACTACCGTGGTTCTAAAGGATGCGTACCTACATATTCCTATCCACAAAGAACATCATCAGTTCCTAAGGTTCGCTTTTCTGGACAAGCATTACCAGTTTGTGGCCCTCCCATTCGGGTTAGCCACTGCTCCAAGGATTTTCACAAAGGTACTAGGGTCCCTTCTAGCGGTTCTAAGACCGAGGGGCATTGCAGTAGTACCTTACTTGGACGACATTCTAATGCAAGCGTCGTCCCTGTCAAAAGCAAAGGCTCATACAGACATCGTTCTGGCCTTTCTCAGATCACACGGATGGAAGGTGAACATAGAAAAAAGTTCTGTCTCCGTCGACAAGAGTTCCCTTCTTGGGAACAATAATAGATTCCTTAGAAATGATGATCTAAGCTCTTGTCAAGTTCTTCATTCTGTTCCTCGTCCTTCCATAGCGCAGTGCATGGAAGTAGTAGGGTTGATGGTTGCAGCAATGGACATAGTTCCTTTTGCACGAATTCATCTAAGACCATTACAACTGTGCATGCTCAAACAGTGGAATGGGGACTATACAGACTTGTCTCCAATGATTCAAGTAGATCAGAAGACCAGAGATTCACTCCGTTGGTGGCTGACCCTGGACCATCTTTCCCAGGGAATGAGCTTCCGCAGACCAGAGTGGGTCATTGTCACGACCGACGCCAGTCTAGTGGGCTGGGGCGCGGTCTGGGAATCCCTGAAAGCTCAGGGTCTATGGTCTCGGGAAGAGTCTCTTCTCCCGATAAACATTCTGGAACTGAGAGCGATATTCAATGCTCTCAGGGCTTGGCCTCAACTAGCAAAGGCCAGATTCATAAGGTTCCAATCAGACAACATGACGACCGTTGCGTATATCAATCATCAGGGGGGAACAAGGAGTTCCCTGGCGATGAAAGAAGTGACCAAAATAATTCAATGGGCGGAGGATCACTCCTGCCACCTGTCTGCGATCCACATCCCAGGTGTGGAAAACTGGGAGGCGGATTTTCTGAGTCAGACATTCCATCCGGGGGAGTGGGAACTCCATCCGGAGATCTTTGCCCAAATAACTCAATTATGGGGCATACCAGACATGGATCTGATGGCGTCTCGTCAGAACTTCAAGGTTCCTTGCTACGGGTCCAGATCCAGGGATCCCAAGGCGACTCTAGTAGATGCACTAGTAGCACCTTGGACCTTCAACCTAGCTTATGTATTTCCACCGTTCCCTCTCATTCCCAGGCTGGTAGCCAGGATCAATCAGGAGAGGGCCTCGGTGATCTTGATAGCTCCTGCGTGGCCACGCAGGACTTGGTATGCAGACCTGGTGAATATGTCATCGGTTCCACCATGGAAGCTACCTTTGAGACAGGACCTTCTTGTTCAGGGTCCATTCGAACATCCAAATCTGGTCTCCCTCCAGCTGACGGCTTGGAGATTGAACGCTTGATTCTATCGAAGCGTGGGTTTTCAGATTCTGTGATAGATACTCTGGTTCAGGCCAGAAAACCGGTAACTAGAAAGATTTACCATAAAATATGGAAAAGATATATCTGTTGGTGTGAATCCAAAGGATTCCCATGGAATAAGATAAAAATTCCTAAGATTCTCTCCTTTCTACAAGAAGGTTTGGAGAAAGGATTATCTGCAAGTTCTCTAAAGGGACAGATCTCTGCTTTATCTATCTGTCTTACTACACAAAAGACTGGCAGCTGTGCCAGATGTTCAAGCATTTGTTCAGGCTCTGGTTAGGATCAAGCCTGTTTACAGACCTTTGACTCCTCCCTGGAGTCTAAATCTAGTTCTTTCAGTTCTTCAAGGGGTTCCGTTTGAACCTTTACATTCCATAGATATTAAGTTACTATCTTGGAAAATTTTGTTTTTGGTTGCAATTTCTTCTGCTAGAAGAGTTTCAGAGTTATCTGCTCTGCAGTGTTCTCCGCCCTATCTGGTGTTCCATGCAGATAAGGTGGTTTTGCGTACTAAGCCTGGTTTTCTTCCTAAGGTTGTTTCTTACAACAATATTAACCAGGAGATAGTTGTACCTTCTTTATGTCCGAATCCAGTTTCAAAGAAGGAACGTTTGTTACACAATTTGGACGTAGTCCGTGCTCTAAAATTCTATTTAGAGGCTACAAAAGATTTCAGACAAACATCTTCCTTGTTTGTTGTTTGTTCTGGTAAAAGGAAAGGTCAAAAAGCGACTTCTACCTCTTTCCTTTTGGCTTAAAAGCATCATCCGATTGGCTTATGAGACTGCCGGACGGCAGCCTCCTGAAAGAATCACAGCTCACTCCACTAGGGCTGTGGCTTCCACATGGGCCTTCAAGAACGAGGCTTCTGTTGACCAGATATGTAAGGCAGCGACTTGGTCTTCACTGCACACTTTTGCCAAATTTTACAAATTTGATACTTTTGCTTCTTCGGAGGCTATTTTTGGGAGAAAGGTTTTGCAAGCCGTGGTGCCTTCCGTTTAGGTAACCTGATTTGCTCCCTCCCTTCATCCGTGTCCTAAAGCTTTGGTATTGGTTCCCACAAGTAAGGATGACGCCGTGGACCGGACACACCAATGTTGGAGAAAACAGAATTTATGCTTACCTGATAAATTACTTTCTCCAACGGTGTGTCCGGTCCACGGCCCGCCCTGGTTTTTTAAGCAGGTCTGAATTATTTTCTCTAACTACAGTCACCACGGTACCATATGGTTTCTCCTATATATATTTCCTCCTGTCCGTCGGTCGAATGACTGGGGTGGGCGGAGCCTAGGAGGGACTATATGGCCAGCTTTGCTGGGACTCTGCCATTTCCTGTTGGGGAAGAGATATCCCACAAGTAAGGATGACGCCGTGGACCGGACACACCGTTGGAGAAAGTAATTTATCAGGTAAACATAAATTCTGTTTTTACTAGAAGAAATTTTTTCTAATGGTAGTGTCTGCGAGATCCATTCTTACATATAGGAATTCAACACCTGGCCACTACGAGGATGCAGACACCCCAACTAAAGCACTTAATTTTCCCTTCCCCTCCAGTAGTTATTTGCCTCGTCTAGGAGGTAGGGAGAGAGAGATTCTCTACCGAATTCTTTCTCATGTTAACCCTCAATAGATAGTTCCTGGAAGAGAGGGTGTGGCATTATGGCTGTTCTGATAAATATCATAGTTTGAGTGCAGTCTGGCCGGTTTGAGGTCGCAGGGAAGTTCCTTAGCCACCTCCTGATGACTAGTGTTATATCCATTGTGGTATTCTCCCTATGCCTGTGTTCTGTATTTGACGACTTTGTTAAGTTTGCCTACCTCCGGCCACGCCTACACAATACTTTCAAAGACAGTTGTGCACGCATGCGTGCTCTACAGAATGCAATAACAATAAAATAGCAAATGACACTAAAGAGCAGGCATGCGCTCACTGCCGCAGTCAGCAAATATTACAGAAGTAGTATGTCCACAATTTTGTCAGTAGCTGTGGGCATACAAATACATAGTCAATATCATTGAAAGGATTTGTACGATTTTCATAAAATAAATAGTTACAAACACTCTGGGGACATCTAAATACCACTGGTAAAAAAAGACTTCAGTTTCACTATTGTACGGATTTGTTTGAGCAAATGAGTGAATGTTTTTCATAAATAAAAAAAATAAATATATATATATATATATATATATATATATATATATATAAAATTTTTTTCATGTAATTAGCAAGAGTCCATGAGCTAGTGACGTATGGGATATACATTCCTACCAGGAGGGGCAAAGTTTCCCAAACCTCAAAATGCCTATAAATACACCCCTCACCACACCCACAATTCAGTTTTACAAACTTTGCCTCCTATGGAGGTGGTGAAGTAAGTTTGTGCTAGATTCTACGTTGATATGCGCTCCGCAGCAAGTTGGAGCCCGGTTTTCCTCTCAGCGTGCAGTGAATGTCAGAGGGATGTGAGGAGAGTATTGCCTATTTGAATGCAGTGATCTCCTTCTACGGGGTCTATTTCATAGGTTCTCTGTTATCGGTCGTAGAGATTCATCTCTTATCTCCCTTTTCAGATCGACGATATACTCTTATTTATATACCATTACCTCTGCTGATTTTCGTTTCAGTACTGGTTTGGCTTTCTACAAACATGTAGATGAGTGTCCTGGGGTAAGTAAATCTTATTTTCTGTGACACTCTAAGCTATGGTTGGGCACTTTATTTATAAAGTTCTAAATATATGTATTCATACATTTATTTGCCTTGACTCAGGATGTTCAACATTCCTTATTTTCAGACAGTCAGTTTCATATTTGGGATAATGCATTTGAATCAATTTTTTTCTTACCTTAAAATTTGACTCTTTTTCCCTGTGGGCTGTTAGGCTCGCGGGGGCTGAAAATGCTTAATTTTATTGCGTCATTCTTGGCGCAGACTTTTTTGGCGCAAAAAATCTTTTCTGTTTCCGGCGTCATAGTGTCGCCGGAAGTTGCGTCATTTTTTGACGTCCTTTTGCGCCAAAAATGTCGGCGTTCCGGATGTGTCGTCATTTTTGGCGCCAAAAAGCATTTAGGCGCCAAATAATGTGGGCGTCTTATTTGGCGCCAAAAAATATGGGCGTCGCTTTTGTCTCCACATTATTTCAGTCTCATTTTTTCTTTGCTTCTGGTTACTAGAAGCTTGTTTATTGGCATTTTTTCCCATTCCTGAAACTGTCATTTAAGGAATTTGATCAATTTTGCTTTATATGTTGTTTTTTCTCTTACATATTGCAAGATGTCTCACGTTGCATCTGAGTCAGAAGATACTTCAG
Source organism: Bombina bombina (assembly GCF_027579735.1). Lineage (NCBI taxonomy): Eukaryota > Metazoa > Chordata > Amphibia > Anura > Bombinatoridae > Bombina > Bombina bombina. The sequence continues at coordinate 50,702,238 of NC_069506.1, forward strand.
GAAAATCGCTGTCTAGTGCTGGAACTACCAAAGCTAAGTGTATCTGCTGTAAACTTTTGGTAGCTATTCCTCCGGCTGTTGTTTGTATTAATTGTCATGACAAACTTGTTAAAGCAGATATTTCCTTTAGTAATGTACCATTGCCTGTTGCAGTTCCTTCAACATCTAAGGTGCAGAATGTTCCTGATAACATAAGAGATTTTGTTTCTGAATCCATCAAGAAGGCTATGTCTGTTATTTCTCCTTCTAGTAAACATAAAAAAATCTTTTAAAACTTCTCTCTCTACAGATGAATTTTTAAATGAACATCATCATTCTGATTCTGATGACTCTTCTGGTTCAGAGGATTCTGTCTCAGAGATTGATGCTGATAAATCTTCATATTTATTTAAAATGAAATTTATTCGTTCTTTACTTAAAGTACTAATTGCTTTAGAAATAGAGGATTCTGGTCCTCTTGATACTAATTCTAAACGTTTAGATAAGGTATTTAAATCTCCTGTGGTTATTCCAGAAGTTTTTCCTGTTCCTAATGCTATTTCTGAAGTAATTTCCAGAGAATGGGATTATTGGGTAATTCATTTACTCCTTCTAAACGTTTTAAGCAATTATATCCTGTGCCGTCTGACAGATTAGAATTTTGGGACAAAATCCCTAGAGTTGATGGGGCTATTTCTACCCTTGCTAAACGTACTACTATTCCTACGTCGGATGGTACTTCGTTTAAAGATCCTTTAGATAGGAAAATTGAATCCTTTCTAAGAAAAGCTTATCTGTGTTCAGGTAATCTTCTTAGACCTGCTATATCATTGGCGGCTGTTGCTGCAGCTTCAACTTTTTGGTTGGAGACTTTAGCGCAACAAGTAACAGATCATAATTCTCATAATATTATTTTCTCCAACATAGGTGTGTCCGGTCCACGGCGTCATCCTTACTTGTGGGATATTCTCCTCCCCAACAGGAAATGGCAAAGAGCCCAGCAAAGCTGGTCACATGATCCCTCCTAGGCTCCGCCTACCCCAGTCATTCTCTTTGCCGTTGTACAGGCAACATCTCCACGGGGATGGCTTAGAGTTTTTTAGTGTTTAACTGTAGTTTTTATTATTCAATCAAGAGTTTGTTATTTTAAAATAGTGCTGGTATGTACTATTTACTCTGAAACAGAAAAGAGATGAAGATTTCTGTTTGTAAGAGGAAAATGATTTTAGCAACCGTTACTAAAATCGATGGCTGTTCCACACAGGACAGTTGAGAGGAATTAACTTCAGTTGAGGGAACAGTGAGCAGAATTTTACTGCTTGAGGTATGACACATTCTAACAAGACGATGTAATGCTGGAAGCTGTCATTTTCCCTATGGGATCCGGTAAGCCATTTTTATTACAGACAATAAATAAGGGCTTCACAAGGGCTTTTTAAGACTGTAGACATTTTCTGGGCTAAATCGATTCACATATAAACATATTTAGCCTTGAGGAATCATTTTAATCTGGGTATTTTGTAAAATAATATCGGCAGGCACTGTTTTGGACACCTTATTCTCTAGGGGCTTTCCCTAATCATAGGCAGAGTCTCATTTTCGCGCCGGTATTGCGCACTTGTTTTTGAGAAGCATGACATGCAGTCGCATGTGTGAGGAGCTCTGATACATAGAAAAGACTTTCTGAAGGCGTCATTTGGTATCGTATTCCCCTTTGGGCTTGGTTGGGTCTCAGCAAAGCAGATACCAGGGACTGTAAAGGGGTTAAAGATAAAAACGGCTCCGGTTCCGTTATTTTAAGGGTTAAAGCTTCCAAATTTGGTGTGCAATACTTTTAAGGCTTTAAGACACTGTGGTGAAATTTTGGTGAATTTTGAACAATTCCTTCATACTTTTTCGCAATTGCAGTAATAAAGTGTGTTCAGTTTAAAATTTAAAGTGACAGTAACGGTTTTATTTTAAAACGTTTTTTGTACTTTGTTATCAAGTTTATGCCTGTTTAACATGTCTGAACTACCAGATAGACTGTGTTCTGAATGTGGGGAAGCCAAGGTTCCTTCTCATTTAAATAGATGTGATTTATGTGACACAAAATTTAGAGAAAATGATGCCCAAGATGATTCCTCAAGTGAGGGGAGTAAGCATGGTACTGCATCATTCCCTCCTTCGTCTACACCAGTCTTGCCCACTCAGGAGGCCCCTAGTACATCTAGCGCGCCAATACTCCTTACTATGCAACAATTAACGGCTGTAATGGATAATTCTATCAAAAACATTTTAGCCAAAATGCCCACTTATCAGCGTAAGCGCGACTGCTCTGTTTTAGATAATACTGAAGAGCATGAGGACGCTGATGATATTGTTTCTGAAGGGCCCCTACACCAGTCTGAGGGGGCCAGGGAGGTTTTGTCTGAGGGAGAAATTTCAGATTCAGGGAAAATTTCTCAACAAGCTGAACCTGATGTGATTACATTTAAATTTAAGTTGGAACATCTCCGCGCTCTGCTTAAGGAGGTGTTATCCACTCTGGATGATTGTGAGAATTTGATCATCCCAGAGAAACTATGTAAAATGGACAAGTTCCTAGAGGTTCCGGGGCCCCCAGAAGCTTTTCCTATACCCAAGCGGGTGGCGGACATTGTAAATAAAGAATGGGAAAGGCCCGGTATACCTTTCGTCCCTCCCCCCATATTTAAAAAATTGTTTCCTATGGTCGACCCCAGAAAGGACTTATGGCAGACAGTCCCCAAGGTCGAGGGGGCGGTTTCTACTTTAAATAAACGCACCACTATACCCATAGAAGATAGTTGTGCTTTCAAAGATCCTATGGATAAAAAATTAGAAGGTTTGCTTAAAAAGATGTTTGTTCAGCAAGGTTACCTTCTACAACCAATTTCATGCATTGTCCCTGTCACTACAGCCGCGTGTTTCTGGTTCGATGAGCTAGAAAAGGCGTTCACTAGTGATTCTCCTCCTTATGAGGAGATTATGGACAGAATTAGACTCCTTAGAAATGAGGATTTTTCTGACAGAGGCCAGAAAAACAAAACTTCTAAACTCTTGTCAAATACTTCATTCCGTTCCTCTTCCTTCCATAGCGCAGTGCATGGAAGTAATAGGTTTGATGGTAGCGGCAATGGACATAGTTCCTTTTGCGCGCATTCATCTAAGACCATTACAACTGTGCATGCTCAGTCAGTGGAATGGGGACTATACAGACTTGTCTCCGACGATACAAGTAAATCAGAGGACCAGAGATTCACTCCGTTGGTGGCTGTCCCTGGACAACCTGTCACAAGGGATGAACTTCCGCAGGCCAGAGTGGGTCATTGTCACGACCGACGCCAGTCTGATGGGCTGGGGCGCGGTCTGGGGACCCCTGAAAGCTCAGGGTCTTTGGTCTCGGGAAGAATCTCTTCTACCGATAAATATTCTGGAACTGAGAGCGATACTCAATGCTCTCAAGGCTTGGCCTCAGCTAGCAAAGGCCAAGTTCATACGGTTTCAATCAGACAACATGACGACTGTTGCGTACATCAACCATCAGGGGGGAACAAGGAGTTCCCTGGCGATGGAAGAAGTGACCAAAATCATTCAATGGGCGGAGACTCACTCCTGCCACCTGTCTGCAATCCACATCCCAGGAGTGGAAAATTGGGAAGCGGATTTTCTGAGTCGTCAGACATTACATCCGGGGGAGTGGGAACTCCATCCGGAAATCTTTGCCCAAATTACTCAACTGTGGGGCATTCCAGACATGGATCTGATGGCCTCTCGTCAGAACTTCAAGGTTCCTTGCTACGGGTCCAGATCCAGGGATCCCAAGGCGACTCTAGTAGATGCACTAGTAGCACCTTGGACCTTCAAACTAGCTTATGTATTCCCGCCGTTTCCTCTCATCCCCAGGCTGGTAGCCAGGATCAATCAGGAGAGGGCATCGGTGATCTTGATAGCTCCTGCGTGGCCACGCAGGACTTGGTATGCAGATCTGGTGAATATGTCATCGGCTCCACCATGGAAGCTACCTTTGAGACGAGACCTTCTTGTTCAAGGTCCGTTCGAACATCCGAATCTGGTCTCACTCCAACTGACTGCTTGGAGATTGAACGCTTGATCTTATCAAAGCGAGGGTTCTCAGATTCTGTTATTGATACTCTTGTTCAGGCCAGAAAGCCTGTAACTAGAAAAATTTACCACAAAATATGGAAAAAATATATCTGTTGGTGTGAATCTAAAGGATTCCCTTGGGACAAGGTGAAAATTCCTAAGATTCTATCCTTTCTTCAAGAAGGATTGGAGAAAGGATTATCTGCAAGTTCCTTGAAGGGACAGATTTCTGCCTTGTCTGTGTTACTTCACAAAAAGCTGGCAGCTGTGCCAGATGTTCAAGCCTTTGTTCAGGCTCTGGTTAGAATCAAGCCTGTTTACAAACCTTTGACTCCTCCTTGGAGTCTCAACTTAGTTCTTTCAGTTCTTCAGGGGGTTCCGTTTGAACCCTTACATTCCGTTGATATTAAGTTATTATCTTGGAAAGTTTTGTTTTTGGTTGCAATTTCTTCTGCTAGAAGAGTTTCAGAATTATCTGCTCTGCAGTGTTCTCCTCCTTATCTGGTGTTCCATGCAGATAAGGTGGTTTTACGTACTAAACCTGGTTTCTCCAACATAGGTGTGTCCGGTCCACGGCGTCATCCTTACTTGTGGGATATTCTCTTCCCCAACAGGAAATGGCAAAGAGCCCAGCAAAGCTGGTCACATGATCCCTCCTAGGCTCCGCCTACCCCAGTCATTCTCTTTGCCGTTGTACAGGCAACATCTCCACGGAGATGGCTTAGAGTTTTTTAGTGTTTAACTGTAGTTTTTATTATTCAATCAAGAGTTTGTTATTTTGAAATAGTGCTGGTATGTACTATTTACTCAGAAACAGAAAAGAGATGAAGATTTCTGTTTGTATGAGGAAAATGATTTTAGCAACCGTCACTAAAATCCATGGCTGTTCCACACAGGACTGTTGAGAGCAATTAACTTCAGTTGGGGGAACAGTGAGCAGTCTCTTGCTGCTTGAGGTATGACACATTCTAACAAGACGATGTAATGCTGGAAGCTGTCATTTTCCCTCTGGGATCCGGTAAGCCATGTTTATTACGATTGTAAATAAGGGCTTCAAAAAGGGCTTATTAAGACTGTAGACTTTTTTTGGGCTAAATCGATTGATTATTAACACATATTTAGCCTTGAGGAATCATTTTATCTGGGTATTTTGATATAATAATATCGGCAGGCACTGTTTTAGACACCTTATTCTTTAGGGGCTTTCCCAAAGCATAGGCAGAGCCTCATTTTCGCGCCGGTGTTGCGCACTTGTTTTTGAGAGGCATGGCATGCAGTCGCATGTGAGAGGAGCTCTGATACTTAGAAAAGACTTTCTGAAGGCGTCATTTGGTATCGTATTCCCCTTGGGGCTTGGTTGGGTCTCAGCAAAGCAGATACCAGGGACTGTAAAGGGGTTAAAGTTCAAAACGGCTCCGGTTCCGTTATTTTAAGGGTTAAAGCTTCCAAATTTGGTGTGCAATACTTTTAAGGCTTTAAGACACTGTGGTGAAAATTTGGTGAATTTTGAACAATTCCTTCATGTTTTTTCGCATTTGCAGTAAAAAAGTGTGTTCAGTTTAAAATTTAAAGTGACAGTAACGGTTTTATTTTAAAACGTTTTTTGTACTTTGTTATCAAGTTTATGCCTGTTTAACATGTCTGAACTACCAGATAGACTGTGTTCTGAATGTGGGGAAGCCAGAATTCCTATTCATTTAAATAAATGTGATTTATGTGACAATGACAATGATGCCCAAGATGATTCCTCAAGTGAGGGGAGTAAGCATGGTACTGCATCATTCCCTCCTTCGTCTACACGAGTCTTGCCCACTCAGGAGGCCCCTAGTACATCTAGCGCGCCAATACTCCTTACTATGCAACAATTAACGGCTGTAATGGATAATTCTGTCAAAAACATTTTAGCCAAAATGAACACTTATCAGCGTAAGCGCGACTGCTCTGTTTTAGATACTGAAGAGCATGACGACGCTGATATTAATATTTCTGAAGGGCCTCTAACTCAGTCTGATGGGGCCAGGGAGGTTTTGTCTGAGGGAGAAATTACTGATTCAGGGAACATTTCTCAACAAGCTGAACCTGATGTGATTGCATTTAAATTTAAGTTGGAACATCTCCGCATTCTGCTTAAGGAGGTATTATCCACTCTGGATGATTGTGACAAGTTGGTCATCCCAGAGAAACTATGTAAAATGGACAAGTTCCTAGAGGTGCCGGGGCTCCCAGAAGCTTTTCCTATACCCAAGCGGGTGGCGGACATTGTTAATAAAGAATGGGAAAGGCCCGGTATTCCTTTCGTCCCTCCCCCCATATTTAAAAAATTGTTTCCTATGGTCGACCCCAGAAAGGACTTATGGCAGACAGTCCCCAAGGTCGAGGGAGCGGTTTCCACTTTAAACAAACGCACCACTATACCCATAGAGGATAGTTGTGCTTTCAAAGATCCTATGGATAAAAAATTAGAAGGTTTGCTTAAAAAGATGTTTGTTCAGCAGGGTTACCTTCTACAACCAATTTCATGCATTGTCCCTGTCGCTACAGCCGCATGTTTCTGGTTCGATGAGCTGATAAAGGCGGTCGACAGTGATTCTCCTCCTTATGAGGAGATTATGGACAGAATCAATGCTCTCAAATTGGCTAATTCTTTCACCCTAGACGCCACTTTGCAATTGGCTAGGTTAGCGGCTAAGAATTCTGGGTTTGCTATTGTGGCGCGCAGAGCGCTTTGGTTGAAATCTTGGTCGGCTGATGCGTCTTCCAAGAACAAGCTACTTAACATTCCTTTCAAGGGGAAAACGCTGTTTGGCCCTGACTTGAAAGAGATTATCTCGGATATCACTGGGGGTAAGGGCCACGCCCTTCCTCAGGATCGGCCTTTCAAGGCAAAAAATAAACCTAATTTTCGTCCCTTTCGTAGAAACGGACCAGCCCAAGGTGCTACGTCCTCTAAGCAAGAGGGTAATACTTCTCAAGCCAAGCCAGCTTGGAGACCAATGCAAGGCTGGAACAAGGGAAAGCAGGCCAAGAAACCTGCCACTGCTACCAAGACAGCATGAAATGTTGGCCCCCGATCCGGGACCGGATCTGGTGGGGGGCAGACTCTCTCTCTTCGCTCAGGCTTGGGCAAGAGATGTTCTGGATCCTTGGGCAGTAGAAATAGTCTCCCAAGGTTATCTTCTGGAATTCAAGGGACTTCCCCCAAGGGGGAGGTTCCACGGGTCTCAGTTGTCTTCAGACCACATAAAAAGACAGGCATTCTTACATTGTGTAGAAGACCTGTTAAAAATGGGAGTGATTCATCCCGTTCCATTAAGAGAACAAGGGATGGGGTTCTACTCCAATCTGTTTATAGTTCCCAAAAAAGAGGGAACGTTCAGACCAATCTTAGATCTCAAGATCTTAAACAAGTTTCTCAAGGTTCCATCGTTCAAGATGGAAACCATTCGAACTATTCTTCCTTCCATCCAGGAAGGTCAATTCATGACCACGGTGGATTTAAAGGATGCGTATCTACATATTCCTATCCACAAGGAACATCATCGGTTCCTGAGGTTCGCATTCCTGGACAAACATTACCAGTTCGTGGCGCTTCCTTTCGGATTAGCCACTGCTCCAAGGATTTTCACAAAGGTACTAGGGTCCCTTCTAGCTGTGCTAAGACCAAGGGGCATTGCTGTAGTACCTTACTTGGACGACATTCTGATTCAAGCGTCGTCCCTTCCTCAAGCAAAGGCTCACACGGACATTGTCCTGGCCTTTCTCAGATCTCACGGATGGAAAGTGAACGTGGAAAAGAGTTCTCTATCTCCGTCAACAAGGGTTCCCTTCTTGGGAACAATAATAGACTCCTTAGAAATGAGGATTTTTCTGACAGAGGCCAGAAAAACAAAACTTCTAGACTCTTGTCGGATACTTCATTCCGTTCCTCTTCCTTCCATAGCTCAGTGCATGGAAGTGATCGGGTTGATGGTAGCGGCAATGGACATAGTTCCTTTTGCACGCATTCATCTAAGACCATTACAACTGTGCATGCTCAGTCAGTGGAATGGGGACTATACAGACTTGTCTCCGAAGATACAAGTAAATCAGAAGACCAGAGACTCACTCCGTTGGTGGCTGTCCCTGGACAACCTGTCACGAGGGATGACATTCCGCAGACCAGAGTGGGTCATTGTCACGACCGACGCCAGTCTGATGGGCTGGGGCGCGGTCTGGGGATCCCTGAAAGCTCAGGGTCTTTGGTCTCGGGAAGAATCTCTTCTACCGATAAATATTCTGGAACTGAGAGCGATATTCAATGCTCTCAAGGCTTGGCCTCAGCTAGCGAGGGCCAAGTTCATACGGTTTCAATCAGACAACATGACAACTGTTGCGTACATCAACCATCAGGGGGGAACAAGGAGTTCCCTGGCGATGGAAGAAGTGACCAAAATCATTCTATGGGCGGAGTCTCAGTCCTGCCACCTGTCTGCTATCCACATCCCAGGAGTGGAAAATTGGGAAGCGGATTTTCTGAGTCGTCAGACATTGCATCCGGGGGAGTGGGAACTCCATCCGGAAATCTTTGCCCAAGTCACTCAGCTGTGGGGCATTCCAGACATGGATCTGATGGCCTCTCGTCAGAACTTCAAAGTTCCTTGCTACGGGTCCAGATCCAGGGATCCCAAGGCGGCTCTAGTGGATGCACTAGTAGCACCTTGGACCTTCAAACTAGCTTATGTGTTCCCGCCGTTTCCTCTCATCCCCAGGCTGGTAGCCAGGATCAATCAGGAGAGGGCGTCGGTGATCTTGATAGCTCCTGCGTGGCCACGCAGGACTTGGTATGCAGATCTGGTGAATATGTCATCGGCTCCTCCTTGGAAGCTACCTTTGAGACGAGACCTTCTTGTTCAGGGTCCGTTCGAAACATCCGAATCTGGTTTCACTCCAGCTGACTGCTTGGAGATTGAACGCTTGATCTTATCGAAGCGAGGGTTCTCAGATTCTGTTATCGATACTCTTGTTCAGGCCAGAAAGCCTGTAACTAGAAAGATTTACCACAAAATTTGGAAAAAATATATCTGTTGGTGTGAATCTAAAGGATTCCCTTGGGACAAGGTTAAGATTCCTAGGATTCTATCCTTCCTTTAAGAAGGATTGGAAAAAGGATTATCTGCAAGTTCCCTGAAGGGACAGATTTCTGCCTTGTCTGTGTTACTTCACAAAAAGCTGGCCGCTGTGCCAGATGTTCAAGCCTTTGTTCAGGCTCTGGTTAGAATTAAGCCTGTTTACAAACCTTTGACTCCTCCTTGGAGTCTCAATTTAGTTCTTTCAGTTCTTCAGGGGGTTCCGTTTGAACCCTTGCATTCCGTTGATATTAAGTTATTATCTTGGAAAGTTTTGTTTTTAGTTGCAATTTCTTCTGCTAGAAGAGTTTCAGAATTATCTGCTCTGCAGTGTTCTCCTCCTTATCTGGTGTTCCATGCAGATAAGGTGGTTTTACGTACTAAACCTGGTTTTCTTCCAAAAGTTGTTTCTAACAAAAACATTAACCAGGAGATTATCGTACCTTCTCTATGTCCGAAACCAGTTTCAAAGAAGGAACGTTTGTTGCACAATTTGGATGTTGTTCGCGCTCTAAAATTCTATTTAGATGCTACAAAGGATTTTAGACAAACATCTTCCTTGTTTGTTGTTTATTCCGGTAAAAGGAGAGGTCAAAAAGCAACTTCTACCTCTCTCTCTTTTTGGATTAAAAGCATCATCAGATTGGCTTACGAGACTGCCGGACGGCAGCCTCCCGAAAGAATCACAGCTCATTCCACTAGGGCTGTGGCTTCCACATGGGCCTTCAAGAACGAGGCTTCTGTTGATCAGATATGTAGGGCAGCGACTTGGTCTTCACTGCACACTTTTACCAAATTTTACAAGTTTGATACTTTTGCTTCTTCTGAGGCTATTTTTGGGAGAAAGGTTTTGCAAGCCGTGGTGCCTTCCATTTAGGTGACCTGATTTGCTCCCTCCCTTCATCCGTGTCCTAAAGCTTTGGTATTGGTTCCCACAAGTAAGGATGACGCCGTGGACCGGACACACCTATGTTGGAGAAAACAGAATTTATGTTTACCTGATAAATTACTTTCTCCAACGGTGTGTCCGGTCCACGGCCCGCCCTGGTTTTTTTAATCAGGTCTGATAATTTATTTTCTTTAACTACAGTCACCACGGTACCATATGGTTTCTCCTATGCAAATATTCCTCCTTTACGTCGGTCGAATGACTGGGGTAGGCGGAGCCTAGGAGGGATCATGTGACCAGCTTTGCTGGGCTCTTTGCCATTTCCTGTTGGGGAAGAGAATATCCCACAAGTAAGGATGACGCCGTGGACCGGACACACCGTTGGAGAAAGTAATTTATCAGGTAAACATAAATTCTGTTTTTCTTCTTCAGCATGCTAATAATTTTATCTGTGATGCCATCTTTGATATTATCAGAGTTGATGTCAGGTTTATGTCTCTAGCTATTCTAGCTAGAAGGGCTTTATGGCTTAAAACTTGGAATGCTGATATGGCTTCTAAATCAACTCTACTTTCCATTTCTTTCCAGGGTAACAAATTATTTGGTTCTCAGTTGGATTCTATTATCTCAACTGTTACTGGTGGGAAAGGAACTTTTTTACCACAGGATAAAAAATCTAAAGGTAAAAACAGGGCTAATAATCGTTTTCGTCCCTTTCGTTTCAACAAAGAACAAAAGCCTGATCCTTCATCCTCAGGAGCAGTTTCAGTTTGGAAACCATCTCCAGTCTGGAATAAATCCAAGCCTTCTAGAAAGGCAAAGCCTGCTTCTAAGTCCACATGAAGGTGCGGCCCTCATTCCAGCTCAGCTGGTAGATGGCAGGTTACGTTTTTTCAAAGAAATTTGGATCAATTCTGTTCACAATCTTTGGATTCAGAACATTGTTTCAGAAGGGTACAGAATTGGTTTCAAGATGAGACCTCCTGCAAAGAGATTTTTTCTTTCCCGTGTCCCAGTAAATCCAGTGAAAGCTCAAGCATTTCTGAATTGTGTTTCAGATCTAGAGTTGACTGGAGTAATTATGCCAGTTCCAGTTCTGGAACAGGGGATGGGGTTTTATTCAAATCTCTTCATTGTACCAAAGAAGGAGAATTCCTTCAGACCAGTTCTGGATCTAAAAATATTGAATCGTTATGTAAGGATACCAACATTCAAAATGGTAACTGTAAGGACTATCTTGCCTTTTGTTCAGCAAGGGCATTATATGTCCACAATAGATTTACAGGATGCATATCTGCATATTCCGATTCATCCAGATCATTATCAGTTCCTGAGATTCTCTTTTCTGGACAAGCATTACCAGTTTGTGGCTCTGCCGTTTGGCCTAGCTACAGCTCCAAGAATTTTTACAAAGGTTCTCGGTGCGCTTCTGTCTGTAATCAGAGAACAGGGTATTGTGGTATTTCCTTATTTGGACGATATCTTGGTACTTGCTCAGTCTTTACATTTAGCAGAATCTCATACGAATCGACTTGTGGTGTTTCTTCAAGATCATGGTTGGAGGATCAATTCACCAAAAAGTTCATTGATTCCTCAGACAAGGGTAACCTTTCTGGGTTTCCAGATAGATTCAGTGTCCATGACTCTGTCTTTAACAGACAAGAGACGTCTAAAATTGATTTCAGCTTGTCGAAACCTTCAGTCACAATCATTCCCTTCGGTAGCCTTATGGATGGAAATTCTAGGTCTTATGACTGCTGCATCGGACGCGATCCCCTTTGCTCGTTTTCACATGCGACCTCTTCAGCTCTGTATGCTGAATCAATGGTGCAAGGATTACACAAAGATATCTCAATTAATATCTTTAAAACCGATTGTACGACACTCTCTAACGTGGTGGACAGATCACCATTGTTTGATTCAGGGGGCTTCTTTTGTGCTTCCGACCTGGACTGTAATTTCAACAGGTGCAAGTCTCACAGGTTGGGGAGCTGTGTGGGGATCTCTGACAGCACAAGGAGTTTGGGAATCTCAGGAGGTGAGATTACCGATCAATATTTTGGAACTCTGTGCAATTTTCAGAGCTCTTCAGTTTTGGCCTCTTCTGAATAGAGAATCGTTCATTTGTTTTCAGACAGACAATGTCACTACTGTGGCATACATCAATCATCAAGGAGGGACTCACAGTCCTCTGGCTATGAAAGAAGTATCTCGAATTCTGGTTTGGGCGGAATCCAGCTCCTGTCTAATATCTGCGGTTCATATCCCAGGTATAGACAATTGGGAAGCGGATTATCTCAGTCGCCAAACGTTGCATCCGGGCGAATGGTCTCTTCACCCAGAGGTATTTCTTCAGATTGTTCAAATGTGGGAGCTTCCAGAAATAGATCTGATGGCGTCTCATCTAAACAAGAAACTTCCCAGGTATCTGTCCAGATCCCGGGATCCTCAGGCGGAAGCAGTGGATGCATTATCACTTCCTTGGAAGTATCATCCTGCTTATATCTTTCCGCCTCTAGTTCTTCCAAGAGTAATCTCCAAGATTCTGAAGGAATGCTCGTTTGTTCTGCTGGTAGCTCCGGCATGGCCTCACAGGTTTTGGTATGCGGATCTTGTCCGGATGGCCTCTTGCCATCCGTGGACTCTTCCGCTACGACCAGACCTTCTGTCGCAAGGTCCTTTTTTCCATCAGGATCTCAAATCCTTAAATTTAAAGGTATGGAGATTGAACGCTTGATTCTTGGTCAAAGAGGTTTCTCTGACTCTGTGATTAATACTATGTTACAGGCTCGTAAATCTGTATCCAGAGAGATATATTATAGAGTCTGGAAGACTTATATTTCTTGGTGTCTTTCTCATCATTTTTCTTGGCATTCTTTTAGAATTCCGAGAATTTTACAGTTTCTTCAGGATGGTTTAGATAAAGGTTTATCCGCAAGTTCTTTGAAAGGACAAATCTCTGCTCTTTCTGTTCTTTTCCACAGAAAGATTGCTAATCTTCCTGATATTCATTGTTTTGTACAAGCTTTGGTTCGTATAAAACCTGTCATTAAGTCAATTTCTCCTCCTTGGAGTTTGAATTTGGTTCTGGGGGCTCTTCAAGCTCCTCCGTTTGAACCTATGCATTCATTGGACATTAAATTACTTTCTTGGAAAATTTTGTTCCTTTTGGCAATCTCTTCTGCCAGAAGAGTTTCTGAATTATCTGCTCTTTTTTGTGAGTCTCCTTTTCTGATTTTTCATCAGGATAAGGCAGTGTTGCGAACTTCTTTTGAATTTTTACCTAAGGTTGTGAATTCCAACAACATTAGTAGAGAAATTGTGGTTCCCTCATTATGTCCTAATCCTAAGAATTCTAAGGAGAAATCGTTGCATTCTTTGGATGTTAGAGCTTTGAAATATTATGTTGAAGCTACTAAGTCTTTCCGAAAGACTTCTAGTCTATTTGTTATCTTTTCCGGTTCTAGAAAAGGCCAGAAAGCTTCTGCCATTTCTTTGGCATCTTGGTTGAAATCTTTAATTCATCTTGCCTATGTTGAGTCGGGTAAAACTCCGCCTCAAAGGATTACAGCTCATTCTACTAAGTCAGTTTCTACTTCCTGGGCGTTTAGGAATGAAGCTTCGATTGATCAGATTTGCAAAGCAGCAACTTGGTCCTCTTTGCATACTTTTACTAAATTCTACCATTTTGATGTATTTTCTTCTTCTGAAGCAGTTTTTGGTAGAAAAGTACTTCAGGCAGCAGTTTCAGTTTGAATCTTCTGCTTATGTTTTTCATTAAACTTTATTTTGGGTGTGGATTATTTTCAGCAGGAATTGGCTGTCTTTATTTTATCCCTCCCTCTCTAGTGACTCTTGCGTGGAAAGATCCACATCTTGGGTAATCATTATCCCATACGTCACTAGCTCATGGACTCTTGCTAATTACATGAAAGAAAACATAATTTATGTAAGAACTTACCTGATAAATTCATTTCTTTCATATTAGCAAGAGTCCATGAGGCCCGCCCTTTTTTTTTTTGGGGTGGTTATTTTTGTATAAAGCACAATTATTCCAATTCCTTATTTTATATGCTTTCGCACTTTTTTATCACCCCACTTCTTGGCTATTCGTTAAACTGAATTGTGGGTGTGGTGAGGGGTGTATTTATAGGCATTTTGAGGTTTGGGAAACTTTGCCCCTCCTGGTAGGAATGTATATCCCATACGTCACTAGCTCATGGACTCTTGCTAATATGAAAGACATGAATTTATCAGGTAAGTTCTTACATAAATTATGTTATAACCACTATTTGTATGCCCCAGCTAGTGCCAAAATTGTGGCGGTACCACTTCTGTAGTAATTGCCGACTGCGGCAGTGAGCGCATTGCAATTTTATTATAGTGTTCTGTAGAGCTCATGCGTGCACAACTGTCTTTGAAAGTATTTTGTAGGCGTGGCCGGAGGTAGGGAAACTTAACTAAGTTGGAGAATATTACAGAACACCTGTGGTGAACTTCACATGTCTTAGCACTGAAATCCCTTCACTAAAGTAAAGGGATTTCAGTGCTAAGACATCTGAAGTTCTCTGCTTCAGGTAAGAGGTCTCCTCCCTTGCACAAGCAAACCTGCAATCAGGATTGATCAAGCAGCTTCCCTACCCTTTTTCTCCACCTCTTTCATTCTTCCTTGTCTTGTCCAACCGGGGAAATTGGCAGCCTCCTGCCCGCGTGTGATTGGCTGCGCACAGGTGGGGTCTCACACAAGTGCACAGGAGCGCTTTTATGCAATGATAAATGCGGACAGGGGAGAAACCGGGCGGGGCAAATATGTACACCCTTGTCTGCGACTAAATGAAAATTGGAGCCCTAAGTATTTTAGGATTAAAATACTTCTATATTTTGTGATGTCTTACACCAGTTATCTATCTTTGCTGTGTTCTGGATTTATATATTTGATAGTTTGAGAATGATTCCACTAATTGAAAACTCAGCATTTAAGTTTTCAATATACACAAGTTTTATATGCACAACATTTACACTGCTAGATTCTTGTATCTTTTTTTTTTTTTTTTTTTTTTTTTTTTTAATGGAAGTTCCTATGCAGAGTAAGCTTTTTCTGGGGGGGGGGGGGGAGACTGTGTTTATCAGCCAGTGAGCTTTCCCTTAATTTCACTT